>NC_139350.1:61426976-61834476 GCF_055883805.1 Amblyomma maculatum
ACCGCCTACTTCTACAGCGCACTCAGTAATGGTACCTCTAAAAAATCCTAGATTAGAGCTGAATATCTATTCTGTGGCGAGATCCTGAACTCTTCTGCCATCCCCCTCACTGCTAATTCGTTGATGAACTTCTTTCTTTCCAATCTGTTTCATTCCCTATTCAGATTTAGACTAATTCGAGAACTTACCATCCTGTTGTCAATGCGTAGCACCTTTTCGATTACCTCTACATTCTTCAT
Source organism: Amblyomma maculatum (assembly GCF_055883805.1). Lineage (NCBI taxonomy): Eukaryota > Metazoa > Arthropoda > Arachnida > Ixodida > Ixodidae > Amblyomma > Amblyomma maculatum. The sequence continues at coordinate 61,427,216 of NC_139350.1, forward strand.
AATGGGGGGGTTAGAACACAATATGAAGTCCATGTTATGTTTAGTCTCCCCGTTAGGATGTTTCCACGTCCTGTTCCGGTTCTTGCATTTGCTGACGGTGTTCATGATTCTTAAGTTATTGCACTCCGCAAACTCAAAAAGTAACTCTCCCCTGCTATTTCTAGAACCAATGCCATATTCACCCACTGCCTGGTCTCCAGCCCGTCTTTTCCCTAGCTTGGCATTCATGTCACCCGTTATTAAGGCGAAAGCCTTCAATGGCTCATGCTGTCCTGGACAAAGTGTGTCCCGCTTTTGGGGCGTTCTGATTGGCCGAGACGGGATGCGTCCCTGCCATCTGCAATGCCACATTCGAACGCTGCCAAGGAATGCCATGCGACAGGAGTGTCAATGGAAAATGCTATAATATATATTGCTGCAATCGTTTTTAATATACCTCCCGGCGTTTACATAATCACACATGACAGCTTTCCGAAAAACACTACAATACCAATTATAAATGAATATAAACATCATTTCAAGATTACCACTCTAGTTCTCAAATTAATAAACAAACAAAAATTGTTATGTCCAAAAGCGCAGAATCCATTACAGTATAACCTAAATAAGGTGTGAATTTTCTTTTCCCCTTCCTATCATGATACCCAATTCTGTAAAAATAGGGCGGCTCGAACATCCCTAGTAGAGAATGGCGCCATAATATCTAAAGCTTGCAGACTAACCTATTGCTTATTTCAACAAACACTACTTTGAATAATTGTTTAAGCGTGGTAAGTTGTTCAGTCTTTCGCTGCGGTTTAGCAAATGGGTGGATACCCCTGCCAAGTATTGTTGTAGAAACGTTTAGCTCTAATTATTACTGGTATGCGTCTTAATGGTTTTGTCAGCTCCGGCTCATCTATACAAGAGCACGCTCTTATAAAACCTGTTTGTAGCTTCTATCAGAATAGACAGAGGTCACCCTCGTATTAAACTTCTTTAATATTACTGTTTGGGTCATGGGTTACAAATGCGGAGCATACGTATTCACAGAATAATGGCTAACGATGGTTCACTTTATAGGGCAAAATAAAATGTTTAGCTTTACGCCATCGCTGCAAAATATGCGATCCATGAGATGGGGTATATAGTCTCTAAGAGTTCACACAAAGTTTTTTCGCATAAATGTTTTCGGTTGTGCATATTCTCTATAGACCACAATTTCTTTTGTATTCTTTCGTATTCCAACCCAAGACGTACTATTTTGCAACGCCTGTCTACCGGATTAAATCTGCCTCCTGTTTTGTTCCTTTATAAGGTGACAAATGTAGTAGAAATATTTCATAACACTCCACCCCCTTCTGCTCACTAGCCTCAAACTGGACCCCAAAGGCCCAGCTGACTCTGGATGATTATGACCCGACGCCAGACGATGGCCTAATTTGCATCTGCCACTCGGTGCTGCTCAACCCGGTGGAGTGCCGTTGCCGGCACGTCTTCTGCCCTCTGTGCATCGCGCAATCGGTTGGCACGGACAACAGCTGTCCCGTGTGCCACATTCGGGACATCAGCTTTTTCCGTCCCGTTCCTGCCCTCGTCCAGAGCATGCTGAACAATCTGAAGGTAAGAGCAGCTGATACTTCCCACCCTACTGACGCGCACTTTGCACAAGTAAAATATCACTGCTATCTCAAACAACACAGGGAGAACAGGGAAAATGCATGCATTGAAGCGAATATCTATAAAACCTTTGTTTGTACGTATGCATCTTTAGATCCTCATGAGGATCAAACAATGCACTATAGGGAAATCGATACACAGTACATGAATGGTAGCTGCAAGTGTCAAGCCAGGTGGACATGAAATAATTTTTCATCGCTTTTGACTGTTTCAAACCGTGTCAAACCGCCTGTGATTTTTTTAAAAGTATATTCTGCATTCCCGTGTTAACGAAACAAAGCAGTCAACAGCTACGCCTTTCCCATCCTTTGTTCGTGTACCAGAACACACCGAGGAAATGAGTACCTCAAAGGATCCAAATAAATTGCACATGAAGATGAATATTCAGATTGCTCCCAATTATTGACAACATTTCGTGTGAAGAAAAACTAATTCAGCTGGAAGAAATTTCGGTTGCCAAGGAGGGCGTGCGAATTGAATTTGAAGCTGTAAAACTGACATTGTAAGGCATGGACCACATATGCTGGTTGGCCTAATTTGAATCAATGTGGAATATATGAATCCGTAATGTGAACGCAAGCGACCCAATAACAGAAATGCGTTCAGATTTTGAGAAAACAATAGTAAAAATACAACATAATGATTGCACAGTGCGCTCGCGAATAATTACATAGAGACTAAGGAAAATATTGCTTTGAATCATTTTACAACAGACGGTAAAGCTTTCTTGGTGACTTACTATTTGTTACTTTTGATGACACACTTGTAGCCACCTTGATTAGATTTCCTATCTGACCTTAAAAGCACTTGAATACGAGGCATTTGGATTCTTGGTTTACGATTGTATCTAGTAACTATTGTATATTCTTAGCAGGGTAGATGTGTGGACCAAGTGGTGAGACATAAAGAAAATAAAACCGCAGCAGACACAGGACGGACACCGTCCTGTGTCTGCTGCGGTTTTATTTTCCCTATTGTATATTCATCTTGTTTGCACGGGCACTGCATAGAATATATATATATATTCTAGGGGTGTGTTTATTTAGTTGACGCAGATGGATCCAGCTGCTCGGGATGAACTCGAAGCGGGTCCTAAGGCGTAGCTATTCAAACAGACAACGACCAACTTCTTCGTCCTCGAGCGCGCCAGCACGCGATGCATGGCAGTGGCTATGAAGACGACGATTACCACACTATAATTTCACCCCGGGTAGAGAACGAGCCATCCTGGCGACTTATGGAGCCGAAAAAACCGACAAATCGTAGTATGGCTTGATTCGGTGCACAGTCCGCTGAGGGTGTAACAGGCTCAACTACGTAGTTGACAGGAGATGTTTGTTGGAGGACTCGGTATGGACTCGGTATGGTATATCGAACAAGAAGCTTGTTTGAAAGGCCGTTGGTTGTGGCAGGGACCCAGAGCCACACCACGCAGTTAGGTGCATATGTAGAAGGCTCGCCGGTGTCGCGGTGGTGTTTTTGCTGCCACTGGTTTTCCGCTGTAAGCGAACGGGCGAGCTGACGGCATTCTTCTGCGTACTGGGCGGCGTCCGAGAGTGGCGTCGATTCAGAGACATCAGGGCGGTAGGGAAAGAGCGCATCCATTGTACAGGTGGGCTCGCGCCCGTAAAGAAGAAAGAAGGGAGAGTATCCAGCGGTGGTCTGTATCGCAGTATTGTACGCGTAGGTTACGAAGGGAAGAACCTGGCCCCAGTTGGAATGAGCGTCGTTGACGTACATGTTCAGCATGTCACTCAGAGTACGGTCGAAGCGCTCGGTCAGGCCATTCGTATGATGGTGGTAAGAAGTTGCAGTGCAGTGAATGATGCGGCATTCTTTCAGTAGGTCCTCAAGAGCGTCGGACAAGAAAACGCGTCAGCGGTCACTGAGCAGTTCCTTCGGAGTCCCTTGGCGAACAATTACGTTGTTGAGAAGAAACAAAGCAACGTCGTTTGCGGAGGCAGAGGGTAATGGTGTTTGCGTGTAAGATGTTCTACTGCCACAATTATCCATCGGTTTCCAGCAGGAGTAGTAGGAAGAGGGCCATAGAGATCTATGCCAACGCGGTCAAACGGACGAGCAGTGCAGGGTAACGGCTGCAACGAAACAGGGGACTTCTGAGGAGTTTTTCGGCGTTCACAAGATTCACAAGCGCGCACGAAATGTCCTACAAAGCGGTACATTTCACGCCAGTAAAATCTCAGACGTAGGCGCGTGTAGGTTTTCAATACGCCACCGTGAGCACATTGTGGGTCACCACGATACGCAGCACAAATGTTGGCACGGAGATGACGCGGGATGACTAGAAGCCACTTCCGTCAATCAAGCAAATAATTGCGGCTATAGAGAAGACCGTCACGAATGGAGAAGTGGTGGGCTTGGCGGACGAGCGCTTTCGATGAATGACCGGGAGTAGGAGTTCCAAAAGTGCATTGATTCAGGGGTCATTCCGCTGCTTGGTAGCCATGTCGATAAAGGCAAGAGTCGACAAATTGCAGGCACAGACGTGGTCAGACAAAGTATCTCTAAGCAATGGCAAGCGGGAAAGAGCATCCGCGTCCGTGTGCTTCAGGCCTGATCAATAAATGAAATGAATGTCGAACTTCTGGAGACGGAGAGCCCAGCGAGCAAGTCGACCGGATGGGTCTTTCAGAGAGGCAAGCCAGCACAAAGCGTGGTGATCGGTCACAACTTAAAATGGTCGGCCATACACATAGGGACAAAATTTTCCGATGGCCCAAATTATGGCCAAACATTCCCTTTCTGTGACTGAATAATTAGATTCTGCTTTCGTCAATGTTCGGCTGGGGTATGCCACAACATACTCGCTGTACCCAGGCTTACGTTGGGTAAGGCCGGCACCAAGCCCAATACCGCTGGCATCAATGGGGATCCCCGTAGGCACAGACGGATCAAAGTGGCCTAGAATGGGAGGCGAAACCAAAAGGCGGCGTAAAGTGTCGAAGGCTTTATCGCAGGCTGGAGTCCAGGCGGAAAGGTCGGAGCTGCCGGCAAGGAGCTGAGTCATAGGAGCGATGCTAGAGGCGAAGTTCAAGTTGAAATGTCTAAATTAGGAGCAGAGGCTGATAAAGCCCCGGAGCTGCTTCAAGGAGGTTGGCTTGGGAAATTCTGCAACTCCACGAACTTTGGTGGGGTCGGGAAGAATGCCGTCCTTAGAGACTACGTGACCTAAAATGGTGAGTTTTTGAGCGGCAAAGTGGCAGTTCTTCAAATTCTACTGAAGCCCAGCATCGGCGAGACATGTGAGGACATGCTTTAGGCGGAGAAGGTGAGAATAAAAGTCGGTAGAAAAACTACGATGTCATCTAGGTAACAAAGACAGGTCTGCCACTTGAGTCCACGAAGAACAGTGTCACTCAGGCGCTCGAAAGTAGCTGGGGTATTGCAGAGGCCAAAGGGCATAACGTTGAACTCGTATAAGCCGTCCGATGTTATAAAGGCCGTTTTCGAGCGGTCATCATCAGCCATCGGTACCTGCCATTAGCCAGAGCGCAAATCCAAAGAGGAGAAATACTCGGCTCCCTGTAAGCAGTCCGAGGCGTTGTCAATTCGCGGCAGAGGATAGACATCTTTGCGCGTGATTTTGTCAATCCTACGGCAATCGACGCAAAACCGGATGGAACCATCTTTCTTGGTGACCAAAACAATCGGAGAAGGCCATGGACTGTTAGATGGCTGTATGACGCCACGGTGAAGCATGTCTTCCACGTTGTCAGCAATGACTTGGCGCTCAGAGGCTGACACGCGATAAGGACGCTGTCGTAAATGTGTGTTTGTGCCAGTGTCGATTGTGTGCGTAACGACAGACATGCGACCTAGAGCGGTGTGAGGAAGGTCCAAGGCAGAAGTGAAGTTCTGTAGAAGAGCAGGGAGTTGATCGCGTTGTGCGGGTGGACGATCTGCGTCAATAGCTTGTTGAAGAACATCGGGTGGTGTCGAAGCGGTCGCTATATCGCAAGAGCTGAGAACATTAACGTGTAATGAAGTAGGCGTGGCAGGAAAAGTATTTCCAAGTGCGGGATCAAGTTCTTCAGTACTTCCGAGACACTCGCCGCGTAGCAGGACGGACGGGCACGAAAATGGATTCGAGACGTACATTGCACTAAGGCCATCTTCGAACTTGAGAACCTCAAATGGAAGCAGGAGGCAGGGATGGCGTGAAGCGGCGTCGGAAGGTGTGAAGAAGATAGTTGAAGCAGTAGCGCTTTCACAGGAGAGTGGAACGAGGGCAGCAAAAAGGGGAGGAATGTCTGTGTCATTGGCGACAAGGAGTTTTGCAGACCGGGTAGGGACGTCACACAAGATGGTATCACAAAGAGGTAAAAAGGAAACGTCCGCTCGAGCGCAGTCAATGACGGTACGATGAGTGGAAAGGAAATCGTAGCCTAGGATGATGTCGTGCGGGCAGTGAGACAGTCCACTTAACTCGATGGTCTATAAGGCGCCTTCGATGAGAACACGGGCCGTGCACGCCGCTGAGGGTTGAATGCGCTGTGATGAAGCGGTGCGAAGCGAAAAGTCGGAAAGCGGGGTGGTCACCTTACGAAGACGACGGCAAAGAGCTTCACTGATGACGGATACGGCAGCACCCGTGTCGAAAAGAGCGAGAACTGCGACGCCGTTGACAAAGACTTGTATTACGTTGGCGGGAGAACAGGGAGGACTTGAAGAGTTCGAACAAAGCGCAGTCCTTGCCCCGGGAACTGCGGCTGTTAGTTTCCCTCAACAGCGCCGGTAGAACGTCGGGGAAGAGGGGAAGGGGAAAGGCGACGAGGGGACGATTGTCGGCGAGTTTGCGTTATGATGTACCCAGTATGATGTATGCGTAAGATGTACCCAGATAATTTTGAGTGTATGCGTCTTTTACCTTCTATTTCTTCCGTGTGTAACAACAAGTGTATATCAATCTCGCCTTTTCAGTCGCTACAAAACCGCCTCTTTGTAGGGGTGGCCAGGCTTGACAAGCGGTCGTAACGACTGCTTTTATCTTGCCGCCCTCAGTTTTTTGTAAAGAAAACTGGCAATCAACTGATTGATTGGTTGATTGAGTTGTATACGTTTGATTGTCACGAGATACAAAGTAAGAACCGGGCGGAGTTCTCGGCGAGGGCTGGTCTGTATCGTAGGAGTAGTTCCAGAGGTCAGGTCGAGAAGGTGGAAGGCGTTGGCGGCAAAGGCGTGCAATATGGCCTGGCAGCCCACAAGAGTAGCAGATTGGCCGGTTGTCCGCGGTACGGCATGGGCTCGTAGGGCGTTAGCGTACCCTTGGATTAGGGATATGAAATGCAGACACAGGCAAAGGCTAAGAAAGGTTGGAAGGAGCGGCCTGGTAGGAAAGAGATGCTGATGGCATCAGCGGCCTGGGCGCAATTTGGGCGTAAGTCAGTGGTGCCATTACTTGCGCCGGCATGGGGCTGGGCGGGAGCATGGAGCTGGGCGGAAGGACATCAGCGATGTGATCTTGCACAGCACGCCGTATGGTAGGGCCAAAGACAAAGCCATGTGAGGAGCAAGGCGGCCAGTATCCTGTAACTGAGGGACCAGTGATAGCTGGTGGGCGACCTCTTCTCGAAGGAAGGCTTTGATTTGTTGAAGCAGAGGGCTGTCCCCTGATGGGGTAGAACCACCCAGCGGCAGTGTAGAGATGGCGTCGTCTGTAACACCGGACCGCCGGGTAGAAGCGCGCTTCTTATAAAGCACGTCGTAGCTCTGGCAAAGTTTAATAACGTCACTGACCGTCACTAACGTCACTGATGGTCCTCGCCGATATACATTGAAAACATGTCGGCGATTGTCTTATTAAGCCGTTCAGTGAGTCCATTTGTTTGCGGGTGAAAAGCGGTTGTTTTCCGGTGACTTGTGCCACTCAGTCTCGCATAACCTCCTCTGTAAGCGCCGAGGTGAAAGCCGTTCCCCTGTCAGTTATAACGACTGCGGATGCACCGCGACGAATTACAATTCTCTGCATAAAAAAGGTCGCAATTTTACCAACGGTTCCACGGGGATGAGCTTTCGTTTCACAGAATCGGCTGAGATAGTCAGTGGCGACTACAGTGTACCGATTACCGAGCGAGGACTCCGGAAACGGGCTGAGTGAATCCATGCCGACTCGTCGGAATGGGACTTTTGGCGGATCAATAGGTTGTGGTAGTCCGGCCGGCTTAGTCGGCGGCGTCTTTCGACGTTGGCACTCCCGGAAAGGTATTTGATATAGTGCTTCTGCAGTGAGTTTAGGCCAATAATATTTTTGGCGTACGCGTGCCAGGGTTCGGGAATAACCCAAGTGACCAGAAGAAGGGGCGTCGTGAGACACCTGCAGGACTTCGTCGCGAAAAGCCTTAGTAACGACGAGAAAATAAACAGCTTCCGTTGGACCGTAGTTCTTGTACTGGATGCCGTCTCGTAAACAAAAAGACGACAGTCCGCGCAAGAAGATTCGAAGCGGAGTCAGATTATTTCCTTTTAGATAATCAATGAGGGGCAGTAGTTCAAGGCCGTCTCTTTGTTGTTGAGCCAAATTATCCGTGTAGATAGCGCCAAGAAAAAGAGAATCGTCTTCGAACTCAGTGCAAGAGGCGCGCGGGACAGTCTGCATCACTGTGCTTTTTGCCCGATCTATAGGCGATGGTCACATCAAATTCTTGAAGTTGAAGACTCCAGCGTGCTAGCCGCACTGAGTGATTTTTGAGTTTCGCTAACCAACAGAGTGAGTGGTGATCGCTCACTACTGGGAAAGGCCGGCCATACAAGTAGGGGCGAAACTTTGTCATGTCCACACAATAGCTAGACACTCCTTTTCGGTAGTGGAGTAGTTCGCTTCGGACCGGGATAAGGTACGGCTTGCATATGCGATTACGCGTTCAAAACCATCCTGACATTGTACAAGGACCGCTCCAAGGCCGGCCTTACTCACGTCTGTTTGCAGTTCTGTTTCGGCTTGCTCGTCAAAGCGATCAAGTATTGGCGCACTTTGTAGATGAGTTCGTAGTTTCTCACAGAACCGTTGTTGCTCTTGGCCCCAGCAGAACGGTTCGTTCTCTTTTGAGGCTAGTTAGAGGCGCAGCTATCCGCGAGTTCTTCACATAATGCCGATAGTAGGCACAAAGACCCAGTAAACGACGCACGCTTCGCTTGTCCATTGGAATGGGGAAAGCAGCTACAGTGGCTGCCTTGTCAGGGTCTGGGCTAACGCCCGTGGCATTCACAATGTGGCCCAGAAACTACAGCTCTTGAAAAGCGAAATCACACTTTTCTGGCCTAAGGGATAGACCGGCTGAAGGAATGGCTTCGAAAACGGCACGCAGGCGCCTCAGGTGTTCCACAAAAGTATCGAAGAAAATAACGACGTCATCCAGGTACACCAGGCAAGACTGCCATTTCAGGTCAGGAAGCACAGCGTCCATCATCCGCTGCAAGGTCGCAGTAGCCGAGCATAGGCTGAAAGGGCGCAATCTGAATTCGTACAAACCCTCCGGGGTAATAAAGGCGGTCTTCTCACTGTCGCGTTCGTAAACCTCTATCTGCCAATAACCACTGCATAAATCTAGCGATGAGAAGTATTTGGCGTGGCGCAGACGGTCTAGGGAGTCATCAATGCGTGGTAGAGGATAAACGTCTGTTTAGGTAACTTAGTTTAAATGCCTGTGATCAACGCAGAACCGTAGGGTCCCATCTTTCTTCGCCACTAGGACAACTCGCGACACCCATGGGCTCGTCGACGGTTGGATCACATCGTCCTGGAACATTTCCTGAACTTGCCGGCGAATTGCATCCCGCTCCTTCTTAGAGACCTGATAAGGCGATTGGTACAATGGTCTCTGGTTTTCGTCGACTATATTTCGATGCTTTGTGAGCAGTACCTGTCTAATCCTGGAGGTCGTTGCGAAACACTCCCGGAAAGAGTCGATAATGATCTCTAAGCAGCGTTTTTGATTATGCAGGAGGTCCGGGTTTGACGTCGGGTTTAAGTGGTGCAGTCAACTTTTCTTATGACTTCGTGATTTCAGACAACGCATACTGTCCTGTGCATTGAGGGAGTTTTTCAAAATACGCAATCGTTGTTTTTCTCGCCAAACATTGCGGTTCACAAACGAAGTTCGTCACAAAACATTCGCTTCGCCTGTCCTTCAGTTCAGTAATTCGTCGGGATACACAGCCTTGTCGACCCAGAAGCAGCGACATGTTGGCTTTGGCGATGCCACTAGTTCCGGGGTTGCTATCGCACTCTACAGTCACAAGCATGCTGGATCTTTGCGGTATCACAGTATGGTCGTCACAGACTCGCATATTCGGCATGTGCTGCTGGGGTTCGACATCAAGAGTGCGGTTAGGCAAACGACCAAATTAGGTCCTTAAAGTCGATCACAGCGCTATACTCGCAGAGGAAATTCAAACCGACTATCAGGTCTTTGGAGCACTCGGGAAGCACAGTGAGGCAGCCGGGGAAAGTTACGGCTCGGATCTGTATTCGCGAGGTACAGACACCAATCGGTGTAACCACATAGCCGCCAGCTGTCCGTATCTGCAGCCCAGTCCAAGGCTTCAAAACCTTTCTGAGAGTCGTGGCTAGCCGACTGCTCATTACCGAAAAATCAGCCCTAGTATCCACGAGTGCATTCACGTTACGGTTGTCGGCGGTTACGGTAGTTTGGGCGGAAACCAATTTTTCGCAGCTCGTCGGTTCGAGTCGCCGTCGGTCGGCACGTCGCGGTAAATTGTCGAGTGGAGGCTCTTGACTCTATGCAATTGCGGCGGCCCTATCCCCGGACGACGCCGTCTTTAGTTTTTCGGCCGTGGGGACATGCCTCTGAACTGGCCAGAGGTCGAAGGGCGGTAGTGAGTACTGGACAGTCATTGTTGTGCAGTCGGGGGTTGCAGTTAGCGGCCAAGTAGTCCTCGATCTCTTGCGTTCGCTCACCGTAGCGCGGTCGAAGTGCATCGAGAGAAAATTCCTGAGGCCCATTTGGCGGTAAGGGCAGTCGCTCAAAACGATGCCAGGTTCCCTGCAGTGGCAGCACAATGGTCGGTTGTTTCGCGTTCGCCACACGTGCGCTTTACGAACGGCGGGCCTGAATTCCTGCTGTGGACAGGCACAGTCGGGACTTGGTACTGCACAGGAGTAACAGGAGGAAAATCTTGTGGCACTGGCGCAGGTTTTCGCAGCACGTCTCTGTAAGTCATTATGTAGTGCTTTGGTGGCGGCTTTACCGGAGCTGGCTGCACCACTCTCCGGATTTCATCCCAGACCTCTTCGATACTGCAGCGACGCTTGCCTCTGGAGCTTCAAAGAGTAGCTTCTGAAACTTTTCGCACACGATCTTCCGCAAAAAGATTTGAAGTTCCTCAGCGGGCAGCGATGTAAGCGGGCAGTGATGGCGGTTACTACAGAAGCAAGTCACCCGTACTGCGCACTCCGTTCTTGCAAGGAACGCTCCATACATTTTGCCTCTTTTGTAAATTCCGCCTCAGTTGTCGGAGGATTGCGGACAAGACCGGCAAACAACTGCTCCTTTACGCCCCCCATTAGGTGGCGCACCTTCTTGGCATCGGGCATAGCTGGATCAGCCCAATTGAAGAGTCGCGTCATGTCGTCAATGAACATGGTAACACTGTCCTATGGCTGCTGCGATTTTGAGTGCAGGGTGAGCTCGGGTTTCTCTTTCGTCTCGTCGGTATGAAATGTCGCCAACAACTCTCGGCGAAAAGCTTCCCAGGTCGTAAAAGAAGCTTCGTGATTCTCGTACCACGTTTTAGCCGAATCCAGCAATGCGAAGTAAGACGTTTTGAAGCTTGCGCTCACCGTCCCACTGATTGACGCCTGCCACATTGTAGAAACTGGCCAACCAATCTTCAACATCCTCCAATCTGTCACCATGGAATGAAGGTGGAGACCGAGGTGTGTGCAGGACAAACGGCGGCACCGCTTCAGTCTACTGAGGAGCATGGCTGCCCGAGGTAGACGTCATGGTTCTTAGAGGTGTTCTCACGCCGCTGAACTAAGGATGTAGGCCTCGCAGACGACGACTCGCCTTGTGGACAGGTGTTTTATCCTTGCACTCGGAATTGGCTTCAATGCTGCCTTTGAAGTCAGCGTACATGGAATGATACTCCGCACGGCTCAACCAAATGTCAGCATCAAACAGCCAGAGCAGCCAACACAGGTTAGAAAGTAGGATTAATAACAATGACGGGCAAGGCTCGAGCTCGAGCGATGAAGACGAAGAGCGCCGGGTTCACTAGCATAGCTAAAGCCCGCTAAAACGTCAAACGTCGATAATCCAGTCCGGCCGCTTGACGGCGCCCAAATAGTGATTAAGAATGCGCAATATATATATATATATATATATATATATATATATATATATATATATATATATATATATATATATATATATATAGGGAAAATGAGGGTGCTCGTTGGAAGAGCACCGGACGCGATATTCGGAGGTCGAGGGTTCGGTTCCCACCATCGGCACGTTCTTTTTTCTTCTACTTTGTGTTTAATTATCTTCCCCGAAACAGATTACATTACTAATTTCTGTGATTATCTAAGCAAACATTAAAAATGACATAAAAGTACCATCCCCAACACTTTTCCTTGGACTCGCCGACTGTTGGCTTCTTATATATATATATATATATATATATATATATATATATATATATATATATATATATATATATATATATACCTGCACCGAGTATATATCCTCGGTGTGTGCTTCATTCGGACATAGCTTGAATATTCAAACAAATAATAGGAAAACCAAATGTGGTGGGGAATGCAATAACAGGGAATGATTCTCACTAATTTTTAATACCCAGTCACAGCTGTCGCGTGAGTTTAGGAGAGTGGTAACAAACAGTGCATAGATGGTTGTTAACAGGCACCTCTGCTGCTCCTGCGTGCGAGCTGCAAGAAAACATTCAACGCAAATGAACTACTGTAGTGGTTTAATGCAGATATGACACTGATTAGAACAAACCGTTTTGGTCATTGTGCAAGCTGGATCAGCCCGACTGAATCAGCGCCGATGGTTGCCCTTTCCTCGTGACAGAATGGGAGCGTGCTAGGAAGTAGCGCGCAGCCCCGACGCGCCAAGCGGGCAACTGGAAAAATAAAGATCAATCTAGGTTTGAGACTCACGGTTCTCGAACACTCATTCCTGACCTGTGCTAGCGTCGCCACATTGATGACCAGGACACTAACACAAACAGCGTCACCGACATGCCTACTGTGTCATCAATTGACCTAAAGCCCGCACCTTTTGGTCCTCAGAACGTTAGCTTTGGTTCGTCCAAGAGGACGCGCAGTTCGCCGCCCAGCGGAATAACAGCTTACCCTCAGGTGCTACCACCCCGTGGTGAGCAGTTTAACAGCAAGTTCGGTGAGCGAGATCTGTGATCTGTTGCTCGTCCCACCTGCGGAGAACACCTACATTACTCTGAAGGAGACTATAAATTCGACGTCTGACGCCACCAGAGTCCGAACAGCTACGGCAACTTCTTATCGATGCTCACCTTGGCGGCCGCACACTGATACAGCTGGTACGCCGCATGCAACGACTGGTAGGAAGCACCACAACAAGTCTGGAGAGCATTCGTCTTTGTGAAGTATTTCTGCAGCGTCTTCACAGCTTAGACCATGTGGTACTCGTTACTGTGATCGAAAGCACCTCGCTAAGATGGCCGCCATCGCGAAGCGATCATGGCGGCTGCACGCCCTTTCGACGCTGCCATGCAAATGGACACCACCCAGGCAGCACACCAACATCGTACCAACCCCGGCCCAGCATCGACAAAAATTGTTACCAACATTGACGTAACACAGTTTTTTTGAGAAATTACTACATTTTTATATATTGGTCCGGCTTATATGCCAACATTGCACCTGTCTTGGCACTGCCAACATAGGCTATCAGCTGACCGAGCCCCTAGTGTCACGTAGTGGCATGCCACTAGTATTCATTGGCACATGTGACATTGGCAATAAACTGGCCGGGCCGGTAGTATCACATATTGGTATTTATTGGCATGCAACAAGTATTCATCGGCATATCTATTAAGGACTATCACAGGGCTGATGATGTCAGCATTATAGATTACATTGAAGTAATGCCAGACGGTATCTTGCGCCCGAACTCCGAAAACGTTAACGACTTATGGTTGCAGCTAAAACGAATAGTGGCACATTGTGAAGAAAAATTCATCCCAACTATAAGAAAGCGAGTAAATAGAAAGACACCTTGGATTACACGCTGGTATTATTCACCTCAAAAGAAAGATACAAAGAATGCGTAAAAAGAAAACCAATTTGGCTATTTTAAGTGAGCTTTCTCAAACGCCTAGAGCTGAAATTTCTACGGCAAGGAACAACTTTTTCACGAATACGTTGGCCAATTTTATAACACATGAGCCAAAAAAGTTCAGGCGTTACATGGCAAAGCCGGGAGGATCAATCGATCAAATGGAAATAGACGGAGCTGTTACATAGCGACGCATACAGTATCGCAAACGCCTTTAATCAATATTTTTAGTCTGTGTTCACTCGTGCCCCTGCCCCAGAATTCAGTCAGGCGGAATACCAATTGAGTATGCCTGACATTTTTGTAAAGGAATGTGGCATTCTTAATTTGTTGCTACAGCTTGACGAAAAGAAATCGCCTGGGCCCGACGGCTTACCTAACGCTTTTCTAAAACGATATGCGCAACAACTGTCTCCGCTCCTTCACAAAATCTTCTCCTTATCTATAGAAACAGCGTCCGTACCAACCAACTGGCTCTGCGCAATGGTGGTCCCGATTTTCAAAAAAACTGGAAACAGACTTTGCGTAAACACATACAGACCCATATCACTCACTAGCTCTTGCTGCAAATTATTTGAGCATGTAATTAATAAAGCACTCATAACCTACCTGGAAAACAACAAACTTCTATATGCAAACCAGCACGGTTTCAGGAAGGGTTTATCAACCGTTACTCAACTACTTGATATTACACACGACTTTGCGGCTGCCATTAACTCTGGTCTGCAGGTAGATTCTGTGTTTATTGATTTTGCAAAGGCGTTTGACTCTGTTCCACATTGTAAGTTAATTGAGAAGCTCAGTCTATTTGGTATTAATTCAAAAATAATTTCGTGGATCGTCACCTACCTCTCAGGCCGTTCGAAATATGTCGAAATAAAAAATGCTAAATCAGAGACATTGGATGTTTGTTCAGGCGTTCCCCAGGGATCCGTATTAGGGCCTACACTTTTTCTTATCTACATCAATGATATTTTCTCCTGTGTAACTCAGAATGTTGTATTAAGGCTGTTTGCAGATGACTGCGTTGTATATACTACTGTTCGTTCACAAGATGACCAAAATAATCTAAACTTAACACTGAATAACATTGCCTCTTAGTGTGACACTTGGGGTATGAGAATAAATGTCAGCAAAACATCATCTATTACAATAACTAGGAAGAAGACTCCCATTTACTTCACTTATTTGTTATCAGGATCTGCTGTGACACGCAGTAAAGAAGTTAAGTACCTGGGAGTAACAATCAGGGAAAAATTGAGCTGGGAATCTCATATCGATAACATATGCACAAAAGCATACTGACAATTTGGATTCATACGACGGAAATTATCAGCTGCACCCTCACCTGTAAAACTAAACGCATATAAGAGATTAGTACGACCCGTTCTTGAGTACAGTGCAATAGTTTGGAACCCTCATCAATCTTATGTGAACAAAAAACTGGAAAGAATTCAAAACCTAGCACTCCGGTTTATATATAACCGTTACTCACGTTACGAAAGTGTGTCACATCTGCGTGAAAGCGCGGGCATTTCGACGTTGGAATGCCGGAGACAGACTGCGTGCATGCAAATTCTTTTCCTTCTATATAACAATTGCATCAACATAGACAAACATTTGTACCTAAAGCCGCCTTATCATCGCTCTAAAAGAATTAACCATGACATGTGTATGAGACCGTTTTCTGCTAAATGTGACTTGTTCAAAGTCTCATTTTTTCCCCGTTCCATAGAAACATGGAACAACCTGCCCCACCAGTTTATGAATAATGTGTCTCTTGATGCTTTTTCTGCCAGCGTTGAATCTTTTTTTCAAGAAATGTCATTGTCATAGTGTTGTTGTTTCACTGCCCCCTTTGTTGTTCACGAGTCTTAATGTAGCTTGTTAATATCCTCAACCTTGATGTGTTATTCACGGTGTACTCTGTATACTTTCCCTGCTGCCTTGGAACACTATGCCTGCTGTTTATACTTTTTTTTCCGCTCCTGTCAGAGCCTGAGAAAGGCTCACAGTATTGTAAAATAAATAAACACGTGGCATTGGCACTGCCACTGTTAAGCCACCTTTAGCCATGCAGGTATTTCACCCTTGCCCTTACTGCTGCCATTTGCTTAACTGTCACTCTCACAACTGTGGTTTTCTTATGCAGTCATTTCCCAATAACACCTTGCATGTCATCTCCCTAAGGAGTCATAAAAACCATGTAAATAAATGAGGCAAGCAAAATATTTTCCGAAAACATTTAATGAGAGTTCATATACATGTACATGCCACAAGGACATCAGAGGGCCAAAATGCAGTGCAGGAGGCATTGGGTACAAGGTTAAAATGGGAGAGGCTAGTAGGTGTAATTGGAAACAGGGCACTAAGCAGCACATTACCAGGTAGTGCAGGTAGAGGTGATGGGGTGCAGTGTGCATTGGTCATGATGGAAGGGGCTGGACATGTTGAGCAGGGTGGATGCACTATAGCCTTGTAGTGCGAGTGGCGTTGCAGCAATAGGAGGTTGAGCATGGCTGCATTCCAAGGTAGTGTCCACCATGGATGGAAAATGGCAGTGGACTATGTTGAGCATGATAGTTGGCAGTGAAGGGTCAATGGATCAAGTGCTGATGTTGAGGGGGCGGGGGAAGCGCATGGCCAAGGCAGTAAGCTGGGCATCCCGCAGGAAACAACCATTCAGGAACAGTTTGTTGAAGAGATTGGCCCGTGGGTCTTACAAATGACATCTGCACAGAAGACAAGCATATATCACCATAAGATCTAAACTCACCTTCTCAACACTTATCCAAACACATATTTGAAGTCTGGGGGCTCTATACGATTGAGTACAAAATACAGAACCCCGCTATAGTAAACTCTCTGATATAGTAAAGTGAAACTGAAGTCCCAGTTCATCTTCCATAGGCAACTGTACATTTTCCCCCTTTATAGTAAACATGTTTTTGGTAAAAATCGGTTAAAGTGCTTCTGGCCATGGTGACGACTCCCGCGCACTACCTAGAGTCGCGAGGCCGAGACTTTTTGTATTTGAAAACAGAACAATGACCCCGAGTGTTCGTTTAGGTGGCTTTACTACTAGCCACAACAGCAGTCAGAAGAAGCCTACTTTACAGAAACCTTGGAGCCATGAGGGAAAGCGCGCAGCGCGAGGAAGAAAAAGTAAAGCTGTCTACAAAGGAGGCGGCGTGTTCCATTCAGAAAGTAAAGGAGTAAAAGTGCAGCAAGAAATAGGGAAGGGAAATAAATGGGTCAACATTCACTGCAATGTGCAGTACAAATCATGAGGCAGTGGTGGCAGAAAGTGGAGGTGCAGCAGGTAAGGTCTTACAGCACTTGAGTGCCATGCGAATTTATCATTTATTGCCTTTTAAAAGACAGAAAGAGCAACAAGGGACACCATTTTCATGCAAGGCTTTAGTTTTTACATGAAATCGAACTTGGTTGCATTCGTAATCACGTATTCATGCTTCAGAGGTACTTCCACAAGATGTAGATAAATTTTATAATGAAAAAAACACACAAAGAGATAATAAAAGCGAGATGGAAGGTATTTAGGTTTTTTTTCATTAAGCAACAAGACGTGTTCAGTAAGTACCTATTTAACTACTAGACAGCACTTTTAGGACCATGCCATCAGAGACCACTGATACAGTAAAGACCATGATATAGTAAATATTTTCACTGGCCTCAGTGGCTTTACAATAAAGGGGTTCTACTGTATATATTGAAGGCCTATTATTGCCACACATTCTTCTTTTAGAGCACTTTGCGACAGGTTTCTGGGCCTGCAAGGGCATGCAGCATCTTATGACGTAGGGATGATAAACAGATATGCAAAATAATATCCATTCCAATACAAAAGAAAGATATTTGGAAGGAAAAACCCGCTTCCGGCAAACCGATAACTTCAGGTGGATGCTTAGTGTTCATATAGAATTACAGTTCCTGAAAATATGACGGTTCAGGCTCCAGAACTTTCAATTTTTAAAAAATCCTTAAAGATTCCTGCAATAGACAATATGGATTACTAAGCATGCAAAACTGGATGATATTAAAGAGCACATTAAAGCATATTATTCTGCAGTACACCAGTTACAGGCACGCATACATTACTGCGGCCAGAATAAAAAATAATTGCCCTGACAGAATCAATCAAGCTATCTTCAATCAGCTAACTGAGGGAGATGTGTACATCGCAGATATTCTCAAGGCTGTGTACGCATATAATATTCTCAAGATAACCGTACCATTTCAAGTTCCAGCTTTTTAGTTTTCACAGCTTTATTGCTTGCTGCATTCTACTATAAACAATTGCCTTACTTGTAATGTACCAAGAAATAGTTTTCATACAGTGCTCATTATAAATTAAAGACACCAGAACAACATGCACACAAACAAGAAAAGAAGAACGGGACAGAGCGCCATTCACAACTGATTTATTGTGCAGAATAAAGTACATATATATCTCACTGCCGGCATATGCGCAAGGAACCCATTCAGCATCATGTAGTTTAAGATAAGATATGTATAATTTGTGCAATACAGCGTATATAATGTTCTCGTGTTAAACAAGGAACTGCGTGCTTTGAAATTTTTCCCAGCGCAAAAGCAGTCTAAAAAAGAAAAGGAAACCATTACAGAGCTCTAAATAGTTCTTAAGCAAGTGAGTGTTTTCATTACAAAAGCATTGCATGCCGCATATGTAGCGTGCACATGAGTTGCCACTACATATAATGTTCAAAGAATGACAATCATAATTAAAAAAAATAAATAATGAAATAAATTGTGTCTGCGCTGACACACGAATCACAGTTCATCCGTACCCCAGCTGAGTGCTCATACCAATTCTCTAGCCTAATTCATGTGATCTGTTCGATACCTTATCTATAGTATGGACGCCAAAGGGCGCTGATTGGAAGGACAACAGCGGCAAAAGTCGAAGAAAATAATAACAAAAAAGCAAATTGAAAGAAACGACAATAAAAGTACATTCAAACATGGGTTAAAATGCTTAGGAAATGTTTGGTTGTATTTGATTTAGGATGCTTAACGTCCCAAAGAGACCCAGTCTCTGATCGACGCCATAGAGAAGGGCTACGAAATTTTCGACCACCTGGTGTTTTCTTCGCAATGCCCATTGACATCGCACTCCTCCATCTATCAGCTGGGGCATTTGATCACACCTAGCTGGTTCCATCGTTTCTGCAGCCTAACAACTGAAGAATTGTGGAGGGGCGTTTGGAAAAGAATGCCGGACGAAATCGTTGCACTGATCAGACACGGATTCGTTTGATTTAGCTCGTACAGCCCTTACAGCATAATGCGCTTGTGTCTTCCTCTCTAAGCCTGATAATGACCGTGTAGTGTACCATCCACTCGCATTAGGGAGACATCAGGGCGGTATTACAGAACTGCGTTCAGTTTGCGTTCAGTTCGGAACGCTCTGTGATTGACTGTAAGTAGACAACACGAAAGTGACGACACACCGCTTTAAACTTTGCCTAGCATAACACAAATTAATCGCTTTTAAGTCAGCTGACACGCACTTCCGGTGTGGAGTTTCACCCAGAGGAAGAGCTCGATACATGAAGTGAAAGCAATTAAGTCAGGACAAGAGTTGTGAGGCCTAGAGGGGCCATATAATTAAGTAGCTTCGCCTCCTCTTTGGCTGTAATGTGGCTGTCGTATTCCAAGCTATGTCGTCACAAAATTTGTAGTTATGTCATGCATCCCCTTTTATTTCCGACAAAACTGCAGACCGGAAGTGCGTATCAGGTGGCGTAAAGGCTTTTAGTTTGCGTTCACTTTCTAAAATACGAGCCCATGTTCCATTTTTGGCACCGCCGGTTACCCACTAGTTTCCCAATTGGCAAATTATATTCAGCACTTAGTATTCGGCTCGTCTGGGAATTCTTGTGAAAAGTGCCCTGGAAAACACCGTCGCACTGACAGTTCATTGACACATTCTGCTATCAAACTGGAGCAGGAAAAGCCCACGTGCTGCAATTTTACACATTCAATGTGGCCCTTGTATCGGCAAGAAAGTAACGAAAATGTGGTATACTGCTGGCGGAACATACGCCTCATATTTGGGAGGTACCACGTTTGGTTCTCGGTACCGCCAGGGATTCGGCAGCCTTCCAATGGTCACAGATTTTCAGCAGCCTGTAAAGAGGCCTTTAAGGGGTGAAACGCGTAGGAAATGGCTCAGTACAAACCGGCAACTTCTAGTTTTTCCAAACATTTCTAGTTCATTATTCTCGTTCAAGATTTTGCTGGCTGTGAATAGCAAGCATAATGACATTCAATATTTTCTACATTTTCTACATGGTAGTCGTTGATCATTTTTCCAAGTGGATTGAGTTGTTCCCCCTTCGGAAAGTGTCAGCGCGAGCGGTGCTAGATAAACTCCAGGAAATGTTCTGTCGTTTCGGCTTTCCGGAACGGCTGATCACGGACAATGCGTCCTACTTCACTGCTCGGGTGTTCGGTAATACCTGCCGTTCCCTCGGAATCGAGCACTACTCCACTTCACCCTACGATCCTCAGTCTAATCTAACCGAGAGAATCAACAGAACGCTGAAGCCAATGCTTACGGCCTTTGCCGAGTGTCTAAAAGGCTGGGCAGACCATTTGAGTAATTTGCGTTCACCATTCGAACAGCTGAGAATCGCTCAACTGGTTTCTCTCCCACCTTCCCATATTTCGGAAGGCAGCTGGCGAATCTGATGTCTGGCGTTGTTCAGAGCCAGCAGCTCGAGGATGAAAAAGCGTCAGCAGACTGCTCTGCTTATGCGTTAATGCTTCGAGACCGGCTTTTTCGGGCTCTCAGTAGAGCAAGACAGAGTTTGGCGATGGCCAGAGCTCAGCAGAAGGCTCACTACGACCGCAAGCACCGCAGCTTGACATTTCAGGTGGGCGATCTTGTCCTGAAGCGCAACCACGCTCTTAGTGACGCGAGCAAGGGGTTCACAGCCGCGCATGCTCCTAAGTGGCTTGGTCCGTAACGAGTGGTCAGTCTTGTCGCCACTCGCGTACCTGCTGAGGACCCCCCTACGGGAAAAACCAGCCGTGCCCACGTCACAGACCTGAAGTCCTATGTGTCGTGGTCTGATGAGCTTGCGTCGGTGCCCATTGTCACCACAGGCAAGCGACGAGGCACACCCGATGCGGCGGAACGCAAATGTGCCCCTAACCGGGACAATCTGAGACGACGATCACCTGTGATTTGATGCCGGACGGCGGACGTTTCCTCAACCGAAGGCACATCGCCTCACCGAGCGAGGTTTCTCGTCGGACCCTACATGGAAGCAAGGTCGGTCGTCCCCTTTGTCCCACTTTGTTCCAGCCTCTATGTGTTATTGTGTTATTTTAGTTTTGCTTCTTCTAGCATCTTTTTTTTTTGTTGTTTGCCTAATTCTACAGTAAGTGCCTTTTTTGTACAGCGCGTCTTTTCTCCTCTTTCTTTTGAACACGCGACAGTGGCTCATTAAGCATCTCCATCTCGTGGCTGTGTTCGGTGCGTGTGGAGTTCATTGTGGTAGTTTGGAGACGCGCAGTGTGGACAATGCCCCCCTTCAACCAAGGCTGCCGAGGCTGCGAAGGTGCTCAGGACAGGTTGCCGCTGAAGGTCGGCTTAACCCTTTGTGTGGTGTGTGCGTGGCTTATTGTGAGCGCGCCCGGAAGCGTAGGCGACGACGTTGCGGCTTGTGTGTTGGCCGGCTTCTGCTAAGCGCGGTGAAAGATAGCCCGCGTTTGCTGGGCGGGAAAAACAAAGTCCCGCGTGGTCGCCCCATGTGTGTCTTCGATTTCTGCGAAGTTTCCACGCCTGGACCCCTTCGACGCGTTCACTGTTCCCGCACCGACTGCGATCAGTGATCGTCTGCAGCCAACAGCTCCCAAGTGGCCGCCCAGAAGTCGACGAGCGGTGCGTCACCGGTTACCGCCGGCTCTCTGCGCTGCACCGACGAACTTTGGAACTTTGCCGCTGAAACTTTCGTATTTTCGTATTCGGAACTTTACATATTATTTTTCATGGCATCCTGTCCCTTTTTTGTGTGGATGTTTTTTTTAGTGTGTATCTTTTTTGAGTGTGTGTTTTCGAGATCTTTTTTGGCTGGAGCTGGAGCGTAGTTTACTTTTTGCGTGAGGATAGCATTCTTTTATTCATGTTGGGGGCCTGCCGCATGCTTTCGCTGATGGGTAGGGGGGCAATTAAGGAGAGGAGGATGTGGGATTCGGGCTTGCCAAGGCTGCCCTTTGAGAGGCCGCCGCCCGTGCCCTGTTGTTCTCCTCGTTCCCTTTCTCCCGCCTGAGGCCTCAGAGAGATGTTCGGAAGACTTGCCACTGCGGTTCGGCCACAACTCCGCCGTGGCGTCCCAGTGGCTGTTCTTATTGGCGCCTTTTGGCGAAAACACGGAACCGCTTTGACGGCCGCGCTCGCGCGACCGTCCGAGCGGAGCCCAGGGAGAGACCCCTCCGAGACATCGCAAGGTGCGTACGCTACTGTTTTTGTCTGCCAGCCTTTGTCCACGCAGACCAGTGTGTACTCGAGTTCGTCTGCTCCGGGTCGTACCTGCCAGCGCAGCTCGAGCCTGTCGATCGTGATCCACCGATCCGCGACAGGCGCACCTTGCGGTGGTTGCCCACTCTCTCTCAAAGTAACCCTTTGGTCACTGCGAGAGAGAGATCACAGCACGACCTTGCGTGCTTGCGGCGCGCATTCTTTGTCACTGCGTGCGCGCTGCAAAGCCTTGCTCCCCGCGCGTTCCTGGATTGCGGTGAGTGAGTGTTTGTGTACCGCTGGAGGACGGCTTTGAACAAACGTCTCCTGTGTGAACTAGGAGGCTTGTGTCTTTGCAGCGAAGCGCTCTCCTCCCTGCGGAGGTTGAGTGTGCGCTGCGGTGTGACAGTGTGCGCGTGGTGACGGCTGATCGGGGCTTCAGCTCGCGCGACGCTCGAACCCGCGGCGGTTAGTGGCCGATGCCCACGTAGAAAACCACAGCCTTAAAGAGATGAAATTAAGCATACGCGGAAATCAGATGTAAGCGCTAAGGGACAAGGCGGGCAATGTCATCACGAAGTGTTTCCACCACCTGCAGAACTGGATGTTCGCTGCCTGCAGTGGAGTTGTGCAGGGACAATGGTATCAAAGCCACAGATTCTACAGGAAGTGGGACTGACCACAACAAGTTAATGGGACCTCACCAAACGGCTCAACGACAACGATAAGAGCAGGAGCCTTCTCCGGTTCCTTACTGGAAATAATTTATTGGGTTTTTATGATATGCCTTATGACAAGCTTCCGTAATAAAAAAAAGGAATATGGACAAGATAGTCAAAGTATATGAGTAGTTTTATACAGATCTCTACAGTAGCCAAAGAAGTCAGGACAATATTTTGATTTGCGGTAGGGAAACGCAGTTAGAAGTTACGCCAGGGACAAAGCACGATGTTTGAAAGCATTAGAAACTATGAAAAGGAGGAAAGTAGCTGGAGAGGATCAGGTAACTATAGAATGGTTGAAGCACGGGAGGGGGGGAGGTATCATGTTAAAATAACTGGCCACTCTGTATATGCAGTGCCTGGAGCCATCACTAGTACCGGATTCATTGAAGAAAGCAAACATTATCTTAATTCATAAAAAAGGGGACGCTAAAGACTTGAAAAATTGCAGACCAATCAGCTTACTGTCTGTTACGTATAAAGTATTTACCAGGGTAATCGCTAAAAGAATGAAGACAACTTTAGACTGCAATCAAGCAAAAGATCAAGCAGGTTTTCGGAAAGGGTACTCTACTATCGATCATATCGATACCCACAACCAGGTGATAGAAAAATTCTCTGAATATAACCAGCCGTTATGCATAGAATTCATTGATTACGAAAAAGCATTTGACTCAGTAGTAACCTCGGCGGTCATGCAGGCATTGCGAAATCAGGGTGTAGACGAGCCGTACGTGAAAGCGCTGGTAGATTTATATAGGGGCTGCTCATCAAACATAGCTCTGCATAAAGAAAGTAACAAAATTCCATTAAAGAAAGCTGTTAGGCAAGGATACACTACATTCCTAGTACTAGTCACAGCTTGCTTAATAGAAGTATTCAGAGACTTGGAAATGGAGCAGTTAAGGATAAGGGTAGACGGAGAGTACCTCGGAAATGTGCGATACTCTGATGACATTGCCTTGCTAATTAATTCAATGGATTAATTGCAAAGAATGATTGATGACCTAGACAGGAATGTAGAAAGGTAGGCTTGAAAATCAATATGCAAAAGACTAAAATAATGCTCAACAGCCTAGGGAAGGAACAGCAGTTTACGTTAGGTAGCGAAACGTTGGAAGTAGTAGGCGAATATGTCTAGTTAGGACAGGTAGTAACCGCCGATCCGGACCATGAAAAGGAAATGTCAAGAAGAATAAAATTGGGATGGAGCGCATTTGGCGAGCACTCGTAGATTATTACTAGCAGCTTACCGGTATCGCTCAAGAGGAAAGTATACTACAGTTGCGTCTTACCTGTACTCACCTATGGGGCTGAAACGCTAAGAGGCTAACAAAGAGGGGTCTACTTAAGTTCAGGACGACGCAAAGGGATATGGAAAGGAAAATGGTAGGGATGACGTTAAGAAATGGGAAACGTGCAGAGTGGGTGAGAAAAATAACTCAAATGACTAACATTCCAGTGGAAATAAAAAAATGGGCATGGCCAGGACATGTGTGGCGAAGAAAGGATAACTGATGGTCGCTTAGGGTAACAAACTGTCTTCCAAGGGACGAAAAGCGTAGCAGGGGGCGGCAGAAAGTTATGTGGGCGGATGAGGTTAAGAAGTTCGCAGGGTTCAAGTGAATGGAGCTAGCACAGGACAATGTTAATGGGAGGAATATGAAAGAGGCCTTCGCCATGACGTGGGTATAGTCAGGCTGATGACGATACTGATGATGCCTGCCTGATTTACCGAAACTCATCGAAATCCGTGTCGTCTTTGGCATCACAACCGTGGCGACACCTCGTTATCCGTTCACCGTCCGCTAGTGCTGCAGACAGGTATATCGAATTATATTGCGGTCGTATTAGGCATGTAAATTATAATAATGGTATTAAATACAATAAAGAGTAATGTACTATCTGTGAGAATTTTCAGTGTGGATAAGCGAAAGGCTCAACTGATAGAAGCGTGGGACAGTTCGCGTTTAGCGTTGCTTGTTGCCACGGACAGAACACAGCTCTTATTAAAACTGCCTGCTTTTTCACACTGCTTTCGGCGGAAATGCTGCTCGTTATTAGCCTTGGAGACGCTAATTGTGATCTCATCCCGTGATTGTCATTACTTGTTCAAATGCTGTTTTGCGTGAAGAAACAAGCTTCGCAGCTCTCAGTTTGGTATTTTGGTCTTCTGCTTTTCTTGTAGCTGCAGTGCGGAGTCTACTTCGTACTCAAGGGGAACCGCTGAAGCTGCCGCAAAATTGTGACTGAGGCATTTGCCGGAACGATCAGCGCAAAACCTCAACAGCGCGTCTGACGAAGCACGTTGTATTTCGTGAAATAAATTTTTTAATTTCGCTTACGACTAGTTCTTTCAATAAAAACACTGGCCTGTCACCGCCATACAATCAAATGCATGTTAAACGACGCGGATTGGCTGCGTGTGCATGGTAGTGTGAAATGTCCGAGAACTGTCCATATATTGTGCTCGGACGTCCGACGTAATAGCTGTGGATATTATGCTGTCTTCCATCGGATTGTTCATCGGACGACCGAGGGGTAACTTCAGGCGAAAAAACGGATGTCCGACGAAGGTTCGAACGTCCTAATCGGGCGGACTGACGGTCCTCCATCGGATGTGAAATGCAATGCGGATTCTGTAAACATCAAAACAGCAACCGATGTCGCAGATGTGCAAAACATGTAAAAATTGAGATAACTTGCAAAGCTTCAATGCTTTCAATGTTGGGCCTCATCATTTCGTTACGACATTAAAACCAATCAGTCAAGATTGAAAGAAGAAACGATTAGTTAGAGAAAATAAAGTAAAAAGAAAAAACGAAAAACAAATCAAAAAGGAAAAGTAGAAGCAGTAAAATAGAAAAATGAGAAAAACAAGATGAGTGAAAAAGCGGCAAATGAGTGGAAATAGCCTTAAGAAAGGCTTTCCCCTTACTGCACTTCAGAGTTACCTAAGTGCCTCCAATACATTTTGCGCAGTTTATCTTCTACTGTAATGGTTTTTGCATTCTGATTACCAGGTTTTCGAATTTTCAAGCTTCTTTCAATATTTACTTTTTCATATCTTTTTTTCGTGAACTTTAATTAGGCTTCGTTATGTTGGCGTGGGTTGTTTTGGATGCTTTTTATCGTTTATACTGTACTTTAAATGTTCACAATTTGTTCCTAGTATGTTTCGTGCGCTTCTAAGTACTCCCTTTCATAAGAATATTTTGGGCATTTTTCTGAATACAGAAAAAGGGCATTGATTAGCACTCGTTCCTACTTGTTTCAGTATTTTGATAGTACTAGTGCAAATAGCACTCCGGTGTTTTGTGTAACACTCAACAATGGTCTAATTAAAAGGAAACCCTTGGCAAAGTATTACAGAAGACTAAGTAATGCAATCTCCCAACATGAACCTCTCCTAACTAAAACTGATATGAAAGGTCTGCTTGCACATCCCACGAGGGGAGTGATACAAATCATCCGACTGTGGACTCCAACTGGGTTGAGTTAATTTCAAGAAGCGAAATCATCCTTTCGTCTCAAAGGATGCGCCGTAAACACTTTTTGAGACCTGTTTGTCCACTGCCACACGCTGTCAAGGTTTTGATGCTGCGAAGCGATCAAAAAAGGGTGGCCATGGATTGCCTTAGATGAAATGTAGACTATGCAGTGCGGCCAGATCTTCCATGACATCCGTAGCTGCTCCAAGTTTCTGTTGAAGGACTTCCCGTTCCATTATGGCCTATGCGAACACAACAGTGCCGAAACCATCATTAATACAGTTAAGGCATTCGTAAGAAGCAACCACTGCATTTTATTAAACAATTCCCATGAATTCACTGTTCATAACTACCAGCACGATGGGGTATGATGTTTACCCTCTCAAACTAACCTTCAGCCATGAAAGCTGACAGAGAAAATTTGTTGCTGAGGTTCTGCCATCACCTCCTCAGCAGCCCATGTTGGCCGCTCCTCTTGCTGATGTTTTGGTGAGACCATGACCTTCCCCGTCGCCCCTGTGTACAGCCGGCCTCCCCTCCTATACGAGCCTCAGGGACCTCAGCAAACTCAGCAATCTACAAGCCCCGCTTATCTTCCGGTTCTCTGCTGTCGATCGGAGCCACAGCCAACTCCTGGCGCACGGAAGACAACCGACATATTTGCTACGCCTGTGGAGTCGCCGGCCATGTGGCTCGTTTGAGCCGCAATCGTGGCCCTCGTCCCTACGACTATACACGTGAGCCGATGTACAATCTTCCTCCGTCCCCCTCGCTCGAGTTCCCTGAGCCTCCTCCGCAGTCCTCTTCAAGTTACGATCGCCGCTCTCACCGCTCGCCTTCTCCTGGTCATCATCCCCGTTCTCCGATGCTCCGCCGCCGATCAGCCGTTCACACGGAAAACTAACGGCAGCAGTTCCGGAGGCAATAACTGCGCCATCAGGGGCTAACTCAAGACCTGTTTCCGTACCAGCCAGCGTTATTTTCGTATTCATTGAGGGTGTTCCTGTCGAAGCACTTGTAGACACTGGCGCCGCCGTTTCAGTTCTTAATTACGCCCTCTGTAGCGAACTCAAAAACATAATGACACCGCTTCCTGCAGTTTCTCTCCGCACCGCCAGCGCTCAGGACATTCGACCATTAGCCGCCTGCACCGCCCGCCTTGTCAGCGACGACGTTCAATACACAATAGAATTCATCGTCCGCGCCCGCTCATCACACGACGTCATTCTTGGTTGGGACTTCCTCTCCAATCATAACGCCATAATGTGCCCGTGCTCTAAGATCATTAGGGGGCATTGTCATAGAAAGGCACACAGGTGCCTTGATTTTGACCTCGTTCGGAAAGCGGCGTCGGGGTTCAGGAAAGACCCGCGTCCTTTGGCGGGCCAGCTATGTTTTGTAATCACTGAGCAGACTCGAAGCCGAGCACATACTTTCGGCAAACCCACAAACTCTGAAAGGAATCCGCAAAATCTCTCACGTAACTTAAATAGCTACAATATGTTTAGGAGTGCAATTCTTGGACTCAGCATACCTCAGGGGTTTCTTGCAGGTAAAGGTGTTTCCACGCGAGTTCCCGTTCCGTATACCCTACGCCAAGCTGTTGCAGTAATCTAAATTCCTTATCCTCTTTAAACCTACCATCACATCTACATCGACTTTAATTTTGTTAATACCAGACCACATCCCAATATCGATTGAAGTCAGAATAAACTACATATCAGCAGATAGTGAAGATTAGGACTGATAATGGTAATTCAGTACCTGCATTTGGAGGCCCCAACACGACCCAGGTGCTAGGCGTCAAGCCAGAGACACGTTCATTGAGGCAATCGCTGAACTGAGCTCGGGCCAGGCAGCGAAATTTGGCATGAGTGTCGCCATGGGAGCGGGATTCATGTGAAGGTTGCTGATACCTTTCGTGCTCTAGACTTGCAAGGGTTGTTTTTGCTGCCCCAGTTTTGCCCGAGAGAAACGTACCTTACCTATCTTTCCTATATATCGTTCAATTTGGGCGGACATGTGCACTTAAAGTTGTTCAAGTATCTCATCGTTAGAGACAGTAATGAATATTGCATACGCTTAACGTAGTGAATTTTCGTATAATTGTGCACGAGCGAAGGACTCCGTGGAAATTTTGTAGCATGATAATTGGTTCATTTATAAGGCCTGTGGGGCAGGAAGCTTTTTCTTTATTGCCTGCATGACAATGGGATATATCTTTCCTTCTCCGCATCTTTAAGCACGTTGCGATTTCAACATGAGCGAATAACTTTATTGATATGTTATTTGTTTACCAGGGATAAGAACAACCTCCTTCCACTTCCAACTAGGGGTTCTATACCCCGGACATCTTTATCTGGCTATGCAGTCAAGGCTACAGGGGTGGAGCTTCCATTAGGGTGTTACTACACCATGTAGTTCTGGCACATTTTGCCTCAGTTACGGTTTTTGATTCAAGTCAACTTCTGTTGAACTACGCAGAAGGGAATTTCTTCATAATAAGGCTTAAGTGAACGTAAATTTGCCATTAACGAATATAGCGCGTTGCGCACACTGCCGAAAACACTGCATTGCGATAGTATACAGATACCGATGGGTAGACTCAGCAGAAGCAGCCGACGTACGTACACTTCGGGAGATTCCCGACAGATGGCGCGACCCTCTCGGCCGTTTTTTTTTTCAGCGTACAGTACTGATTTGAAAATCCACTACACTTACTTTGTACACTCATGTGTCAGTACAGTCGTGCTTTAGTGATAACATGAACAATTCCGAAATGATATAATGTTCCAGTGCACTATCCGCGAAATTTATGAAAGGGAATATGTTATTCTCCGCAGTGAGTTGATTCGCTTCTACTCTAGCTTTGGCTGTACAGGCAGAAAACGTTGTCCTGGATCTTAGAGTATCGAAAAGTGGTTTTATAGCATGAGCTCTACTACTGTGTGGGCAGCTTTGGATTTGGCCTCGCTAAATCTGAATGTTCTTGATAAGGCGCTTTTGTACCCCACTTAAACTGAAATATGAAAAGAAGCGCAAAAAGAAAAGGGGGAATAAATAGGATATCGCATGTGCTTATAGAGCAAACTTATGCATACCTATAATTTCGACCATCAAATCGCGTGCAGCCTTACGAAAGTGTGCAACACTATTCTGGTAGAGCTTTCGCTTAAACCATTATATTTTATAGGCCAGCTGTGCATCGTCACTGTAACTACAAAGAGAAAATAACAATTTAGAGAAATTCTGGGTGGATTAACTCTAGCTAGTAAGAAGAAAGAAGACCAAAATAAAACAGGAAGAGGCGAAAGTTGTGATTTGGATGAGAGAAAAATGAGCAGCTGGGCGAAAAAAAAACCCTGCGTAGAATTCGTTCTGCATGGTAAGCCTGGGAGTGCATTCTACGGCGACTGGGATCAGAATCGCACTTTTATGCTACTGAAGAAATATTTTTGTTGGAAAGAAGAATCCTATATTTCGTGTTCTATCACGAGTACCTTATATATATATGGATCAGTTGTTCTAGTTCGAAATGAAGGTAGTGCGGCAAAAATCACTGCTACTGGCCGCCAAGTGCATTGTTCTGCAGCTGAAATCTTTGGCAGACTGAGGCAAAAAAAGATCCTCCGAACTTCCACCGTTAATTTCAGGTAACATAAACTCTCCTGAAACAACCTATACACGTCATTGTATTAATATACATCGAGTACGTTATGGCCCTTTTAAAGCATATTCTTGACTACGATGTTTAAAAAAACAAGCTTCGCACAGACTTTAACCGTGAATCATATTCTTGTTTGTTTACAAACTTCACTTTGAAACATTTCTAGCGGTTCAACATAGCGGTATGACCCAGTAATAATAAATGTATGCATAGCTAAAAATTCCCCGGAACAAATTAGAGAATATGGAAAAGTAACAGCAGGGCCCCATCGGACGTTCCTCTTCATGTATGTGACTATAAATATGTGAGGTTTCAAAGTGTGTTTTATATGTTCATGAAAACAATAAATAAATAATTTGAGACCGACGACCGGCAAAGGATTGGACAAAGCAAGAAAGAGAAAACTAACGAAGGGGCAGAAGTACATACAAGAACTTCTGGCTAGTTTAAAACGTCAGTAGTTTATGTTTGTTCTCGCCTCATATTCTGCTATGCTGGATCCCACATAGCACCTATCTATGTCAAGGTTTCTTTTAGCCTTCCAGCTCCAGGCACATAGAAGGTGTCCAGAAGGGCAGAGGCTCTCTTCATTCACTGCTTCACCATTGCAGAACCAACGCCATGAGCTGAATGTATTGCGTGAATGAAGAATACACTCTAGCTGTGCCGTGACAGCGTGTGCTGAAAGGTTACGCGAATGAAAATGCGCAAAAATACGTGTTTTAAGCCAGAATTCAACGAACTGCGCACTTTGCCCAAAGCAGAGATTTAGCTTTGACAGAGGTTGCAAGAATGTCGTATCGTTTGGCGCCTAAGCACACACGCTGATACCCTGCCTTTCTCGTAATCGAGATAGCTTGCTGCGGCCACCACCGCGAATATTTAAGCAATGGTGACCGCAAATAATCATTGCGAGAGAAGGCTTCTTTTAAACAGAGGCATTTGATTGTTGTGTATAAATTTTGCTTTTAATGTCATTGCCTGACTCCTATGACATATGTAATTATTACTGTGAATAATGGTTTGTGCATAGCGCTGTCAGCTATATGTACAGCGTGTCGAACAATGTCAAGCCTTTTCTATGGCTTCTCGAAGGCGCACCCAACCTTTTCATGATGTTGAAAAACTTTCAATTGAATTATATTTCATGACTCATGAAGCTTTGCTGAGGACTGCATGTGGGTATTTCAATACAAAATGTAACATAACAAGCACGAGCAAATTTAAAGGTAGGGAAACGAGATTAATATTCTTTAGTTTACCAAAGTGACGAAGCGCAACAAAACTTCATCTTGTCAGATATAACAATACAAAGAAAGAAATACATTCACTCAGATAGGGTACATACATTCGGTGTTTCATTCACTAGAAGCTAAAATTGCACATGGGGCTTCAAAGCATTCCTTTTCATACTCTGAAAGAAGAAATTAATATTGGTTCCTTAAGTTCAAATGTTTTTTACCTTCTCAACTGTCGTCATTTCTTCGTTTCTAAAACTGCCCGAATAAAAAATAAATGCTCTAATGACCAAAGAGTTGTCAGTGCAAAATGAAGAGTACCATTCACCATTAAGCTTGCGCCTTAGATCCTCCATGAAACAGTGGCTAACGAGAGGCTCTGAGATGAACATGAGCCCGCAGCCCTTTTTGAACTTGACCAGGCCCCAATGGTTTATTTCGTTATGTGCTGCCTTTTATGGGCTCCTGTGCAGACGTGTTTCCGCTTGGAGAATCCACGTTGCAAAACTCGCACAACCTGGCATGGCTGGGTAGCTGGGCAGTGAAACCAGCATTTCTGCACTTTACCTGCGAATACCGACACAGAGGGTCACTTCAGGGCACGCAGCGTCCATCTGCAGTAAGTTTCACTTCTGCACAGGAGACCTCCTCAGAAATTGGGAGCGATCTGAATGTTTTTATATCCATGCGTATTTCATTGGCTCCTTGAAGTAATCATTTCCTAGTTATCATCTGGCGCACGACGAAAGGTAGGAGAAAACGTAGCTGTAGATTGCATTGATTCACAAACACGGGAACACAAATTACAGGTTAAAAAAATGACATGCCGTTTAATATGGTTCGAAAAGGTTAAGAGTGATAAAAAATTGTTTCATGCCAGGCTGGCTTAGTCCCAGCTACCATTCATGTACCGTGTATCGATTTCCTTATAGTAGAATGTTTGCTCCCCACGAAAATGTAAACGTGCATGCGCAAGAATGAAGACTACGGATTTTCTCTTCAATGCGCGCATTTTTCCTGCTCTGTTTATATTGTTAGAGCTGGGATACATAAGGTAAATGCGCTTCTCTAGGGTTAGCAGCATAAGCTGCGGTTAGCTTCAGCTTGTTCAGCAAGCTTCGGTGGATGTAAATAATGGGAAGGAGGAAGCTGATGTCCCGCATGTGGCACACGGGGCAGCTGTTCTCTGTGCGAACCGATTGAGTGATGCGCAGACGGCAGAATACGTGCCAGCAGCGCCACTCCATCGGCTCGCGCAGCACCGATTGGCAGATGGCGCAAATGAGGTCGTCGTCTGGCTTCGGGTCACAATCGTCCACAGTCACTTGGGACAGTGGGGTCCAGTTTGAGTCTAGTGAGCAAAAGGGGCAGAAGTGTTATGAAATAGTTCTACAACATTTTTCTCATTATAAAGGAACTATTTAATTCGGTAGAAAGCTGTTACAATATATATAACGAGTCTTGGGTTAAGCATATGAATGAATGACTGAATTCATGAATGAATGTTTATTCCGCTTTTGTCGTACAAAAAGCGTGGGTGACCAAAAAAAAAGCAGTTTGCAAACACCGCTTGACGGGCTACGTCACCCGTAAAGTCGACGATGAACAGCAGCGGCAGTTTGTGCGATTGAAAACGAATAATTCACGCGTTACAAAAGGAGACAGTGTTATGAAATAGAAGCAGAAATACACAACGACAAGGAAAAAGTAATAATTATGAATGCCTTACAGACGAATTTTTTATGAATACAACCTAATAAGTGAACATTGCTCGGAGGAAAGAAAAAAAACATTTTGCTTATGTTGCTATGAAGGAAAGTATTGAAACATTTTCGCAGTATATCTTTTAACATAAAAACCATACTTTGTTATACGCCTGGGTACCTCCACTATTTCAGGGTTTCTTGTAGTATAGAGCGTGTTGTGTAGCACCAGTTGAACAATGCGGGACAAAAGTGGGTCATTTCGTGCAGTATGCATTTTATAAATAGAAGCAAACCTGTACTCGAACAGCTTAAGGACTAGAATTATTTTGTATTTTTTCCGTATTGACCCGTTCAGTGTCATAGGAGGAATTTGCTATATAACGCGTAGCATTTTTCTTCTGCAGAACAAAAAGCTTGTTGTTGTATGCGATAAAGAAGACACAAAACAGAAACTAAAATGAACTTAAGGCTGAATATTAGGTGTCGGGGTCCTAAATTATTCTGCTCTGTTTATTATCGATAATTCGATGATGGACTTCTTTCATACAATCGGTGCTGTTTCCACTTCGAATCTAGAATAATTAGAGACCTCGCCATCCCCTGTTTACGGTATCATACCTTTCCAATTACCTCTATGTTATTCATAATGCCGAGGTAGAACACTGTATAGAGTCAATTTCAGATTTATTCTCCCCATTAGGACTTTATTTCCATGTCCCCTTTCTGTTTTTCCGTTTGCTGAAGGAGGAATTCATGATACATAATTTATTGCACTCCTCAAACTCAACTATTAACGCCTTCTGCTATTCTTCGAACCAACGCTATTGTCACTCACTGGCTGCTCTTCAGCCTGTATTTTCCCTACCTTGACATTAAAATCACCGTTATATACAACGATCATTTTATACCGCTTATTAAGCGTAATGAAAATGCCTGCTACCCTCTGAATAATGCTATAGAATTCCTGTATGTTACTAGCTAAATCCTTATTGACTAGGAACACTACTCCGCCGAGGTCGGGTTCGAACCCGGGTATTCCGGACTACTGTCCGGA
Organism: Amblyomma maculatum; assembly: GCF_055883805.1. NCBI lineage: Eukaryota > Metazoa > Arthropoda > Arachnida > Ixodida > Ixodidae > Amblyomma > Amblyomma maculatum. The sequence continues at coordinate 61,461,588 of NC_139350.1, forward strand.
ATACCCGGGTTCGAACCCGACCTCGGCGGCTGCGTTTCGATGGAGGCGAAACGAAGTGGCGTCCGTGTGCTGTGCGATGTCAGCGCACGTTAAAGATCCCCAGGTGGTCGAAATTTCCGGAGTCCTCCACTACGGCGTCTCTCATAGCCTCAGTCGCTTTGGGACGTTAAACCCCACAAACCAACCAACCAACCTTTCTGTCGTCTCTTCGGTAAACCTTAATAAAACTTAACCGGCTTTCAGAACGCTATACGCCTAATTTGTCCTCCTAACGTCACTAAGCATTATTGCATCCCATTACATACTCTATTTCTTCTAAAAAATGCTGCTAACCTAGCCTCATTAGCTAGTGTTTGATGCTGAACTTTGCCAGAGTAAGATGCCAACGGCAGCCTGCCCGGAGCCAGAGGGTGTCAACACCCTTTGCTGCATTGCAGGTCTGACCACCGCCGTGGTCAGTTGCTTTGAAGCCACCTGAGACTGAGGGCTAAGGGTTTCTTTGTACAATGAATACTAGTGCGGGTTATTTGAGCGAATAAAGTAAAATAATTTACGAGTATTAATCTATTGCAAATCACTATGTGTAAGAGTGAAGTATGTTTAACTTTTGATGAAAATGTTGGAATTCCCAGGTTTTGTTTGTGAAAGAACAGTTACACCTAGCACTAATGCATGTCTTTCTTGTGTCGCATGATTTTCATAGCCTTGCTCTTTTTGTGCAGCCCTAAACACTTGTGTCACGTTACACAGCTTCGTTACATGCGGCAATCGAGTGCAATTTGCCATTTGAAGTTGTGACTCACTGAGAGGCCGCCGAGGCCCTCAATATGACTGCTTTACCGAATCTTCCTACCTGCCAGGGCTCTCGTAAAGCTGTTCAGTGCAGCTTTGTGATCTGTTCTCTTCTTTGTAGAAATGAAAAAGTGAACAAAAGAAGTTATCTAGCCTGATCTTTCTATGGAACATGATTTCCTAATTGATCAACACCAAATAAATGAAGGTTTATTCAGGACAAATTTCTGCCTTTTTTAGTGCGCACATTTTCTTTCCAATGCACCACATCATGTTTAAAAACTGCGGAGAGCCATACCTCCGCTATGTATATGACTGAAACGTGCGCACAATTAATGTGGCACCACTGATTTTTGTTTCCCATGTAAATGCTATATAAGAAAAATAACTTCCTTGAAGGCATTAATTTGCTTGTCAGCGTTTCAGTGCGGAGGAACACAAAAGAGACTGTAGTCTACAGGAGAATATACACAACCGAAAACTTTGTAGGGCAAAAAAACGTGTTCAGTTTCAGAGACTATGCCTCCATCTTTTGGATCGCACATTTTGTCGCGATACGTGAAGCTAAATCATCTTATTCGCTTACCTTATCAATTGTGCCAACGTTAGCCACCATTCTGCAGATACGTAGACACCGTTTTTCTAACCTTTGACCCAAACAGTAATATTTTAGAGAATAGAAAACAATGGTGATCGCAATCTATGTAAATATATGGTATATAATTAGTTTCTATTAGCATGCTTATCTATTTATGAGCCGCAGCAGATGGAACCATTAACATTCATTCCAGGAATAACGTGAGCTAAAGTTTATTACAACAAAAGGGTAAAACATGGAAGGGATCTCCGCCCATTTTTTAACTGCAGTAAAGAATTGAACAAATTTAACATTGTTGCGGAGAGCAACAAAATTTTATCTTGTCACATAATACAATACAAAGAAAAAAATGTACTCAGCGACATAGTTAGGATACATACAATCGATATTTGATTCAGCACTGTCTAAGAAAGCATATAGAACTTTAAAACATTTCCTTTCATACTCTCAATGAAGAAATAGTATTGGGTCCTAAAGGTCATATACTTTTCACCTTCGTGACGTATTTCATTTCTAAGTTTCCAAAAAGTCCCGAAGGAACAAGTAAAGGCTTGAATGACCAAAAAGTCGTCAATGCAAGGTGGAGTGTTCCATTTACCATCCAGCTTGTGCCTGAGCTTTTCCCCGACACTGCACCTAACGTGACGCTGGGATGGGAACATGAGCTTGCAGCCCTTTTCACACATAGCCAGGCCTCGAGGGTTGACTTCGGTGTTGGCAGCCTTGCGCGGGTAAACCATCTCGCTAAACCCGTACAGGCAGGCATGTGTGGCATAGCTGCCCACAACTTCACGGGCTGTGCAACCGGGATTATAGCACTTGACCTGCAATTACAAACGCAGAAGTTTACTTCAGGATACCCAGCATGCACCTGCACTAGTTGCTAGTTTTCAGGCATACAGCAGAGTAGGTAATAGATAATGAAGGACCAATAAGAAAAGTTAGGCATCGTCTCAAGCTCTTCGCTTCTTTTTGGTGGCTGGACATTAGCGCTGAATGTTCCATAACATTTTCGAACGATGGAAGCTATTTCATTTCATCTCTCTAACTAATGCGTTAGTAGTCGATATTAAGCGTATCTTTATACCTCCTATTTACAGCCAGCAAAAACGTTAAAGAGAATAATGAACTTGATTTGTTCGCAAAAACTAGAAGTTGTTGGTTTGTATTGAAGCCGTTCCCAAGCGTTTCACCCCAAAAGGCATTCCAACAGGCTGCTGGAAATGTTGTAGCAATTTCAAGGCTGCTGAATCCCTGCGGCATCAGCAACCGAATGCGATACCTCCCGAATACAAGCGTATGCTACACCGAATGGCCACCACATATTTGTTCCTTTATCGCCAATACAATGGCAACACGTTAGTTTAAAAAAGGGCTATACGTGAAATTTTCCCGCTCGAGGTGCGTAAACGAACGCATCAATGATCCGTCAGTGCGACGGTTTCGCCCAGTACCCTATTCCCAAGTATTCACAAAAGAGTCTAATATCATACTGCGTATATTCTACCGATTGGGAAACTGGTTGGTTATCGGTTGTGCCAAGAACGGAAAGTGGTGCCTCCGTAATGTGAGGCTAATACTCCACTACGCGGCCATCACTACGGTTTAAAGAGGGCGACACATGCGCATTTTGTCATACGAGCTATATTTGGTAGGTACTTACAGTGAAGCAAATCCATTACCCATCGGTGCAATGTTTATTATCGCGCCCCCTTTTCCTAAATGCCCCTCCACAATGTCGCTGTGGTTAGTCCGCTTGACTGTTGCACCCTGCCGGGAGCTTTTAGACTGAGGTGAAGGAAAGGCATTTGTATACAGCGTGATGTCAATGCGCTTAAGGAACCACAGGTGGTCAAAATTTCTGTACCCCTCCACTACGCCGCCTCTGCGAGCCTGCGTTCTCTGGGACATTAAACATCATAAATAAAATTAAACCAGACATTTCATAAGAATTTAACCCCAAATAAGGCAAGAATCAGGCCGGAAGAAATATGCCTGTCGGACAACCAGCGGCTACCCGGTGGAAAAAGGAATCGAGCCGCTTACCTCGTGGGTGTGGGGTACCGAATGGAAGAACCACAAACCTTCCTTCGGAATTAGTTTATGTGTAGTGTATAAAAATATTCATGTCTATTTATTTCGAGGATTCAAAGGTGGCTATTCATTTTTTAATATGAGGAATTTACAGATGATTACTAGTACAAATTACAACTAATAAGATATTTGTTTATTGTGTCAGCAGGATAATTGTTTAACTAGTGCTCTGACAGCTATTTTTTATTCCTTCTTAGATGCATAATTCATTGCACAGTTACCGCGGCTCTTCAAGTTACAGGCTGCAAAATATTACTGCAGTATACTGCGCTGTCATGAAGAAAATGTATAACTCTAGACCTCCTTCACTCCGGCTGCGTCACGAATATGCGGTGGCGCTGTCGTCGCTAATCAATTTCTCCTGTTAGGCAAAAGAACGCTTCAGTCGCTTTACTACAAGTGGGAGAAGAGCGAGAGAAACAAAATAGATATACTCATCCGCAGAGCCTACAAGACGGCACTGGGACTGTTCGAAACAACGAGCACCAAACGCCTCCTGCAGCTAGGGGTGCACAACACGCTGGAGGAGATAGCGGAGGCCCAACGTGCCGCCCAGCTCGAAAGACTGTCTATGACCAAGGCCGGCCGGAAAATCCTGGACAACCTGGGAATTGGATATCAAGGCAGGGAGCAGACGCAGCTCCCTGTCGCCGATCAGATCAGGCGCAACATCAGAGTGGACTCGGTATCGAAGAACATGCACCCGGAGTGTAACAAAGGGAAGAGAGCAGCGAGAGCCAAGACCCTGATAGACCAGCACGCGGCCGACACACACGCAGGCTACGTTGACGCGGCTGAGTACGCCAAGATACACGGCTTCACGACGGTCGTCGTCGACGCGACCGGTACCGTTCGCACGACCGTCAGCACGAGATACACCAAGGCAGAGCAAGCGGAGGAGGTGGCCATCGCCCTGGCCATCGCCGACCGCGACCGCCACACAGTGCTGTGCGACTCGAGGCAGGCGGTGAGAAATTACGCCAAAGGCAGGATAGCGAAGGAAGCGGTGCGCATACTGCAGGCAACTAAGAACGACGATGGCAGCAGACAAGTGAGAATCAAGTGGTTCCTGTCGCAGGCGGTCGAGGCGTCAGACCGCAACGCCAACCACAACGAGACGGCACACGCCGAGGCGCGCGCGCTAACGGACCGCGCCTCGGTCGGCTGGTCGCTGTGGTTCAGCACCAAGGACCGAATGACCGACTACAGCGAAATAACCAAGGCGTTCCGCCTACTAGCTCGCAGAACTCTTCCACCCCCTTGCTCGGGGCTCAGCTGAGAATAAGCCGTTTTATTTAGACAGCTACAGACGGGCTTACTCCCTAGCCCGTCGATGATGCAAAGAATGTATCCCGAGACGCACCCGACAGACAAATGCAGAGTCTGCCGAACGAAGACGGCCGGTTTCGCACACATTCTGTGGAATTGCAACAAGTACCAGGAAGAAGCTAAGTCTGGGAGGATCCCGCCGCGACTGGAAGCAGCCGCAAGGAGTTGCAATCAAGAGGAACAACTCTGGGCCGTCCAGCAGGTCATCAAGGCGCTGGCCCGGCAGGGAACCAGCGAGCCGCCCACAGCGAGCGGGGACCCAGGCCGCGCGGCCGGTGCCCAGAGGATGACAAAAGCCCCGTCCGGAGCGCGCGCGCGCGAGCGCGCGTTCTACTGCAGGCTACAAATAAACGTTTTACCAATCCAATCCAATTCAGTCGCTTTGGCGTGATTGTGCGATGACTTGCATCTGCCTCGAAATGCAGAGAACCATGCCGACAAATCGTGTCGCTATACAATATGCCGAGAGGCACACAAGAGGAAGTTTAGTAAGCTTGTACAGGCTTCTCATCGGCAATGGTGGCCGTAAACAGTAGGTCGCCGCGGTGAAGCTCCAAGGCTGGGTACCGACGCCTGCTTATCGAATCTGCCTAAAACATTTCGTCAACAACCTTACATATGCGGATGATACCACTTTAATGGCAGAAAGTGAAGTGGAACTCATGAGACTTCTGATGCGCGTACAAGAAGAGAGTGAGAAGTTTGGGCTTAAACTGAACATTAAAAAGGCAAAGATCATGGTGTCTTGCCCTATCAAGTCCTGGAGCATCAATGGACAAGAAGTGGAAGCTGTGACAGATTTTCTCTTCTTGGGCTCCAAGATTACCTCGGAAGGAGACTGCAGCCATGAAATTAGGAGACGCCTGCCTCTGGGAAAGAGAGCAATGGTTATCCTTGACCGCCTAGTAAAGAGCACAGACATTAGTCTGCCAACCAAGATCCGTATAACTGGTTCTATGGTCTTTCCAGTTGTGATGTATGGATGCGAGAGTTTGACTGTGAAAAAGGCTGACCGCCGAAGAATTGACGCGTTTGAATTGTGGTGCTGGCGAAGATTCTTGACAGTTCCTTGGACTGCCAGAAGATCAAATCAGTCGATATTGTCGACCATAAACCCTGACTGCTCATTGGAGGGTCAAATTCTAAAGTTGAAGCTCAGCTACTTTGGTCATCTGATGAGAAGAGAGGAGTCGCTGAAGAAAGATTTGATGTTGGGAAATGTTGAGGGTCGCCGGAGAAGGGGTAAGCAGCGAACGCGATGGTTAGATGGCATCTTCGAGGCACTGCAGATGAAGTTATGTGATGTTAGGAAGATAGTGAGAGACCGGAAAGCGTGGCGTGACCTGGTCCACAGGGTCACGAAGAGTCGGACACGACTGAACGACTGAACTGAACTGAACTGAAGCTGGAAGTTTTTCACCTTTTTGCCAGAGCGGTCTACCGGATCAAAGGTCGCGAATAAATCGAGTTTGGCTTTTTTTACGACGCGTGATGGGATCTTGCTGTGCGGGCGTGAGTGCACAGATAACATATGTAGACGAGACATTCATATATATAAGGGGTACCCAAAAGAAACCGAACTAATTTTTTGTGGTCAGCGCTTTTGTAGTCCCGTGTTTCGCCGCTAGGAGCGCGTAGAATGAACATTCCAGAGTCAATCGGCCGAGTTTCGTCGTTGAAGATTAGATGTATTAGCTTCGGCAGAGTTTATAGTGGCAACTGTTTTCTGTGAGGGTCGTTTTTGCAATGGCTTATTTTAGTGAACATCATGCGTAGTGACATTGTGCTATCTGCTCGAAAAAATGGAACATAAACTCGTGATATGTTAAAAACGGCGTACAAGGATGATTCTATGGGGAAAACTCAAATGTTTGAGTGGTTCTCGCGGTTCGAAATTGGTGAAATGTCAATTGATGACCAACCTCATTCTGGTCGTCCTTCCACGGCCCCAACACATGAAAATGTTTAAAAAATTCATGAAATCATCAGGATTTGACCAGACATAGTATGACCCCTGTTTCTCACCCCACAGACTCACCGAACCTTGCCACGTGTGACTTTTTTTGTTTCCCAGAATGAACAAAAATACATGAAAGGAAAGCGCTTTACTGGTGTTGCGGAGGCAAAGAAAAAAACGACGCAGGCGCTGTCAAGCATCAAAAAAGGATGAATGTAAACAATTTTTTGAAAAGTGGAAGACAAGCGTATTAGTGCAGATGGAGAATACTTTGAGGAGATTTGAAGATTTTGGCTTAAAATGTGAATTAATAGGTTCACAAGGAAATAAGTTCGGTTTCGTTGTGTACCCCCTCGTATGTTGTAATGCGTAGGCCTGCTTCTTTTTTGGAGCATGCATAGATGTTTACCTATGTAATCTGTTCCTCAAGCCCGTTTTTTTCACTTTGGTAATTGTATGTATGAGCAGTGAGCTGCTACGCGAGAGGTCTGTCTTGCACTCCTCGATCCGCGATATACATGTAGCATGGCTAACCTTCACCGCGTTCATGTCAAATTGTTTTAATCTACTTACTGATGAGATTCCCAATTCACGTTGACAGCTACTGATTTGGACTGGCGCTGCATTTTTTACTTATGCCGAGCGCTTTGATTTGTATTCATAGCGGCTGATTGTGAATTCGAGTTGAGTGGCTTATTATACATTAACGCGGACACAGTGCCCGAGACCGAACTGGGCAGCCCTAAATACAGAACCACGGGTGAAGGTAAAAACGGCCCAAGAAAAGAGGTCCCCAAAAAATACAGCCTCGAAAAAAAGGTCCATGGAATATGCAGCCCCAGAAAAAACGTCCAGATAGGTCTCCTGAGATCAGGAAGCGGCACCTAGGAAAATATGCCCACCGATAAAATTGACTAAAAATCTGCCCGGAACTAAGTTCGCAAAAAATTGAACATCTTAATGGATGCCTTTTTTTTTAAAGATGTAACCATTCTTTGTCCACTGGATCCTCTGGGTGCTTTACACATTTACAGGAACTTGAAAAGGCTTGCCGAGAAAGCATTGCGAAAAGCAAAAGAGCCCCACCACTATATAACATCCAGCGAATATTATGCAGTGCGTAGTTCCCAGTTTGCAAGCTGAGAAATATCACTCTTTAATATAGGTCTAATCCCCCGGCTAATATTAAACATTCGAGAGACGTGCTTGTCCTCGATCACATAAATGTCAGCACCATAATGGTTTTTTTTTTTTTTTTTTTTTTGCGAACGCACGGCATCAGTAACATGTTTTGCAAATTTCAAGCGGACGGGTAGAAAGAAGCACTGTAGCATACATTACGGCGGTTAGACACGAGGAAACCCAGTCTAGGCTCTTACTAAAAGAACTACAGAACGTGAAAGAAGAATGCCGGGTTTCAAAATATAAATAATGTTAAAGAGAAAACCATAAACACAGATGCAAGATAAAAACAGTAAAATTTGATTACAATGAGCGCATTTCATCGCTGATAAGCCAAGCACCAGTCAAGGCGAAAGCTAGACTTTGCAGTACGATTGATTGCATCTCTTTGGGGACGTTTTATCCGGGGCACTTTTTTTTTCCGGGACCATTTTTTCCTGGGTCGTTTTGACCGGAACCCACGGAACCACATTGGCCGCTGCAGCTCGTAATTGTAATGCAAGCTATAATCGTGACTACCCGTGATAAAATTGCTACTGCCCACGAACCGAGCAAATATCACAGAAGCGCAGCGTTGTGATTTCAACGAATAGCGAAATGATACGCAAATACATGCGGTCTCAAGGCTACTGTTGCCATGATGACCTAATACCTGTGTTACACGGGCAATTTCAACTGCCGTTCAGTTAAATCACATTTCAGCATTCCAACTGACGTTGAACTGAACGGCAGTCGACTGTAGTTACACGGAACATAACGCGAACCTCAGTTGACCCCCAGAATCACGTGATCCTCCACTTGCAAGCAATTCTTACTAAAAAAAGTGCTTTATTTTTCATATATATATACTTTGTACAACATTTGCACACTTTATATTATTAAATTGCACATTTTGCACGCGTTTTATTTTTCGAGTATAGAACAAATGAACTCGACACAATGCCAAGTCAATCCATTTGAGGTGTGTCTGGCTTCGCTGCTTAATCGTCTTTTTTCTGTGCCGCTTCGCGCGCTTGTGTTTTGACACTCGTTTGAGTATTTAAAGTTGCAGGCTGGGACTTGCGTTAGCTAAGGCAGCAACCGTTCATGTGATTTTAGAACGCACAGCGGTTGGAAATGCCGCCGACTCGGTCGATGCGGCGCGTCCGCTGACAGCCACCTTGTCAGTTGACAGATTCAACTGAGACCGCCGACCTCAGTTGAACTGAACCGCAGTTGAGATTTCAACTGCAGTTGGCGCTGCCGTGTAACATCGCTAACTACCGTTCAGTTAAACTGACCGCCAACTGAACTGCCGTTGAAAACGCCCGTGTAACAGGGGTATAAATCATATAAACCATACAGCCGCTCGGCGCTAGCGAGATGCTTCGTGCTTACCAAGAAAGCTCATTTTCCGCTCGGTGTGAAGAATCATCTGATCATGGAATGGTGCTTCGAGCGGACTACTTCGTACGCGGTTTTCGCGAGCTATTTGTGAGCGGAAAAAATCACCGTCAGCTAACTCGACTCGAAATAGTTGTAAGCATAAGAAGGTTTGCAATTCTCGATGCGTTCCGCACCTAGTTTTCTCGGTGAAAACAGCAACTGGATGCCAATGTCGCTCATTTTCCCTGGCTGACAGCAACGCTTCTCTTGTGCACCTTGAACCCAATCTCCACCGGTACGGCGTACGGGTCCGTACGCTGCAAGCCGTGTACGTAGAGTTTTTCTATATATCGCTTCTGTCCTCACCGCTGAGGCTGACGAAGTACTAGCACATGGTCATTTCGTTTGCGAAGAAGGCGCTTACAAATCACAATAACACGGCCTTGACAAGCTTGGCCAGAGTGCCGCGGCCGCGGCGGTGCTTTTTGTCTACCGTGGGATAGTTGACGAGAGCGCAGCGCCGCCTAGATCATCTTGCTTGTTTTCAAACATGGAGTTCAATAGGCAATCATTCAAACGCGCCAATTTCCAGCAAGACCTGGTACCACATTTGAAGATGTAGATGACGCTGCAGTTTTAAAGCAGACCCAGATATGGTTGTGCTTTTTAAGTCATCGTCTACACCTCAATTTAAATTGACGTCCTTAAAATCGAAATGAGTCAAGTGAGAGGCAAAGCCCTTGCTACCCACTGAGCTTTGGTGCTTAATGTGGAAAAGACAACATTTGGAGACCAATTTACGTCTTTCATAGACTGTTATTTAAAAGTTCCCTCACAGAACACCCCGCAGATGATTACATCATAAATGTGTTTCATCATCATCATCATCATCATCATCATCATCATCATCAGCCTGATTATACCCACTGCAGGGCGAAGGCCTCTCCCATATTTCTCCACTTAACCCGGTTCTGTGCTAGCTGCATCCACTTGACCCCTGCGAACTTCTTAATCTCATCCGCCCACTTAACTTTCTTCCGCCCCCTGCTACGCTTTCCTTCCCTTGGAATCAAGTTTGTTACCCTCAGCGACCATTGGTTATCCTCTCTTCGCACTACATGTCCTGCCCATGTCCAATTCTTCTTCTTCATTTCTACTAGAAAATCGGTAACTTGAGTTATTTCTCTGACCCACTCTGCACGCTTTCTATCTCTGAATGTTACCCCTACCAATTTTCGTTTCATAGCCCTCTGGGTTGTCCTCAACTTAAGTAGAACTCTCTTGGTTAGCCTCCACGTTTCAGCCCCATAGGTCAGTACAGGCAAGATGCAACTGTTGTATACTTTCCTCTTAAGCGATACCGGTAAGCTGCTAGTCATAATATGCGAGTGCTTGCCAAATGCGCTCCATCCCAATCGCATTCTTCTTCTTATTTCCTTTTCGTGGTCCGGATCTGCGGTTACTACCTGTCCTAAGTAGACATATTCACCTACTACTTCCAGTATTTCGCTACCTAATGTAAACTGCTGTTCCTTCCCGAGGCTGTTGAACATTACCTTAGTCTTCTGCATATTGACTTTCAAGCCTAACTTTCTACTTTTCCTGTTTAGGTCATCAATCATTATTTGCAGTTCATCCCCCGAGTTGCTTAGCAAGGCAATGTCATCAGCATATCGCAGATTACTGAGGTATTCTCAATCTACCCTTATCCCTAACTGCTCCCATTCCAAGTCTCTGAATACTTCCTCTAAACAAGCTGTGAATAATACTGGGGAGATTGTGTCTCCTTGCCTAACACCTTTCTTTATGGGAATTTTGTTACTTTCTTTATGCAGAACTATGGTTGCTGTGCAGCCACTGTATATATCTTCCAGCACTTTCACGTACGGCTCGTCTACCCCCTGATTTCGCAATGCCTGCATCACCGCCGAGGATTCAACTGAGTCAAATGCTTTTTCGTAATCAATGAATGCTATGTATAAGGGCTGGTTATATTCCGAGCATTTTTCTATCACCTCATTGATGGTATGGATATGATCGGTAGTGGAGTACCGTTTCCGAAACCCTACTTGATCCTTTGCTTGATTGCGGTCTAAGGTTGTCCTGATTCTATTAGCGATTACCTTAGTAAATACCCTATACGTAACAGACAGTAAGCTGATTGGTCTGTAATTTTTAAGGTCCTTAGAGTCCCCTTTCTTGTGAATGAGGATAATGAATGCATTCTTCCATGGTTCCGGTACCGTCGATGACACCAGGCACTGCGTATACAGGATGGCCAGTTTTTCTAGGACGATACCCCCCCCCCCCCCCCCGTCCTTCAGCAAATCTGTAGTTATCTGATCCTCTCCAGCTGATTTCCCCCTTTTCATAGTTTCTAGTGCTTTCTTGACCTCGTCCTTCGTCCCTGGTGGAACATCTGACTGTTTTTCCCTAGCGCCAATCTCATTACGGTCCTGACTGCTTTGGCTACTGTAGAGATCTGTGTAGAACTCCTCGGCTACTTTGACTATCTTTTCCATATTAGTGATCGCGTTGCCCGCCTTGTCCCTTATCGCATACATCTGGTTTTTGCCTACGCCCAATTTCTCCTTTACCGCTTTAAGGCTTCCCCCGTTCTTTACAGCATGCTCAATTTTCTCCATGTTATACTTCCTTATATCGGCCACCTTGCGCTTATTGATTAGCTTTGATATCTCGGCCAATTCGATCGGGTCTGTTGGATTGGAAGCTTTCATACTTTGGCGTTTCCTAATCAAATCTTTCGTCTCTTTAGACAGCTTGCCGGTATCCTCTCTAACTATCCTACCGCCTACTTCTACCGCGCACTCAGTAATGATATCTCTGAAATTATGGTTCCTTGCCTCTAGGGTAATGTCGCCATCCTCAGTTAGAGCTGAAATCCTATTCTGTAGCGAGACCTTGAATTCTTCTGCCCTCCCCCTCACCGCTAATTCGTTGATGGGTTTCTTTCTTACTAATCTGTTGCGTTCCTTCTTCAGATTTAGGCTAATTCGGGACCTCACCATCCTGTGGTCACTGCATCGCACTTTCCCGATTACCTCTACATCTTGCATAATGGCGGGGATTGAACACATTATGAAGTCGATTTCAATTTAGTCTCTCCGTTAGGACTTTTCCATGTCCATTTCCGGTTCTTCCGTTTGCTGAAGAAGGTATTCATGATTCTGAAGTTATTGCGCTCTGCAAACTCAACTAGTAACTCCCCCCTGCTATTCCTAGAACCAATGCCATAGTCACCTACTGCCTTGTCTCCTGCCTGTTTTTTCCCTACCTTGGCATTGAAATCGCCCATTAGAACAGTATACTTCGTCTTTACTTTTCGCATTGCCGATTCTACATCTTCATCAGTTCTCAGTTCAGGCGTTCAGTCGTGTCCGACTCTTCGTGACCCTATGGACCATGTCACGCCACGCTTTCCGGTCTCTCACTATCTTCTTAACATCACATAGCTTCATCTGCAATGCCTCGAGAATGCCATCTAACCATCGCGTTCGCTGCCTACCCCTTCTCCGGCGACCCTCAACCTTTCCCAACATCAAATCTTTCTCCAGCGACTCCTCTCTTCTCATCAGATGACCAAAGTAGCTGAGCTTTAACTTTAGAATTTGACCCTTCAATGAGCAGTCAGGGTTTATGGTCGACAATATCGACTGATTTGATCTTCTGGCAGTCCAAGGAACTCTTAAGAGTCTTCGCCAGCACCACAATTCAAACGCATCAATTCTTCGGCGGTCAGCCCTTTTAACAGTCCAACTCTCGCATCCATACACCACAACTGGAAAGACCATAGCACAGGTTATACGGATCTTGGTTGGCAGACTAATGTCTCTGCTCTTTACTAGGCGGTCAAGGCTAACCATTGCTCTCTTTCCCAGAAGCAGGCGTCTCCTAATTTCATGGCTGCAGTCTCCTTCCGAGGTAATCTTGGCGCCCAAGAACAGAAAATCTGTCACAGCTTCCACTTCTTGTCCATTGATGCTCCAGGACTTGATAGGGCAAGACGCCATGATCTTCGTCTTTTTAATGTTCAGTTTAAGCCCAAACTTCTCACTCTCTTCTTGTACGCGCATCAGAAGTCTCTTGAGTTCCAGTTCACTTTCTGCCATTAAAGTGGTATCATCCGCATATCTAAGGTTGTTGATACGTTTTCCAGCAATCTTCACTCCAGCTGAAGACTCGTCCAGACCGGCCTTTCTCATGATGCACTCTGCATATAGGTTAAATAGGCAGGGCGACAGTATGCAGCCTTGCCTCACCCCTTTCTCAATCGGAAACCAATCAGTAAGACCATGCCCAGTTCTGACTGTGGCCTCTTGCCCTTCATAAAGGTTCCTGAGGAGACAGATGAGGTGAATTGGAACTCCCATCTCTTGGAGAGCTTGCCACAATCTGCTGTGATCTACGCAGTCTACATCTTCATAGAAGCTTTCAACTGCCTGGTCATCATAACTACATGCAGGTGCATAGGCCTGTACAACCTTCAGTTTATACCGCTTATTAGGCCTAATTACGATGCCTGCAACCCTCTCCTTAATACTATAGAATTCATCTATATTGCCCGCTATGTACTTATTGACAAGGAAACCTACTCCTAGGGTTCGCCTCTCTGGTAAACCTCGATAACACAGTACATGCCCATCCTTCAGTACAGTATATGCCTCATTCGGCCTCCTAACCTCACTAAGCCCTATGACATCCCATTTCATGCCCTCTAGTTCCTCTAACAGCACTGCTAAGCTAGCTTCACTAGCTAGGGTTCTAGCATTAAACGTTACCAGGGTCAGTTTCCAATGGCGGCCTGTCCAGCGGAGCCAGGCTTTCTTAGCACCCCCTGCTTCGTCACAGGTCTGACCGCCGCCGTGGTCAGTTGTTCCGCAGCCGCTGGTGACTGAGGGCCGGGGTTTTATGGAGCTTATCATAGGAGGTTGCGGCCTATTACTGCACCAGGGTGGCCAAACCCTGTTCTGGTGAGGGAGTGCGTTGCTGAAGGTGTTCACCGGCATCAGGTCGCATCCCAAACCTGTTTATACAATTCCATCGACACGCGGATGTTTTTTTTTTCTCTTTTTTCATCCGGTGGAGAATTGCGCGGCACCGGGATTTGAACCCCGGTCCTCTTGCATGCGAGGCGGATGTTCTACCGCTACGCCACCGCTGCACCTATGACATCCCATGTGTTTCGTTATGCCTAAATCAATATACCCAAGAAACCTACACATTATTCAAGCTCTTATGGCCCGCCGGGGTGTCGCAGCGCTTGACTACTATGGCCAATGATGCGGGGTTGAATCCCGGCTTCGGTGGCCTCTTTTCCGAAAGACAAGACGCTCGTGTACTCTGCAATGTCAGTGCAGATTAAAGAACTCCAAATGGTCAAAACTTCCTGAATCCTCCAGTACGATGTTTCTCGTAGCCTTGGTTGCTTTGGGACCTTAAACGTCACAAACCAAACGAAATTTATGCAGGTGTATAAAATACTATGAAACTATTGGAAATAATGTACATACAGTGGAACCTCTGGCCCAGTATTAGCCTATGTTGGCAGTTCACAAGACTTAAGTAGTTTTCGACATTGTCAACATGCACAAAATATTGATCCACTGGTTAGTGCTACCATGAGTGCTTTGACATCTTATTAACCCTTCGTATATAAAAATAGTGTTTACTTCCTGCATTAATATCGCATTTTGCAACTCCGTCAAAGCACGACGAATTAGCACTTTCCGTATTATCGTATTTCGGCAGCACACCATGGCGCATGACGGTCACATAGAGCAAAGCTTGAATGAACACTTATATTACTTATTCCTTGCTTTGCCCTTACAAACTTGAATGTTTGCACTACTGACCAAAAAAATTTGGTGTAATCAATGTTACACATTTATCCTTTCATTCAAATAAAGGCTTCAATCATTTATGCACTCAATAACCAAATATGGTAGTGCATAAGTGCTGCTGAATTTTCTGACAGCTTACACACAAGCAACTGCGCTGAAAGGAGCTGCCTGTAAAGAACCCTTTATGCGCTGTTCATTACCACTGTCCTAAGCACTCACGTGGTGGCAGTGACCGGGCATGAAATAGTGCCGAGAAGCTTCGCCACTATTTGCTGTCCCCGCACCCAATTGGGGATTTTATTATTGCTTCGAATATTATCTTCAGTCACGTTCTATGTAGAGCTGCGTCCGAAGGAAGCAAGCACCTAGGATATTATGATTAGTCCAGGCATATATATATATATATATATATATATATATATGTGTGTGTGTGTGTGTGTGTGTGTGTGTGTGTGTGTGTGTGTGTGTGTGTGTGTGTGTGTGTGTGTGTGTGTGTGTGTGTGTGTGTGCGTGTGTGTGTGTGTGTGTGTGTGTGTGTGTGTGTGTGTGTGTGTGTGTGTGTGTGTGTGTGTGAAGGAAAGAAGCCAACAGTCGGCGAGGCCAAGGAAAGCATTGGGTATTGTACTTTTCCTTTTTTTTATTTTTACTTCGATAATCACATAAATTAGTAATGCAATCTGTTTAGGGGAAAGATGATTAAACACTTTGTTTTTTCTTCTACTTTGTGTTTAATCATCTTTCCCCTAAACAGATTGCAATACTAATTTATGTGATTATCGAAGTAAAAATAAAAAAAAAGAGAAAGTACAATCCCCAATGCTTCCCTTGGCCTCGCCGACTGTTGGCTTCTTTCCTTCATGTATTATAACGAGCACCCTCATTTCCCCTATATATATATATATATATATATATATATATATATATATATATATAGAATCTTTAACTGAGAAACAGAATGTCTCCAGTTCAAGCGCTTTCAAGGGTGGATAGGAAAATGGCTCATTGTGGCTACAAGCGTGTCCTCAAAAGGAACAATAGGTGCTAACGAAACGCATTCCGGATGTTGTACAATGTTAGCAAGTAATGTTTTGGAAGGCCTTCCGCGTCGTCATTTACGAGCATGCAGTTCATTCTTGATGTTGTCCCGCTATCAGAGTTTGCTCAGAATCTGAACGCAATTCTATTATTGGGTTGTTTGCTTTCACATCACATATTCGCTTGGCCCAATTTAAATCATATTAGTCCATACAACATCTGAGGCCAATATGTAGCATGTCAGTATTGCAGCCCTAATTTAAATTCTTGCCCCACCACTGTCAACCGAAATTTCGTTCAGCTGTGTAGGTTTCACTTCTGCACAGGAGACTTCCGCAGAAATTGGGAGCGATCTGAATATTTTTATATTCATGTGTAATTTTATTGGCTCCCGAACAAAGGAAGTTGAAAATTTTGAGTTCGCTCCCACGGGAATACAAAATACAAGTTAAATAAAACACATGCAGTTTGATGTGGTTTGGTAAGGTTAAGAGGGATCAAACATTGTTGCATGTTCAACCAGCTTTATGCTCTCCGCTACCACTTCCTTATAGTGCACCATTTGCCCCTCACGAAAATCTAAAAATACTTAAGTTCAAATTAGGACTTTATAGATTGTCGCTTCAATGGACGTTTTTCTCTGTTCTGTGTTGATTGCGCTAGGAGACATTTTTGGCATGTAGCAAATGCGCTTTGGGTAGGGTGCGAAGCATGAGCTGCGGTTATCTTCAGGTTGTTCAGCTTGTTCTGGAGGAGGGCAAGAACTGGAAGGAAGAAGCTGATGCCCTGCATGTGGCACTCGGAGCGGTTATTGCCCGTGCGAACCGATTTCGTGATGCACGGACGGCAGAAGATGAGCCGGCAGCGGCACTCCATCCCGTAGTACAGCACCGAGCGGCAGATGACGCAAATTAGGTCGTCGTCTGGCTGCGGGATATAATCATCCATAGTCAGTTTACCCGTTGGGGTCGACTCTGAGACTAGCGAACAGAAAGAGGTGCAGTGTTATGAAATATTCTGACAAAAAAATGTCACAATATAAAGGGTAAATTCAGGAGATTTATTCCGGTACACAGGCATTGAAATATAGCAATCCTTGGATGAAGTATATGCGATTAAGACGAAACAAAAGACCACACAACTGTAGTATCTAATAAATTTTGAAAACAAAAACGCAATGCTCCAGACTTATTGGAACAGGAAACGCATGTTTTACGCCCAAAAAGGTGAAGGGATTGTTACTTCAACCGCGCGTATTTTTTCTTCTAGTGAATGACTACTAGTGAGGTCTACGGGAGCGAATAAAATAAAATAATTCATAAGCCTCTTGATCTATATCGAAGCAATATGAAAAAGAGTAAAGTATATTTAACGATTGAGGAAAAACTCAAAATTCCCAGGCTCTCTTTGTGACGATGCAGTTTCAGATAGCACTCGCGCAAGTCGCTTTTGTGTTCCTCGATTTTCATAACAATGTTGTTTTTTTACAGCCCTAAATGCTTGTTTTACGCTAGCCAGCTTCGGTACAGGCGGCAATCAAGTGCGACTTGAGATTTGAAGTTTTGACTCATTGAAATCATTTACAGGTTGGTAATTCCCTCGATCTAACTGCATTACCAAATGTTGCTACCCGCCAGGGCTCTCGTGAAGCTGTTCAATGCAGCTGTTGTGGTCTGCCTTCTCCTTTGTAAAAAGAAAAAACAAAGAAAATAAGTTATCTAGCCTGGTCTATCTATGAAATGTGTTTGTCTGACGAACACCAAATAATACGATGCTTTGTTCGGCGAGTTGGTAAACATCCATAGTTAATAAAAACAGCGCAAACACGAAGACCTAGGACTAGATAAAAAGAAAGCCATAGGACAGGCGCTGACTTACAATTCAGCCTGTGCCTTTACTCCAAGGCCCTTCTCTTTCTCTTTCAAGCAAGGAGGTTTCTTATTTGAGTGATATTTTAGCAAGCATATGAACGCAGGGATGTTTCACGTGAAAGGGCTTCGATTTCGCTTCTATTGTTTGTTCTGAACCTTGGATTAAAGGCTGAGGCTCAGTTGTGAGTCAGCACTTGTTTTGTAGATTTCTATTTATCTTGTCCTGTGTCTTCGTATTTGCGCTGATTTTATTAACAATGAACAACAAATAAATGATTTTTCACTAAGGGGGAATTTGTGCCCTTGATAGTACACACCTCTCATTTGCAATGAACCACACCATGTTTGAAAACTACAAAGAGCCAGGTCTGTTCTTTGTCTACGATTCCGATGTGCACACGTTACGAGTGTTACCACCGAGCTTTGTTTCTTAAGTAAAAGCTATATACGAAAAAAAAACTTCCTTGAAGGGCATTGTTCTCCTTGTCAGCTTTACAGCAAGGAAGAATAGCAAAACGAACGTAGTCTACAAGAGAATATGCGCAACCGAAAACTTTATGTGGCGAAAAAAAATTGTACACAGCTTCAGAGACCACGCCACATTGTGTAGATCGCACATTTTGTCGCGATGGCGTGGAGCTAAATCTACATTTTCTCTTATTCTATAAATTCTACCATCGTTAGACACCATTCTGCAGATACGTAAGCACCATTTTTGTAACCTTTATCCCAAACAGTAATATATTAAGCAGTTTACGACAAGCGCGACCTCAATTTATTCAGAGAGAAGGTACAAAAATGTTTTGTATTAGACTGCACTTGTATGTATGAGCCGGAGCCGATGAAGCTATTAAAGCGCATCCCAGGAATAATGTGATAAACCTTATAACAACAAAATGTTAAATCTTTGTTGCCCATTTGCTTAACCGTAGCGACTGGTTGAACAACTTTACCAATGTTACGGAAAGCAATAAAATTTTATCTGGTCAGACATTACAATAAAAAGAAAACAATACAATCACTGACCTAATGAAGGTGCATACAATGGATATTTAATTCATCACAATCTAAGAAAGCACATGGTCTTCAAAACATTTCTTTTCATGCTTCAAAGACGAAATTATTTTTGGTTTCTAAAGATCAAAATTTTTTGCCTTCATGACCGACTTCATTTCTTCGTTTCGAAAACTCTTTGAAAACAAAGAGTTAGTCACTGGTATTTGCATTGATTACTCCAAAGCATTTTGTCGTTTCAATCATAGGTCATTGCCCAAAACGTTAGAAGCATATGGAATCCGAGGTGTGATCTTAGACCTAATACGTTCATACCTGGAGCATTCTACACAAAGTGTTAAAATAGGCGAAAATCTTTCTTCCTCAAAGCGTGTTACTATGGGCGTGCCTCAAGGGAGCATCCCGGAGCCCCTATTATTAAATTTTTATCTCACTTATATTGTAAACATTAGTGCAAGGCCAGAGTTTTTAATATATGTGGATGACGCAACCCTTTTATTTCGAAGCAATGACTATAGCAAGCTTGTAAATGACAAATGAATCGTTAAATCATATGAGCACATGGAGCAAATTCAATTCGTTACAAATAAATGTAGACAAAACAAAAGCAATGTTTTTTTCCGCAAGACAGTCATCGTTGTCAATGATGTCTTTAAATAATAGTATAACTTCTGGCCATGCTCCTATTTCAACTTCAATTCAATTCAGTTTTATTGTATCCGTTCAGTACATTCCAGCTTATACATAGAGAAGGAGGTCCCAGAGTCAGCGACTGTATCGGGACCTCCTATAAATGACAGATAAAGATTAATATACAAGATAGCAATAATTCACAGTAAGATAAATTGAACGTAAAGAATAAATAAGTTGGTAATGAAAATAACATTAATTTGCCACAAAAAACAAACTGAGCAAGCAAGTTAAACACCAAATCAAACAGTAATAAAAGATATACATAACACGGCATGACAGTACAGACTGAACATGTTAAACTACATTAAAATACATACCACGCAAAGCTGATAACATAGTCATTATTCAGTAACAGTTTTCTGTTGTTAAAAAGAAACATTTAACTTGGGATGCAAATCTGTTTTTGTTAAGGGATTTGACGATGAATGGTAACGCATTCCAGACCATAATAGCAGAAAAATGAAAAGTTTGTTTCCCATAATTTGTTAGTACTCTAGGAAGTAAATTTTTGTTTCTTGCGAATCCTGGTTTGTTATCATTTATTAGTGAAATTTGTGGGATAAGTGATACGTCTAGTAACTTGCAGAAGAATGTGCATAGGTTGTATTTAACGAGTTCAGCGACTGCCAGGATTCCATGATTGCGAAGTAGATGTTTAGCGCTAGCGTCATTAAAGGTGTAAGTAATTATTCTAAGTGCACGATATTTTATGTTGTGCAGTTATACTGAGTTTTTCCGCAGACTGAAATATGTAGGTTAAGAAAGACGATGTTTGAAACTCTTCTTTGAAATCACAGTCTGAATTTTGGATGCACTGATATTATAATCACTAACACCTAACTGTTGCCATATAATGGGGACCGAGCGCCGTCAAGGGAATTAATGTTCATTTTTTATCTCGGGTCCTTCATTTCTTCTTGAATTGAAAATAAACTTCAAACTTCAAGTTCCCGAATAAATAAATAAATGCTTGAATCACCATACATTCGGCGGTACAAGATGAAGAGTACCATTTTCCATTCAGCTTGCGCCTGAGCTCCTCCGGGAAACTATGGCTAACGAGACGTTCAGCCCAAGCCCCTTTCACACATGACCAGGTCACGAGGGTTGGCTTCGGATTCGGCTTCCTGGCGCAGGCGCCTGAGCTGACGTGCCGCATCTGCAGACCCGATGTCATGGAACTCACACAAGCTGGCACAGCTGGCATAGCTGCCCCCAGCTATGCGGACAGTGCAACCGGCTTTGGGGCACTTTACCTGCGATTACCGACACAATAGATTACTTCAGAGCAGGCAGCGTGCATCTGTACTACTTGTTGATTTTCAATGCGGACAGCAGAGTAGGCAAAATGTAATTAAAGGCCAATTAGAAAAGTTAAGCATTGTCTCAATCTCTTCACCTTCCTCTGGTGTCTGGACTGTTGCTCTGAATGTTTCATAAAGTTTTCGAACCGTGCAAGCTACTGCATTTCGTCCTTTTCATTGAAGACTTGGTAAATAATGTTACGGCGTAAACTCTTCTCTGAAGACGGGGTCGCGCCAGACGTGCGAAGACGAATCTTCGCACTTCTTCCACCACCAGCCGCCTGCCCTTCAACTACATCTTTTTCGTTCCTCGGTCACATTTTACCCCTGGGCAGATGAAGCTCGCCGAGCGAGTTATGCTGTCTTCTGAGAGTGGCATGGCTTCAGGCGAGCGACGTGCGATAGTTCAACTGAACGGCTACCACTTGAGGTAACACGTGCAATTTCATACGTGTTGTCGCGAATTCTAGTCACGACAACATAAGGGGCATCTTATTGGGCCAAAAGCTTTTGATGCTAGCCGCGGCGCCGGACTCGACGCCAGAGCCAGACCATATCGCCCGAAGCGTAGATAACACGCCGGTGCTTACCATCGTAACAATTCTTGAAACGCGGCTGTGATGCAATGGAGCGCAGTCGGGCAATCCAATGATCTTCTTAAGCCAAGGACAAGATCTCGGTGACATCCATTTTAACTGGTAGAAAACGGTGCGAATTTGTCGAGGGTATAGCGTGGCGGGCGAGTGTACAAGAGGTAGAATGGACTCTATCCGGTAGTTTCATGTGTAGCAGTATTGAACGCGTATGTACTGTATGGCCATATGGTGTCCCAGTTCTTATGCTCCGAGTTCACATACGTGGCAAGCATGTTCGCAGTGTACTATTGATGCATTCAGTCAAACCGTCTGTCTGTGAGTGACACAGTGTTGAGTGCCTGCGGTTGACTGTGTATAGGCGTAGCAGCTCTTCAACGATATCGGCAGTGAGCTGGCGGCCTTGGTCACTGATCACTTCTCGTGGAGGTAAATGCCACAAGAGGACCAAGTTCAAAAAGAATAGCGACACGTGATGTGCGGTAGGCGATGGTAGAGCAACTATTTCACAATAGCGAGTGAGGTATTCTACACATATCATGATCCACGGATTGCCGTTTGGAGACTTGAGAAAAGGTCCAAGCAGGTCAATTCCATCTTGGAAAGCAAAATAGCGCACTTCAAAACACAGACACAGGAAGGGAACGACACCATAGCGCTGTGTTGTCGTTCCCTTCCAGTGTCTGTGTTTTGAAGTGCGCTATTTTGCTTTCCAAGATATTTTACCAACTAGCCCGTTCTTCCACCCTCGCAAGATCAATTCCAACCTGCTCGAACGGAGTGCTGGGAGGCGCCACAGGGTGAAGTGGGCCAGGTGGTGCAGAGGTAGCGTGTTTATGACGCTAAGACTGCGCGCAGCTGGCCACGTATCCTACTGTTGTGGAAAGCAAAAGCTGCTCTGGAGCTCGACGGAAAGTGCGAGCTGATCCTAGATGTCCGGATGCGGGGTCATCATAGATCACACGTAAAATAGAGCAGCACAGAGCCTTTGGAACAACAAGCTGTTATCGTGGGCCCACAGGAGAGTAGTTCTCTTTCTATAAGAGATCATCGAAGATACATAAATGACCTTTAACTCCCTGGTTGTAGGCGGAGACAAACAGAGGTTGTAGAGATGGATCTTCACTTTGCTCTGTTTTAAACACCTCAACGTCCGGGAACTTCGGGAATATGGCTCAAATATAATGGTCGAAATCGTCAGCGTCACACTCTGTAGATGGCAGCGGTATTCGCAAGGGACAGTCTGCATCAGCGTGTCAGTGTCCGCTCTTGTATACCACATTGAATTATACTCCTCTAGACGGAGGGTCCAGCGTGCGAGGCGACCGCGTGGATCTCGAAGATTGACGAGTCAGCAGAGGGAGTGATAGGATCGGAACCTCTGCACAGAAAAGATCACCGCAATACATTCTTGTTCGGTGACGGAGTAGTTGCGCTATGGCTTGCTCAGAGAGTGGCTTGCATATGCAATGACGTTGGCCTTACCATCTCTGCATTGAACCGACACAGCACCGATTTCAACACTCCTAGCATCAGCATGAACATCTGTTGGTGCGGTGGGGTCGAAATGCCGGAGTACTGCATGTGAGGTCAGTAGGAACTTCAGCTGGCGGAATGGGGCCTCGCGCTCTGCAGTCAATTGAAACGAAGCCCCCTTGTGAAAAAACATATCAGCGGGTAGGTAATATTGGCAAAGCGGTGTATAAAACGCAGGAAATACGAACATAATCCCAAAAACTGCGGAACTCTTTGTAATATATTGTTGCGGACGACAAAGAAGAAGAAGCGGGCAGTGGTATGGGCGTGCCAAATATCAAGGAAGAAGAAGAAGAAGAAGAAGAAGAAGAAATGCTCGCGCTAGGCCCGCGAACATTCATTAAACGTCATCTACCATCGTCATCGGTCATGTTCTGTCTCCTGTCTTCATCGGCTTGCCGCTTCGTAACATTTGGTTGGAGGTGCGGCGTACGGCATCCCCATCCTCGCCTTGGAGCATCGACGCCGTCTTCAAGCCGGGACCATCACCGAGGGCCCAGGGACATCGCCGAGCAGCTTCGCCCCAGCCCTTCAAGCCCAGACCTGAACAACTACCACCGCCCAGCCCCCAGCCCGGACCTGAAGACAAGGAGAACAGACCTACCGATCAGAACCGAGATGAAGGACCCGAAAAACCCGAATGACCCGAAGGAACCGATGGACACGAACACGCAACCCCCGCCCAAGCTGCCCGACGTGACCTCGAGTCATCGGTCCAATGGACTCTGGTGGCGGATGGTTGACAGCTCCAAGGGAAGCGGATCACCCACGCAGCAGACATCGTACCGGCAAGCCGTTCTATTCTTCCTTCTTCCTCTTCTTCTTCAAGCATCCAGACACGCCCATCATCATGCCATAAAATCCTTAACATCGCTAAACTTCCTCTTCCACGATCGGGACGATCGCTCGGTGGCCCCGGGTCATGTTACGGATGACAAGGAAGAAGAAGCGGGCAGTGGCGCGGGCAGGAGCGCTCGCGCTAGGCCCGCGAACATTCATTAAACGTCATCTACCATCGTCATCGGTCATGTATTGTCTCCTGTCTTCATCGGCTTGCCGCTTCGTAACAATATTTTTGAAATATCTCCGCAGCCGTTTTCTGAGGGTCTGGTCTCCCGCCGTCCTCATTGAGAAAACCGAGCACCAGCGCTTGACGCTCGCGAAAGCGGCATTTCTTGGAATTGAGGACTAACCTGGAACTATGCAAACAGTCTTATACAAGCGCTAAGTGGTAATTATGCTCCTCGAACGTAAGATAACAGACTTATGTCCCATTTCATGCCACGCAATATCGTGTCCATAAATCTCGACCGTCGCAGGCGCATTGCAAAGTCCAGACGGCATCCCATTCAATTCAGAAAGCCCATCCGACGTTACAAACGCCGTTTTTTTCTTTGTCCATCTGTCACAGGGATTTGCTAGTAACGTGATCGCAGATCAGCGTAGGAAAAATAAGCACTAGAGAGGCATTCTATGCGCCGTCAATGCGAGGCAAAGGGTTCACATCCTTTTTGCTGATGGCATTTAACCGGCGGTAGTCCACGCAAAATCATCACGTGCCGTCTTTATTCTGGACAAGAATCACGGGAGAAGCCCAAGGACTAGACGACTCCTGAATGACCTTCTCAAGCACCTCTGTGAATTTGCTCGTGGATTACTTTTCGCTCCGGTGGTGACATCAGATAAGGCTTTTGACGAATCGGACGACATGAACCGGTATTAATAGTGTGGTGGGTACGTGACTTGGGTATAGATGATGGTCCACGGAGCTGGGAGAAGTCGAAGACAGCTGAGTACTACTGCAGAAAGTCTATACAAGAGCGGCGTTGAGTGGTGTTCAGAGGTTTGTAGACCATGCCCACATTTGTGCGTTTAGCGTTGTATTCTGGAACGGGTTCAACCTGGGCAGCCGCGAACGACGCACTACTGGAGGCATATCGGGTTCTCATAAAGCAAGTTTTACGCCACTTAGTAAAATAATGGGTTGAGATGATGCATTAACTGTCCTCAACCACGCGCTGCCGTTAGCCACAGATACCAGACAGTGTGCCACTAAAACATTGCACTTCAAACAAGCCGAATGCACAGGTTCCAATAGCACTTGAAACATTTCATCATTGCCAATAGCAGAAAACACTGGAACGCAGACTGTAGGCCGTGATTCCACGGTTGTAGCTTGGGATACACAAAACACCGATCTTGCATCACACGCATTTTCATAAGGCTGGACACATTCATATGCTCAAAATACACCTAACCACTTGCGCAGTTGACCGTCGCTCCGCACAGCTTCAAAGAGCCTATTCCTATAATAACGTCATGGGTGGAGCTAGGGATAACGACTAATTCCACTTGATAAACTGATCTACACAACTCAAAATCAAGATTACACACTCCAAGAGGACGCAACGGCTCGCCACTCACACCACACAAATGTTGAGGTTTCATCACACATGAGCATCACTGCGTTGCAGCAGACATTTAAATCCCGAACTGATAAAGAAACAGTTGCACCGGTATCAACCAGAGCTAATGTAGATACACCATTAACGACCACTTGAACTTTGTTCGTAAGCATTGAGACGAGAGCAGGAATATCAGAACAGATCGAAGCTCCAGTGGCCTAACTTTCATTGGTCGTACTGGTTAGTTTTCCGGACGAGGTAATAAGTACCGGCGACTAGGAGACGGAGACTGCCACATGCGAAGCACGGGAGCAGAATTGACCCTCTAATTCGACGCCGTGGACGAGTTACGAAGGGCAGTATGCCTAAGTTCTGTTGGAGGAGCCGAGTACGCAGTCATGGTAGATGCACCCTGTTAAGCCGATCGCACTGGTCGCATTGGTGGCCCGTATCTGTAAGAGTGACGGCGGTTGCAGAATCTTGCGACATGGCCTAGATTCCCGCAGTGGTAGCACACCAGAGGCTGTCGATCAACGGTGCACGCCTGGCGTTCTCCGTCAGAGCGCACAAACGTCCGTGGCTGGTAGCATTCATCGGTACCGCGACCTTTTGAAAAGGCATCACGCGATGAATTCTGGTCGTGAAGAGGTGGTGGCCGCTCATAGCTTTGGCAATGGTGCGACCATGGAGCGTTGTGTAGTAGAGGATAGTGAGGCATGTGCTGCTTACCGAAGTCCGCTGCATTGATTGAAGAAGGCCCTCCCGATCTCTGCATAGAAGTGAACGTGTGATCTAAAGGGTATGCATGGAAGCGGGACAATTCCTCTCGAAATATTCGACGGATAGAAGAGGTAAGATCAATGGCTTCAGATGATGCGTTAATGGCAGCATCCGTTGTCACTGTATTGAAGCGACCCAACATTGGTACCAGTTATTCGGCACATCTTCAAATTTTCAAATGTACGACAATACCGTACTACATCAGCCACGGAGTTCAGGCTTTAATTGCTGATAAGGAACGTGTGTATGTCCTCGGCGAAGCCTTTGAGCAAATGGCCCACTTCTTCCACGTCGAACATACAAGGCGAGGCGACCTTGCAGAGTTTGAGTACTGCCTCAATATACTGTGTACATGTCTCATCGGGACGTTCGGCCCGATGAGCCAGTCTCGGCTAAGCCCTCTTCTATTTCGGCCAGGGACCACCAAAGCACTTTGTTAATTCTTCCAAGAAGCGAGGCCAGAATGTCAAGGTACCTCGTGATTCTCATACCATGTGAGGGCTGTACTCGTGAGCGAGAAAACGACGTCCGCCAGCTGGTCATTATTGTTCCACTTTTATAACAGCTCATTCGCTAGTAGTGAGTGAGCCATTCGTCGAAGTCTCGCCAGCTGCTCCCGTGAAGGAGCGGGGCTTTCGGTAATGTGGCCAGGGACTGCTAGGTGTAGGCCTAAGTGTGGCTTCTCCGTACAGGGACATTTCGGGAATGTGAGGTGCTAGGCCGGCAATATATCGTCTCCGACGAAACTCTGGTTGATCCGTTGTTAATTAGAACAAACCTCGTACCTCCACCAAGCTGTTACGGCCTAAACCCTTCTCTGAAGATGGGGTCGCTCCAGACGTGCGAATGAGCTCTTGATCGCGTTTAGCCACCCACTTCCACTTCTTCCACCACCACCAGCCTGTGCATGAACTACGTCTTCTTTATTCCTCCCTTACAATATTGTAGATGTCTTTATGGTTGCTATTCGCAGCCAGCAAAAAGCTGATACAGATTAATGACCTCGAAATAGGCCTAATGTTTCCAAAAACTACAAGTTGCTGGTTTGTACTGAACGCGTTCCAAAGCGTTTCACCCCTTAAAGACTTCTTTAAAGACTGCTGAAAATCTTTGAACATTGGAACGCTGCTGAATTATTGGCGGGACCAGGTACCGAACGTAGTACCTCCTGAATATGGGGCGTATGCTACACCAATAGGCCACCATATTTTTATTCCTTTATTACCGATAGAAAGGCAACATCTCCGTTGAAGAAAGGGTACATGTCACATTTTCCCGCTGGACGTCGATAACGGAATGCGTTAATGATCTGTCAGTGCGACTGTACCCAGGGCACTTTTCTCAAGCATTCCCAGAAGAGCCGATTAGCAGTACTGGAGAATAAAACTTGGTACGTCCCAAATGCGAGTTGGATGCTGTACTACAACGCCATCATCAGGTTCAGAAAGGGCGACACATGCGCATTTTGCTGTATTTAGAAGCGTCTTCAATGAAACGAATCACTGACTCAACAGTGCAACGCTTTCGTCCAGCACCCTTTTCCCAAACGGCCCTCCACAGTGCCTCAGTGGTTACGCCGAAATAGTATTGAACCCAATTCGGCGTGATAAATTCTCCAGCTGTTAGATAGAGGCTAATGAAAGGCACTCGTAAACAGTGATGTCAGTGGGCATTACAAAAACGCCAGGTGGTCGGCATTTTCATAGCCCTCTGCTACGGCGCCTTTCAGAGACTGTATCTGTTTGGGACGGTAAACAACATAAATCAAATCAAACATTTACTAAGCATTTGACCGATGTTTGCATGGTTATTTTATTGTTATTTCTTTCAATTTGCTTTTTGTTCTTATTTTCTTCATCTTTTGCCGTTAGCTAGGATTCTTCCACTAAGTGCTCATTGGCGTCCATTTTATACACAAAGTATCGAATAGATCTCAGGCATTCGGCGTAGAGAATATACTTTAGAGTTCAGGTTAGGTGCGGAAGAAGGGTGATTTGTGTCTCCGCGTAGACACTATTACTTTTCATTTATTTTTGATTGAGATCTTTTAGCACATTCTGTGGAGGACTAATGTGTATGTCAATTATGAGTAAAGAGATGCTTTTAATTAGCAACACTCGCCTAATAATGAACTATCTAAACTTCTGTAATGGTTTTCTTTCCTCCTTTAGACTGCATGAAGATGGACACTCGAAACAGATTTGCTGCGGGGAAAAAATTCACGGGAGGCAGTTCATTGCTTTTTATCAGGACTTGATAAAGACTCACTAGTACAATCTGTAACTATTCACATATTTACTGCTTGTATTATGCAGGACTAGTCACAGACGTTATTTGACAGCGATTGTTTTAATAATTTTTAAACGCATAATTCAATGCAAATTATATGCGCTTTCTTCTAGTTTTACGTTCCGAAATGCTGCATCAACTTTGAACAATAGCTCTTCATGTAGAATATTCATATTGAAGAGAATGTATAACTTTAGGCATTCATTCAAACGCGCCAACTTCCAGCCAGACATGGTGCAACATTTGAAGATGTCGATGGCACTGCTATTTTAAAAGGAGCAAGGTGCTGTTGCGGTTGTTATAATATTGTCTACTACTCAATTTTTACTGACGTCCTTGACACTAAAATTCGCTTCAGGGAAAGACAAGGCCCTCACTATCCACTGCTGCCCAGTTACCAGATTTCCTGATGCCTTGCATGTACAGCCGCTCGGTGCTTACCATTGAAACGATAATTTTTTAATTTCAATGAAGTCCATGTTAGACTGTTGAAATATTCTACACTCAACACTCTGCACATGTTTACGTTAGAAATGTGTTTATTTATGCCTAAAGCCTATATGCACGAGGGACCTGCGCATGCTGAAATATGGCATAATTGGTATATATTGTCACGCCACTGACGACGATGAAGGATTGTGATGGTCTGGGAGAAGAAGAGAATAAATCGTTGGTGCCTTGGGGCTAGTAGGCTTCACCGTATCCCACTGCCATATCACTGTAAATAAACACCCCTTTGCTATTTCATCGTAACAACTTGGTGAAGGTGCTCCGTTCGTTCCCTAAGTACGGCGCAGCAAGACAAACTGGAGTTTCGACGTATTCGCCGCCTTGTTGGACTGCCACCGCTTCCAACCATCATGGACCACGCCGAAGCTAACCGTGCCAGACGCGACGCTGCAAGCCAGGCTGGTGACAGGCCTGCCCCCTCCAGCTCTATTCCCTGCCAGCCTTACCGGGAACCACGACCGTTTGCAGGAGAAGGTGAGAACGTTGAGAAGTGGCTACTTCATTATGAAAGAGTTAGTCGGTACAACCGGTGGGACCCTATCAACATGCTCACAAATGTCGTTTTCTTTCTAACTCACACGGCTATGACCTGGTTCGAGAATAATGAGGACAATCTCACAACTTGGGAACGGTTTGCCACCGAGATCAAACAGCGTTTTGGTGACTCTGCACCGAGCAAAAAGGGGGCTGAGCAGACCCCAGGTTGTGCAAATGTGTGAATTCCAACATGCCCGAAGAAGGCAGAGTCGGCCACATTTTGAAGGGCATCGCGGTTGACGTGTACAACTTTTAAATCGCCAAAGACACCTTTGAAACCATCTCCGATGTTATTAACCACATCTGCGCTTTTCAAGCTCTCAAAACGCGTCGTATTGCGCCAAAATTTGGGCGGTTGGCCAATGTGCCTACCCTGGCTAGCCTTGAAGACCCCGCCCAACTAGATCTTCCGTCGACGATCCAGCAAATCGTGTGGGAAGAACTCCTGCGGCTCATCCCACTTCCCCTGCACGAATCTGCTGAGGTCTCTCTCCAGAGGGTAACTAGACGGCTGGCTTCACTACCACAAGCGATTGCAGTGCAGCCTTTCCCACAAGCTCCTGAACTTGCAGCGTCTATTGACTATCCTCCTATGCATTTCGCCAACCGGAATGCGTCGAGGCCTGACGCCCCAAGGTATGACGTCGCCTCAAGTGCACATAGATCTTCCATTCAATCTACCAGGATTCCTGAGCAATGTGAGCATTCAGCCAGACCTACGACTCGCCCAGCTGTTCCCTCCGCGACCACTCTCCTGCATCTGATAGAAGTGTTACTCCACCACCCGCCTTCCGTGCGCGTCGTTCTCCATCACCGCGACGGCACTCCATGTCGCCTCAGCATCCTCAGCAGGAAAACTAACCAGCGCGACCAATGGGGGTGAGGCCGCTGGAAATGTGCTGTGTGCTAACATCCCTCCAACTATAATGCTCAAAAACATAATTCGTGTGTTCATTGATGGTGTGTGTACATTAGCTTTGGTGGAGACGGGTGCGACTGTGTCTGTCATGAGTAATCAGTTTCGGCGCTTGTTGGGACGCAAAGTGACGTTTGAATATGACCGTGCTTCAACGTTTTGTGGTGTGAGTGGAGAGGCGTTGCGGTCACTGGGTGTGTGTAGTGTGGAAGTGCCTGTGGGCGGTGCAATTTTTCAAGCCGAATTCGTAGTCTTACCCCACTCTACGCATGACATCATTTTAGGAATGGACTTCTTGAAGTTTTGTGGCGCTACCGTGGACTGCCGAAGTCAAGAGGTTCATTTTGACGGCTCGCATCTGCCGACTCTTTTTGAAAGTGGCCGCAATGAAGAAACAGTTTTTAGTATTACCGAAGACACAGTAGTTCCACAGTTGTCTACCATGTTCGTCCCCGTGTCCGCTCCACTTCTTGACCAGGTCGTGGTGCACCCTGTTCACTCAGCATGCCTGTAGAAAAATGTTATTATCCATCACTGTATGATCTCCGTGCATCACGGTAGTGCCTCGTTATGGACAATCAATCCATCGTCCGAGCCCGCAGTTTTACCAACGGGATTGAAGCTGCCTCCAGTGGACCCGATGCGCCCCACATCATTGGTTTGGTCACAGATGCCACGAGTGCCACCGTACCTCTGCCTGCTGATGAAACTTTGATCTTCCGCATGATCAGCGCCGATCTCAGCTCACCTCAACGCCGTACTCTTGTGGATATTCTTCTAGCCTTTTCGCCTATGTTTGGCCTTTCTCAAAGAGATGGACCGACCTCTCGCCCTGCACATCGGACCCATCATACTATCGACACTGGTTCGGCTCGTCCCATTCGTCAAAAGCCATATCCCGTGTCCCCATCTGAGCGCAAAGTCATTCATGAGCAAGTGGAGGACATGCTACGGAAGAAGGTCATAGAGGAGTCATCTAGTCCCTGGGCTGCCCCTGTTATTCTTGTACGCAAGAAAGACGGTTCGTGGCGATTCTGCGTCGATTATCGGCGTCCAAATTCTGTTACGAAAAAGGACGTCTATCCTCTTTGTCGCATAGACGATGCCCTCGATTGCCTCTTTGGTGCGTCCTATTTTTCTTGTCTTGATCTCAGATCTGGCTACTGGCAAATTACAATGGACCCTGCGGATAAGAAAAAAACAGCCTTCGTAACGCCAGATGGCCTTTATGAGTTTAATGTTATGCCATTCAGGCTGAGTAATGCTCCAGCCACATTTGAATGCTTTATGAACACAGTTTTGCGCGGCTTAAAATGGGACATTTGCTTTGCTATCTGGACGATGTCGTCATATTGGGAAATCCTTCCAAGAATGCAATGACCATCTTGTACGCGTCTTGAATTGTCTGCAAAACGCCGCCCTAATTCTAAACTCGAAAAAGTGCCGCTTTGGAGAGCGCCAAGCGCTGGTGCTAGGACACCTTGTCAATGGTGATGGTGTAATGCCGGATCCCCAGAAAACTGCCGCTGTTGAGTCTTTTAAACCCCCGCAGACAGTGAAGGAGTTGCGCAGTTTTCTAGGGTTGTGTTCGTATTTTAGGCGCTTTATACATCGCTTTGCTGACGTTGCTTACCCACTGACGTGCCTTCTCAACAAAAACTCCACTTTTGACAGGACACCAGACTGCGACGCGTCATTTCCTCAACTGAAGTTTCTTTTAATATAGAAACCCATCCTACGCCACTTTGATCCTGCTTCAGTGACAGAAGTTCACACAGACGCTAGTGGAATCGGTCTCGGGGCAGTCTTTGTCCAACGACACGATGAACGAGAGCATGTTATCACGTACGCAAGTCGTACCCTGAGCAAGCCGGAGCGAAACTAAACAGTCACCGAACAGGAATGCCTGGCTGTAGTTTTCGCTGTGCAGCGTTTCCGTTCATATTTGTAAGGACGGTCGTTTACTATCGTAGCTGACCATCATTCACTCTGTTGGCTGCGGAACCTTCGAGACCCATGTGGTCGCCTCGCAAGCTGGGCCCTCCGGTTACAGGAATAGGACTTTGACGTGGTGTACAAAAGCGGGAGGCGTCATGCCGACGCATTGTCTTTCTAGGATGCCAATAGCCACGACTGGACCTGACAGTGACGATTTCGACAATTATATATCGACCCTCGAGCCAGCGTTCCCCGATACGAATGTTTTCAAAACGTAACAGCAAAATAATAGCAGTCTGCAGCCTCTCTTTGCCGCCGCCCAAGCCAGCGTACCTACAAGCCGTTTTTGTGTGCGTGATGGCCTCCTATGAAAAAAGAGTTATTGGCCTTTTGGCCAGCGATGCCTACTCGTAGTTCCCAAGACGCTGTGCACGGACGTATTGCGTGTTATGCATGATGATCCAACGTCTGGGCATTTGGGATCGGATCGAACACTCCACCGTGCTCAAGAAAGATTTTACTGGCCCAGAATGCGCTCGACGATTGAACAATACGTTGCCAGTTGCAAGCAATTTCAACGCCAGAAACGTCCAACTGCAACTCCATCTGGCTTGCTGCACCCTGTGAAAACCCCGACAGCTCCGTTTGATCAAGTAGGCATTGACCTCGTAGGTCCGTTTCCGAAGTCCGTGGATGGAAATCGCTGCATTGTAATCTGCGTGGACTATCTCACACGTTACTGGGAAACCGCCGCACTTACATCTGCTACAACGCATCAGGTGTCGCTTTTCTTGCTGCACTCAGTCATCTTACGACACGGGCCGCCACGAATTGTCATCACTGATCGGGGCCGACAATTCACTGCTGATGTTATTGAAGAGCTCATGCGTTTATGCTCCGTAACTTTCCGACACTCGACGCCATACCATCCCCAGACAAATGGCTTGACTGAGCGCGTCAACAGAACGCTTATCAACATGCTAGCCATGTATGTGGACGCAGGGCATAAGAACTGGGACACCACACTACCCTTCATCACATATGCGTTTATTACCGCCACGCATGAGACGACTGGGTACAGTCCATTTTTCCTGCTCTATGCCACACCGCCAAGCTACTCCCTGGATACTATCCTGCCCTTCACAAGCCGTGAAGACGCCTGCCTGGCTGAGACCCTCTGTCTCGCCGAAGAAGCTCGGAGAATCGCCCGATTATGGTCTGGAGCTTCACAAGAACGTTCTAAAGTGCGATACGATGCCAGTCACCGGCGAGTCACGTGCTCTGTAGGTGATTTAGTCTGGCTGTGGCATCCAATTCGGCGCCGTGGCCTACATCAAAAACTCTTGGCCCACTATGACGGACCATCGGTGGTTGTCAAACGCATCAGTGCCTTAACTAATGCAATAGCCCGCCTGAGAGCATCGGCTCATCGGTCTGCCAAAACCGAACTATGTCATGTTGCCAGCTTGAAGCAGTGTCAGCCTCGCACGTCTCAGAACACGCCCAGAGGGCTTAGGATGAGTAGGGGGAAATGTCACGCCACTGACGACGATGAAGGGTTGTGATGGTCTGGGAGAAGAAGAGGATAAAGCGTTGGTGCCTGGGGACTTGTAGGCTTCACCTTATCCCACTTCCATATCACTATAAATAAACACCCCTTTGCTATTTCATCGTAACAATATATATATATAGGAATGAAAGAAGCCAACAGCCGGCGAGGCCAAGGAAAGCATTGGGGATTGTAATTTGTCTTTTTTTTTACTTTTACTTCGGTAATCACATAAATTAGTAATATAATCTGTTTGCGGGAAAGATAAATAAACACAGAGCAGAAGGAAAAAAATGTGCCGATGGCAAGAACCAAACCCACGACCTCCAATATACCGTCCGGTGCTCTTCCAATTGAGCTACATAGGCCGCTGTCCCCCCTGCTACTTTCTTGGGTATTAATGTTGTCTGTATACGAACCTTGAGAATGTTCACCAGCGCCGCAATCAATCATAGCGGAACGTCCTGTGTTACCGCCAGTGTCACATAGAACGTGATCAAGAGCGAGGGCGAAAGCTGTGCTAGAGCCCTCTTACG
The DNA here is from genome assembly GCF_055883805.1 of Amblyomma maculatum. NCBI lineage: Eukaryota > Metazoa > Arthropoda > Arachnida > Ixodida > Ixodidae > Amblyomma > Amblyomma maculatum. The sequence continues at coordinate 61,496,272 of NC_139350.1, forward strand.
CTACCTATGGCTTCAAGACTGCTAGAACTGAGACCCTGTTAAGCTACACGCAGATAAATGAAGGGGAAATGAGGGTGCGGGATATTCGGAGGTCTTGGGTTCGGTTCCCACCATCAGCACGTTCTTTTTCCTTCTACTTTGTGTGTACTTATCCTCCCCTAAACATATTATATTACAAATTTGTGTGATAACCGAAGTAAAAGTAAAAAAAAGACAGTAAAATCCTGAATGCTTTCCTTGGCCCCGCCGACTGTTGGCTCCTTTCATTCATGTATTATAACGAGCACCCTCATTTCCCCTACATATATATATATATATATATATATATATATATATATACACACATATATATCACTGCCTTGTAGTGGCGGAGGGGCGTGAGCTCTGCTGTGTAGGGCCACCCAAGATAGACAAGTCACAGCAGAGTTCTGACAAAATGTGACTCACTCGAGAAGCTAATGGCAACCCACTCCAGTATTTGCTGCCAAGAGATCCCTATGACCAGTCACAATAGCATTAATGATATGGCGCCGGAAGATGAGCCCCCCAGGTTGGAAGGCGTCCCTACATGTTACTGGAGATGAACAAAGCGCAATTTCTAGTAGCTCCAGGATGAATGAAGCGGCTGGGCTAAAGCCAAAAACACGCTCAGTTGTGGATGTCTCGGGAAGCGACCTGAAAGTCCTATATTGCAAGGAGTTGACTGCTTAAATCACAGCAGATTGTGGCAAGCTCTCCAAGAGATGGGAGTTTCAATTCACCTAATCTGTCTCCTCAGGAACCTGTATGAAGGGCAAGAGGCCACAGTCAGAACTGGGCATGGTCTTACAGATTGGTTTCCGATTGAGAAAAGAGTGAGACAAGGCTGCATATTGTCGCCCTGCCTATTTAACCTATATGCTGTGTGCATCATGATGAAGGCCGGTCTGGACGAGTCTTCAACTGGAGTGAAGATTGCTGGGAAACCTATCAGCAACCTTAGATATGCGGATGATACCACTTTAATGACAGAAAGTGAAGTAGAACTCAAGAGACTTCTGATGCGCGTACAAGAAGAGAGTGAGAAGTTTAGGCTTCAGCTGAACATTAAAAAGACAAAGATCATGACATATTGCCCTATCAAGTCCTGGAGCATCAATGGACAAGAAGCGAAAGTTGTGAAAGATGTTCTCTTCTTGGGCACCAAGATTACCCCGGAAAGAGACTGCAGCCATAAAATTAGGAGACGCCTGCTCCTGGGAAAGAGAGCCATGGCTAGCCTTGACCGCCTAGTAAAGAGCAGAGACATTACACTGCCAGCCAAGATCCGTATACCTCGTGCTATGGTCTTTCCAGTTGTGATGTATGGATGCGAGAGTTGGAATGTGAAGAAGGCTGACCGCCGACGAATTGACGCGTTTTAATTCTGGTGCTGGTGAAGACTTTTGAGAGTTCCTTGGATGGCCAGAAGATCAAATCAGTCGATATTGTCGACCATAAACCCTGACTGCTCATTGGAGGGTCAAATGCTAAAGTTAAAGCTCAACTACTTTGGTCATCTGATGAGAAGAGAGGAGTCGCTGGAGAACGATTTGATGTTGGGAAAGGTTGAGGGTCACCGGAGAAGGGGTAGGCATCGAACTCGGTGGTTAGATGGCATCCTCGAGGCGCTGCAGATGACATTAGGTGATGTTAGGAAGATAGTGAGAGACCGGAAAGCATGGCGTGATATGGGCCATAGGGTCACGAAGAGTCGGACACGACTGAACGACGGAACTGAACTGATATATATATTGCCACCTAGCGTTGCCAGGTGGCGCATGACTGAGGTGTGAAAGGAGGACGAAGTTGAAGAGGACGACAAAGTGTCGCTTGCACGTTTGCGACTGTGCTGCTGTGTTCTTGTGTCTGGGCTACCCCCTGCTATCATTGGTATCCTTAGTCACCGTGTACGTGACATTCTGGTGGAGGTGCGGGGTAAAACGATCGCCTATGCAAGAATCTCCATCTACAAGACGTCGCGCCAGCCCTGTACCATTGGACACCCCCGTGCATCGCTCCAGTCGACGGCTCCAGGGACTGTCTCCGGAGTTTCAGCCAGCACCCGCCGCCATGACATCTAGTGCTCCTGCGCAGCAGGTGACGGGCCTCGCACCGGCCTGTAACTACACCTTGCAGGCCCCTCGGGTACCGAAGACTTTCCATGGGGACCTCTTTGAGGATGTGGAGGACTGGTTCCTTCAGTTTGAACGTGTCGCTGCATTCAACCAGTGGGACGATGCTGCCAAACTAAGGAACGTCTACTTCAGCCTTGAGGACGGCGCCCGTATCTGGTACGAGAACCGAGAGCAAGCTTTAACTTCGTGGCGGGAATTCCGTCGTCAACTGCTCGAGGCTTACACTAGCGCAGATCGTCGCGAGCATGCAGAACGTGCCATTCACTCTCGCATCCAAAGGCCGAATGAGAGTGTCCAAGCATACGTCGAGGACATGACGAGCCTCTTCAGGCGAGCCGATCCCGCCATGTCCGAGGACAAAAAGGTCAGGCACTCGATGCAGGGTTTGAAAGAGCAGTTGTTCGCAGGCCTTGTGCGAAACCCACCCTCGACTGTAAACGGATTCCTTGCGGAGGCCACCACAATGGAAAAGGTGCTACACCAACGTGCCGTGGCTTATGACCGACCTTTTCATACACGCACAACCGCGGAATCATTTGCATCTTCAGAGCGGCATCCCGATGCATTGCGCGAACTGATTCGCAGCGTCGTGCGCGAAGAACTAAGCAAGTTCTGGAGCCCTCTGCAGCAATCGCCATCTTCCGTTTCTGCTATAGTGCGGGAGGAGGTGCGGCAGGCACTCAAGAGCCCTCTTTCGCCTGTAGTTCCGAGCCCGCCATTGCTGTCGGGGACCGACAATCGTCCCACATATGCGGAAGTTCTGCAGAGTCAGGCTCCCCCTTCACCACCGCCCATTCTCGCGTCACCTACAGTTCCGCTGCCCTCGGTGCAGCCAGTGCAGAACTTCGACAATCGCCCGCTGCCCCGACGCAAAGCCGACATTTGGCGCACGCCTGACCGCCGTCCGCTTTGCTTCCACTGCGGTGAACCAGGACATCTCTACCGGGATTGTCCGTATCGACGCCTCGGTCTCCACGGCTTCCGCATCGACTCGCCTCCTCCCCGGTTTGGTCAACGACCCCGAGTTATTGAGGAGTACCTGGCGGAGCAGCGTTCATCTCGTTCGCAGCGTCAGCCCCGCTCCCCTTCGCCAAGGCGCTCCTCCTCGTTCATTCACGGTTCCTCGCGAGAATATATATACATAGAACTATTGGAAACAATGTACACTACCGTGCAATTAGTTGGTCAGTATTAGGGTAAAGGCAGCTGTCTACTAGGCTCAATAGCGGTCGACACTTTCAACACACTCAAAATATTCATGCACTCTCTTGTGCTGCATGGTGTCTTAACATCTTATTCACGCTTCTCATCTCAAGATAATTTTACATCATGGCATTGATATCGCATTTCGCACAACCATCGAAGCGCAACGATTTTGCACGCTCAGTATTGTCGCATTGCGGCAGTACACCATGACACATAATTCTGTTGGGACGATAGCGCAGGGCAGGAATGGGTGACCGAGAGCTTTGAATCCCACTCCATGACTAATAAAGCTATTTTTCCTGCTGGCCGATAGGCGCGTTCCAGCAGCGCTCTGTTTCTTTGCGCGCTTCTTTGCGCTCTGTTTCTCTCATGGGGAAAGGGAGACTATCGGCGCGGCGCTCGCATTTGGCTATATCATTCTCTGCCTAGTGCATTTCGGGCGTCTAAATAGAGGTCCATTCAAACCGGCGGATTTCTGCACCTCCCACTACGCGTGTAGTGCGCTCACGTTGGGGTATTGTCGATATGGGCCCGCTTCAGGCGGTCAGTAGACGAAACCTTGCTTCCACCTTGAATATCCAGCGTAAACCGTTTTCCCACACTGTGGAGCGCCTTGGACGTGCCCTTGTACATCGATTGCAGAAGTCGCAACACGGCATCGAGTCGCACAAAAACGTGGGACCATCACCCCAGCTCCGACTGATAATAGACGGGCTGCGGTGCTCGCTGACGAGGCGGCGTAGCACGAAGCTTGCCGCGATGCCGCGTAGCCGGCTTCCGTAATCAGCAATAGGATCAGCTCTTTCATTTGTGGGTCGTTCGAAAAATTCGCCGGGCAGTCGCAGTGTTGTTTCATAGACCAGGTCAGCGGCACTGGAGCCAATGTAGGAATTTCAATGTTTTTCGTGTACCAAGGACAAGCGGGAGCACTTCTTGCGAGTTGTGCTCTCAGGTACCCATACTGGCTGATTTCAGATGGCGGTAAGGACGTTTGGCCATGGCATCGTTTCGGGTGATAGGCAGTCGTCCTTATAAAAGAAGTGTAAATCAGCCGCATTACGCAAGCAAAAGAAGCAGATTCAAATTGCGTGCCTCGGTCAGTCACGATTTCCGACGACGCACCGAAGCGAGCCACCCAGGGCTACAAACAAGCGCGAGCGACTGCGTCAGCTATGGTATCTGCAATGGGCAGAACTTAACCCAACGCGTAAATAGATCCACACATGTCAGTAAATTCGACTCACCATTAGAACGTGGCAGAAGTTCTATAATGTCGAATTATACGTGATCGAGTCACCAGTCCGGTGCCGGAAACCTTGCCCATGGCGTCATGGTGTGGCAGTAGACATTGGAGCGTTGGCAGGCGATGAATTCTCGCATCCACTTCCGGACGTCTCGATTGATACCTGGCCAGACTTACCTTGCCGTCGCTAGCCTCTGAGTAGTCTGGATTCTTGGATGTGCCAGCTTTCGCAACGACTGGAAGAGGCTACGGCAGCGGCCGGAAGGAACAAAAGGACAAGGAATGCTCTTTGCCGCATTGCAGCCCACACGATCCTTTAAGCCGGATACTGGCAGCCATTGCAATGTCAAGGCCCTTAAACAAGTGAGCCAGCTCTTAATCTGCTCGCTGAGCTACCATCAACTGCGGTAAACTGCGATCACGTGTTTAACTCCGCTCTCACGTCGGATCTCTCTCTTAAACCGGATACGTAAACCATTTGACGTAACTCACGGGCAGTGCGCGTTCCTCTGTCTGATGATGGGGAACACAGTGTTTACACAGAGGTTTGTGGTCCGGAAATACAAAGAATTCTATGTGTTCCAGATGGTGATGAAAGTAGCGGACGGCGGCGTAGATGGGAAGTAGTTCTCGGACGAAAGTGCTGTAGCACTTCCTGGTGGGCTCAGCTTTCGTGAAAAAAGGATATCGGGCGCCAGAATTTGCTGCTAATTCGCTTCAGCACTACGCCTATGGCTGTGTCGGAAGCACCTACCATGCTAAACTGCGATATGCCTTGTTGCATGTACTCTAGTAGAGCAGCATTTGTAACAGCCTTTTTGACTCGATGGAAAGCGTCGCATGGTTCCTCACGCGAAGTGAGGTTCGTCGCAGTGCTATTCGCTGCTGATAGTAGCCTGTACAAAGCGTGCAGAATCGCAGGGCACTCAAGCACGAATCTACGATACAAGTTCACTAGTCCAAGGAAATCTCGGAGCGGCCTCTTTGTACTGGGTATTGGGAAATCCAGCATTGCTTTGACATTTTCTGGGTGGGCCGAATTCCACCATTCGATATAGCATGCCAGAAAGGAATGTTTGGTAACACCATGCTGGCATTTTGCTGCATTTACGACGATGCCTTGGGTAAAAAGGCTTCGGAGCACGGTACGCAAATCTTACTCATACACAAATGGAGTGATGCTAGCAACGAGAACGCATACGTGGGAAAGTCTAGACCACGATAACACCGTCCATGAACCGCTGAAACGTGTGCCAGGCAATTTGCAGTGCAAAAGGCATTTGAAGAAATTCGAAGAGCCTGAAGGGTGTTGTTACGGCGGTTTTTGCGAAGTACTCTCGTGCCACAGGTATCTGGTGGTACGCTTTTACTAGGGTTTCACTTTGGAAAATATTGTAGCATCATGCGACTTGTTCGTAATGTCGTGAATATGCGGCACAGGATAACCGTCTGGCGCAGTTGCTTTATTTCATCATCATTATCATCATCAGCCTGATTATACCCACTGCAGGGCGAAGGCCTCTCCCATATTTCTCCAATTAACCCGGCTTTGTGCTAGCTGCACCCACGTGACCCCTGCGAACTTCTTAACCTCATCTGCCTCATTGCTCTATTTAGCGCCCGGTAATCTCCACATGGGCTCTAGTCACCTGATGTTGGCTTTGGGACCATGCGGAACAGAAATGCCCAAGGGCTTGACGACGGGCTAACAATACTAAGCTCAAGCATGTGATCTAAAGTTTGACAGGCCAAACGGATCTCTTCAGGGGACCACCGACGAGGCCGTGCATTGACGGGAGGGCCGATTGTACTGATGTGGTGATGCACATTATGCTGAACCGCACTGTCTGCCTGTGGTTATTGCGTAACCTTTGGAAACTCGTTCAGTATGGGCTCAAAATGTGCTGTTTCTGTAGGTCTGACTGAAATATAGTGTAATGGAGAGTGTGTTGAGTGTTTGTCTTGAACCACTGCTTGTGTCATAGGATCTTGAACCTGTTGGTTGCGCCTGTCTACCAAAAGACCAAAATGACAATGGAAGTCAACCCGGAGAATTCCAAACTTCACATCTTCAATAATTAAAATCGAACGAAATATTCTTTTGAGGCCTATGTTGAGAGAAATGCACTGTACCTAAGTAGCAATTGTCGTATTGTTGACTGTTTACCATGGGGATGAGCGCAAACGCTTGCGGTGAGTTGAAGACGCTGGAATAATGTTCACCTGTGCGCCTGTGTCGACAAGGAAGCGGACGCCACAAGCATGATCGATTGGGAAGAACACTGATGGGCGACTTTTCGTCAATATTGCAGCACTAGTTGCCCTTAATGCCGGCCCCTAGCTTTTCCCGGATAGTCGCAAGCCGCGAGACATTTACGTGCTTCAGGTTATACCAGCACTAACGCATCCGCGGTTGATGCACCGGTGTGGAACTTTGCTTCGAACTGTGTGATGTACCTTTTTGCAATGCGGGAACTTTGTCGTCAAGACGCGCGATCAATATGCGCAGTCGAGCAAGTGGTTTGGAGGAGGATGGGGTCTCGATTTCCGCGGCTATGATGGAGGGGTGTGCAGCCACCATGATCGTGTCGGCGATGGCAGCCACCTTAGCGAGGTGTTTTTCAGCCACACTATAGCGTGTGCCTCATGGACTCTGCTGGGGAGACGCTGCAGAATTATCTCACGAAGATGGGTGCTGTGCAGACTTGTGGCTCTTCTTGGCAGTTTGCATGTGCCGTAGCAGTTGTATCTATGTGCAGTCGCCAAGGTGCGTACCGGTCGAGAGGTTGCTGTAGCCATTCGGGTTCTCAAGTGTCCTTCAGAGTATTGTAGGCTTTCTCCGCAGTTGGGACGAGTAACAGATGATGGACCTCGCTCGTCGTCGTTAGTTCAAAACTGCTCACGACGGGATGGTAGTGCGTGAGGGAAGCTGTGATGCGCCGAGCGGCGAACTGCGCGTCCAATTTGACGAACCAAAGCTCGGAGTCTGCGGGCCAAAAGTTGGACAGGTGAGCATGCTTATATATACATACATATATATATATATATATATATATATATATATATATATATATATATATATATATATATATATATATATATATATATATATATATATATATATATATATATATGGGGATTGGCGCACAAACGAAAAGAATGGTTTATTTCCGTAGTTTCGGCCGGGGCCCGACCTTCGTCCAAGAATGCGAAAAGCAGCCAATGCTTTTTTCTGCCTAAATACATGCACTATCGAAGAACATGTGACAAGTCGTGATACTGTAACGACAATAGAATAAAAATCGCGTATAACAACAAATAATACATGTGAAATAGGGTACATCATTTCTTAATGGAGCGTATGGCGCTCATGCAGTGTATTTTCGGCATGACATGCAGATACAAAGCAATTGCACACACAATGCCCCCTCACATGCACATGGGGTAATGATTAATGCGTATTACGTCTTTTAAAATATTACCAAGAATCATGCACAAGTTATGTAATCATCATTTGCACAAACATGCCCTTTGAGCTTCGTACCAACATCTCAGACTTCTTACGGCTATCCTCAATCATCGAGCATAAGCGTTTTGATTTTTGTTCTTCATCCGTGTTAGTCACTGAAGAAATATTAGAGCGTAACGTGAACTGAAAATTATTATAGTTAATCATCATCATCATCATCAGCCTGACTATACCCACTCCAGAGCGAAGGCCTCTCCCATATTTCTTCCCTTAACCCGGTTCTGTGCTAGCTGCATCCACTTGACCCCTACGAACTTCTTAACCTCATCCGCCTACCTAATTTTCTGCTGCCCCCTGCTACGCTTTCCTTCCCTTGGAATCCAGTTTGTTATCCTAAGCGACCATCGGTTATCCTCTCTTCGCACTACATGTCCTGCCCATGCCCATTTCTTCTCAATTTCCACTAGAATGTCGGTAACCTGAGTTATTTTTCTGACCCACTCTGCACGCTTCCCATCTCTTAATATTACCCATACCATTTTTCGTTCCATAGCCCTCTGGGTTGTCCTCAACTTTAGTAGAACTCTCTTGGTTAGCCTCCATGTTTCAGCCCCATTGGGTGAGTACAAGTAAGATGCAACTGTTATATACTTTCCTCTTTAGCAATACCGGTAAGCTGCTAGTCATAATCTGTGAGTGCTTGCCAAAGTCGCTCCATCCCAGTCTTATTCTTCTTGTTATTTCATTTTCATGGTTCGGATCTGCGGTTACTACCTGTCCTAAGTAGATATATACTTCTACTACTGCCAGTACTTCGCTACCTGCTTCGCTACCTTCGCTAACTGCTGTTCCTTTCCGAGGCTGTTGAACATTACCTTAGTCTTCTGCATATTGATTTTCAAGCCTACCTTTCTACTTTTCCTATCTAGGTCACCAATCATTTTTTGCAGTTCATCCACCGAGTTGCTTAGCAAGGCAATGTCATCAGCAAATCGTAGATTACTGAGGTATTCTCCATCTACCCTTATCCCTAATTGCTCCCATTCCAAGTCTCTGGATACTTCCTCTAAGTAAGCTGTGAATAGTACTGGGAAGATTGTGTCTCCTTCCCTAACACCATTCTTTATGAGAATTTTGTTACTCTCTTTATGCAGAACTATGGTTGCTGTGCAGTCACTATATATATCTTCCAGCACTTTCACGTACGGCTCGTCTACCCCCTGATTTCGCAGTGACTGCATCACCGCGGAGGTTTCAACTGAGTCAAATGCTTTTTGGTAATCAATGAATGCTATGTACAAGGGCTGGTTATATTCCGAGCATTTTTCTATCACCTGGTTGATATTATGGGTATGATCGATAGTAGAGTACCGTTTCCGAAAACCTGCTTGATCCTTTGATTGATTGCAGTCTAAGGTTGTCCTAATTCTATTAGCGATTACCTTAGTAAATACCTTATACGTAACAGACAGTAAGCTGATTGGTCTGTAATTTTTAAGGTCCTTAGAGTCCCCTTTCTTATGAATGAAGATAATGTTTGCATTCTTCCATGGTTCCGGTACCGTCGATGACACCAGGCACTGCGTATACAGGGTGGCCAGTTTTTCTAGCACGATATCCCCCCGTCCTTCAGCAAATCTGTAGTTATCTGATCCTCTCCAGCTGATTTCCCCCTTTTCATAGTTTCTAATGCTTTCTTGACCTCGTCCTTCGTAACTGGTGGAACGTCTGACTGTTTTTCCTTACTGCCAATCTCCTTACGATCCTGACTACTTTGGCTACTGTAGAGATCTGTATAGAACTCCTCGGCTACTTTGACTATCTTGTCCATATTCGTGATGACGTTCCCCGTCTTGTCCCTTATCGCAACATCTGGTTTTTGCCTATGCCCAATTTTTTTTACCGCTTTGAGGCTTCCCCCGTTCTTTACAGCATGCTCAATTTTCTCCATGTTATACTTCCTTATATCGGCAACCTTGCGTTTAATAATTAGCTTTGATATCTCGACCAATTCAATCTGGCCTGTTGGATTGGAAGCTTTCATACTCTGGCGTTTCTTAATCAAATCTTTCGTCTCCTTAGACAGCTTACCGGTATCCTCTCTAACTATCCTACCACCCACTTCTACCGCGCACTCAGTAATGATATCTCTGAAATTATTGTTTCTTGCTTCTAGGGTAATGTAGCCATCCTCGTTTAGAGCTGAATACCTATTCTGTAATGAAATGCTGAAAGTCTTCTGCCCTCCCCCTCACCGCTAATTCGTTGATGGGTTTCTTTCTTACTAATCTATTACGTTCCTTCTTCAGATTTAGGCTAATTCGGGACCTCACCATCCTTTGGTCACTGCATCGCACTTTCCCGATTACCTCTACATCTTGCATAATGGCGGGGGTTGAACACATTATGAAGTGAACTTCATTTTTAGTCTCCCCATTAGGACTTTGTCATATCCATTTCCGGTTCTTCCGTTTGCTGAAGAAGATATTCATGATTCTTAAGTTATTGCAAACTCAACTAATAACTCCCCCTGCTATTCCTAGAACCAATGCCATAGTCACCTACTGCCTGGTCTCCTGCCTACTTTTTCCATACCTTGGCATTGAATTGGCCCATTAGTACAGTATACTGCGTGTTTACTTTTCACATTGCCGATTCTACATCTTCGTCGAAGCTTTCAACTGCCTGGTCATCATAACTACATGTAGGTGCATAGGCCTGTACCACCTTCAGTTTTGTATCGCTTATTAAGCCTAATAACGATGCCTGCCACCCTTTCATTAATACTATAGAATTAATCTATATTACCCGCTATATACTTATTGGCAAGGAAGCCTACTCCTAGTTGTCGCCTCTCTGGTAAACCTCGATAACACAGTACATGCCCATCCTTCTGTACAGTATATGCCTCATTCGGCCTCCTAACCTCACTAAGCCCTATGATATCACATTTCATACCCTCTAGTTCCTCTAAATGCACTGCTAAACTAGCTCCACTAGCTAGGGTTCTAGCGTTAAAGGTTGCCAGAGTCAGTTTCCAATGCCGGCCTGTCCTGCGGAGCCAGATATTCTTAGCACCCCCTGCTGCGTCCCAGGTCTGACCGCCGCCGTGGTCAGTTGTCCCACAGCCGCTGGTGACTGAGGGCCGGAGTTTTACGGAGCTTATCATAGAAGGGTGCGGCTAATTACTGCACCAGGTTGGCCAACTCCTGTTCTGGTGAGGGAGTGCGTTCCGGAGGTGTTCACTGGCATCAGGTCGCGCCCCAAACCTGTTTATGCAATTTCATCGACACGCGGGTTTTTTTTTCTATTTTTTCTTTGTTTTTAAAATCCGGTGGAGAATTGCGCGGCACCGGAATTTGAGCCCCGGTCCTCTTACATGCGGGGTGGATGTTCTACCGTTACGCCACCGCTTCAACCCTGCTGATTATAGTTAATAAATGATTTCAACTGAGAAGTCGCTGGAGTTACAGGGCAATTAGCTTCAAACGCAATCGGTATGTGGTCCCTAGTGTTGCCACAATGAAGTGTTGACCAATTATTAACGAAAAGACTGGGAGAGGTAAAAGTTAAATCTAACACAGTTTGAGTGTGTTTTGTTATCAAAGTGGCCAAAGCCGAATTTCTGCAGGAAAAGTTAATATGTGTTACCCGATCCCAAAGACACTTGCCGCAACTGTCTTGTAGCCCCATGACACATGATGCGAATTAAAATCACCAGCCAGAAGAACTGAGTTCCGACAGTTAACTAATAGCAGATCTAGAGGTTTTGTATCTTGTACACCGCTAGGGAAGTAAGCATTCACTGAGGAAAACGAACAGCGCCCTGGACTTTCAAAGTCTAGGGCCAATAACTCACAATCTAGAGAAGATAGCTGGAAAGAAATCTTAGCCCTGTGACAGAATTTTGTAGAGACAAATATAATTAAACCTCCTCATTTTGATTGGCGATCTTGTCGAAATGAATGATAATTTTGTTAGTATAAATGCTTATCGGCTGTTAGCCAAGTTTCTTTCAAAATATTTATATGTGCATTACACTGAGAAGAGATCTAAATTAAATCTGTTGAAGCTGATAGAATTGAACGACAGTTCCACTGGATACCTTTTAGTGCCCCTATGATTGCCAAATCTGGGCAACCGCAACTGTCTGCCCTAAAATATTCTCCTTTGGCTTTGATGCATGCTGATGTTTCTTTGATTTTGGTTGGGACCGCGGAGAAGAATGGTTGGACATGGGAGACCCACACCATTAAAATTCTTACATGTGATTCCACCATCTCTCAGTCATTATTGACTCCATCCTCATCTGGAGGAGTAGTCCTGTGAGCCGCAGCAGAAGTAGTGCTTTCAAGCAGTTGAGACTGTTCCGAAGGCATCTTTGCTATGACAGGAGCTGTTCCTGATTGCAGGGCTTGCGTTAGCTGAACTGCCACAACGTTAGAAAAACACTCTGTGAGAGCAGCAACTATTCGATCGACCATTTTAGTCATCGAGGCTTCCAGTGCAGTCATTATCGCCTTTGAGATTGATGCATCCAGAGGCACACCTGATCGGGCTGACACACCTGCATAATCATGCAATCGCTCTTTGACTTCTGTTATAGCGTCATGACTCGAACAGCGTTTTCTGTCTATTACTTTTAGAATTTGAAACTCCTGTTTTCGAGATCAACACTCCAAGGAGTTTGCAGCATGGGCTCCACCGCAAACGCCGCATTTGTCGTTTTGCTGTGTACATGATGACGAATGATGACCATCGCCACATTTGCAACACCGTACGGAGGACTTACAGCCACGAACACTGGGAACATATCGACAGCAATTAGTACACTGCAGTGACTTAGATTCAAGAGGATCCACACAAAAGATAAATGGCCATGCTTTTATCTCTAACGGGCATGATGTTCCCGCCAGTGTGGCAATCACTGACTCTGTTGGTACCCGCTTATTATTAACCTCCCGGCAGCAACGATACACCGCTAGCACACCAGCCGCCGAAAGAAGGTCGTGAGCCTCAGTTGGATTTAAAGAAGAGTCTACTCCTCGGACCAATCCTTTTGTGCATGCAAGATGAGAAGGGATACATCTGCTCACCTGAAGCCATCCAAATGATTTGCATATAAGCAGATCCCTAACGCAATTGAGGTCTGGAGATCAGCACAGTATCCCGCCACGCCCAAACTGCCTCACTTCTGTAATCGAGTCATGCAGCGAAGAGGCTGCCTGGAGAGCATCTCGTACAGTCCCAGGATTAGTCATTTTGATAAATCCGCCATCCTTGAGCACTGGCGCTGCAGGAATGGTTCGAACGCCAGATCGTTGGAAGGTTTCCAGAGGCAGATCATGAGACACAATCAAAGGCGACCAGGGCAGCTCCCCTGGCCTGGAGACTGCGCAGACATCACTTTGCAGCTACAATCTCCCAGCGAGCGTTATCAACAGAGTAAAAGGCGCAAATGCGCAGGGCAAAACAGAAAGGAGGACCAGCCGCCCAATACTCAGCCGATTCACGCTTCACCGTCCTTCACTATTCGCTCTCGCGCTGTTCGCTTTGAGCCTCCCGCCCCTTGTGGCGTCTTTTTCTTTTTCATATTGCGTCCAAGGAAAGAGGCCCACAGTCATGAACGGCGCTTCGCTCCGCTCAACGAGTTAATGTTAATTTTACTTCGTACCTCTTATTCAAAAGGGCAATAAAAGGGCAATGTTGTGATGTTTTGAGTAGCTCGCCTTGCAGACTTGCATTGAGTCTCACTGCGTAATGAATTTGAGAACCTTTAGCGGCACAATCGCTTTAGACTGCCAAATCTGAATCATATGAAAGCCTTTCCAGCAACGGAAGCACGTGTAATTCTGCAGCGTACAGAGTGCAAGGACCCAGCTCTGTCCTTGGATAGTGAGTCGCCCAGGCCAACGTTAGGTGGGGGTTATCAAACTGAGCCCTATCCCTTATTTTGTGAATGCTAATAGAATGTGGGGCCCCGCTCCAAGAACCTTTAAAGGCAGCGGTGCGCCGTATCGTATTTGAAGGGCGTGCCGCTTCCCGGCGCTCTCTATGCGCTGCCCTCACGGCCCCTTTCCTCTGCGGCTGAGGGGAAACGTTCCCTCCCTCTACCCCAAAGTGAGGCGCACATGCGCCGGCGCCTCGCTCCCTCTTAAAGAGACACTGCAGCGGTTTTCAAATGTACCAATACTATAGGCTTTTGAAGAATATTATTTGTTGATCATACCTGTGAAGTTATTTTTAAGATTATGCATAAAACAACTGCGCAATTGTCGACTGAAAGCGCGCAGTTCAAATTTCCCGCGCCACGCGTGACCGCTACAGAGCAGGAAAGCGGAGGGAGAAACCTCGCTTCTCCGTCCGTCGTGACGTCGCCGTGAAGAGCCGGAGGCATTCAGAGCCAGCGGAGGGGGTTTTCGGCGTGCGCTTCTCCTTGTTTTGCGTGCGTTGCGGACGTACAAAACACGTCAATTTAGTGTTATACACCTAATACAACACAGCTCTGCATGTGTTCGGATGCACGAATAGCTGTGGACGCGACGACGTAATCTTCCATTGTATTAAAAGCTCGCGGCGTAATGCGGCGTTGCTGAGAATGGAGATAAATTCAAGCCGACCAAAGGAAGCATTCTACGCGAAGCATTTTCGTAACTGTGACTACATGCAGTTTGTTCCTAATGCGATTTCTATAGGGCTTTGACAAAAAGGCATTGCTGAACCATGAAGCGGTTCCTTCAGTTTCCTTGTGCAAAACAGTCGGGACAGTCATCTGCGACCCGTTCATGGACTGCAATTTCATGATGCGACAGTCAGACAGCATCGGCGCATGGTTCTATTCGCCTGTCTCATTTTTTTTTACGCAAAAGCTTCGAGCTACGGCTTCTGGGCTAAATATGGACAACTCATCAGTAGCACGCGCTGATGATTTTTGAGTACTAGCAGATGATTAAGAAGAGACAACTGCTGTGTCGAAGCTAGGTTGTGAAGACTGCGAGATCTTTTCCAGCACGGCACGTGCCTGATATGTTCGTGGAACCCTTACGGGAGCATTATTAGAAGATAAAGAGTTTACCGCTCAGCTGGGTATAGGCGCGATCAGGTAAGGAGCACAAAGTGCGAGGTTTCCTTCGGTGCGTCCAAGCAATCAATCATCGAATTTGTTCATACATCATCTTGTGATTTTGCACCCGTTGCTGCCTCGTCATTTTACGTAGTCCTGTCTCGTTTCGGGAGGCACATTAAGTTGGAAATGAAAACGACAAAGCTCTTGTAAGAAAACACATTTCGGAACACGGTTTTCTCATGAAGGCATGGGTGCGGAGGAGATGTAGCCTGGCTTTCAATGTTTGTCAGCCGTAAATTCACTAAACGTGTATTGTGACAGTAGGATAAGAAGGAAAGGCTTTCAAAGTCTGCTAAAAGTCATGTGACTCAAGCAGCATTCTGCGCGCATTCGACAATGGCCCTGTCAATACCTCGTACGCATTGCAGAGCTTTGCAACCACGCTTCGCTTATTGCTCATTTTTCCGGTGGCAGCAGTTTACTGCTTCACCCTTTTTTAAACTTCTTCGTTTCCCCAAGATCCCCTTCATGGATCACTGCCTTGTCGTGGCGGAGGGGCTTGCGAAACTCGATGAAGTCGTGAGCTCTGCTGTGTAGGGCCACCCAAGATAGACAGGTCATGGCAAAGAGTTCTGACAAAATGTGATTCACTGGAGAATGTAATGGCAACCCACTCCAGTATTTCCTGCCAAGAAAACCCTATGGCCAGTCACAATACCATTAAAGATATGGCGCCGGAAGATGAGCCCTCCAGGTTGGAAGGCGTCCCGCATGTTACTGGGGATGAACAAAGGGCGATTCCTAGTAGCTCCAGGACGAATGAAGCGGCTGAGCTAAAGCCAAAAGGACGCTCAGTTGTGGATGTGTCGGGAAGCGACCGGAAGGTCCGATGTTCCAAGAAGATATATCACATAGCAACATGGAATGTAAGATCCATGACGCAAGGTAAACTGGATGTCGTCAAGCGAGAAATGGACAGATTGAACATTAATATCTTGGGTATCAGCGAGCTCAAGTGGACCGGAATGGGAGAATTCAACTCCGGCGACCATTATGTCTTTTATTGTGGGCACGAATCCAAGAGAAGGAATGGGGTCGCTCTCATAGTAAACAGAAGAATGGGCAAAGCAGTGCTAGGGTACAACCCCAAAAACGACCGAATGATTTCACTTCGGATCCAAGGAAACCCTTTCAACATAACAGTTATCCAAGCCTATGCACCGACCACTACTGCTGAAGAAGCTGACGTTGAGAGATTTTATGCGGACCTACAATACCTTTTAGACCGCACCCCATCATCAGACGTCGTTGTTCTCATATGAGACTGGAATGCTAAGGTCGGGAGTGAAGAAATATCCGGAATTATAGGCAAGTTCGGTCTTGGCGAGCCAAATGAAGCTGGGCAGAGGCTAGTGAGTTTTGTCAAGAAAACAACCTGACCGTAGCGAATACTCAATTTCAACCCCACAAGAGGCGCCTGTACACATGGACTTCACCGGACGGTCTGTACAGGAATCAGATCGATTATATTCTTTGCCGGCAGAGATGGAGAAGCGCTATACAAGCAGTAAAAACAAGGCCTAGGGCCGATTGTGGCACCGATCATCAGCTTCTTGTTGCCAAAATTAAGCTTCGATTGAGGAAAACGCAGAAAACTAGAAGGCCTTTCAGGTATGATCTGGATCAAATTCTATTAGAATATGCTGTGGAAGTGAGGAATCGATTTCAAGAATTAGATCTAGAAGACAGAGTCCGAAGAGATGTGGACTGATGTTCGTGATATAATACAAGAAGTTGTTACTAAGGTAGTTCCAAAGCAAAAGAAATTCAAGAAAGCAAACTGGTTATCTGAAGAGGCTCTGGAAATAGGTGAGGAAAGGAGGATGGCAAATGTTAGGGGGGAAAGAGAAAGATACAAGGTTCTCAATCCGGATTTTCAGAAAATAGCAAGGAGATATAAGAATGCCTTCCTGAACATACAGTGCCAAGCAGTTGAGAACAACAGCATATTAAGGAACACAAGAGCTCTGTATAAGACAAACAAAGATATCAAAGGAAGCTTCTGTGCTAAGCTGGGCGTGATAAGGGACAAACGAGGCAAGGACCTCACTGAAGCCTCAGAGATAAAGAAGAGGTGGCAGGAATACACAGAAGAACTGTAAAAGAAGGACCCGAATGTGCAAACCCAACATAAGACGGTTGTGATTACTGATCTCGAGCCGGGCATCCTGAAGAGTGAAGTTGAATGGGCCTTAGCCAGCCTTGCTAAGGACAAAGCTAGCGGAATTGATGGCATTCCAGCTGAGTTGCTTCAAAACCTCAACCATGACGCTGTTAACATTCTGCATATATTATGTCAGAAGATTTGGACAACCCTGCAGTGGCCACAGGATTGGAGGAGGTTAGTTTACATCTCCATTCCAAAGAAAGGCAGTGCCAAAGATTGTTCCAACTACCACACGATCGCGCTTATTTCGCATGCTAGCAAGGTGATGTTGAAAATCCTCCAATGTAGGCTGCAGCAGTATGTGGATCGGGAGCTTCCGGACGTGCAAGCTGGGTTTCGCAAGGGCAGAGGAACTAGAGACCAAATTGCCAACCTTCCTTGGATCATGAAAAAAGCAAGATAGTTCCAGAAACCCATCTACTTCTGCTTTATTGATTATGCGAAAGCGTTTGACTGCGTAGATCACAGCAGATTGGGGCAAGCTCTCCAAGAGATGGGAGTTCCAATTCACCTCATCTGTCTCCTCAGGAACCTATATGACGGACAAGAGGCCAAAGTCGGAACTGGGCATGGTCTTACTGATTGGTTTCCGATCGAGAAAGGAGTAGGCAAGGCTGCATACTGTCACCCTCCCTATTTAACTATTATGCAGAGTGCATCATGAGGAAGGCCGGTCTGGACGAGTCTTCAGCTGGAGTGAAGATTGCTGGAAAACGTATCAACAACCTTAGATATGCGAATGATACCACTTTAATGGCAGAAAGTGAAGTGGAACTCAAGAGACTTCTGATGCGCGTACAAGAAGAGAGTGAGAAGTTCGGGCTTAAACTGAACATTAGAAAGACAAAGATCATGGCGTCTTGCCCTATGAAGTCCTCCTGGAGCATCAATGGACAAGAAGTGGAAGCTGTGACAGATTTTCTGTTCTTGGGCTCCAAGATTACCTCGGAAGGAGACTGCAGCCATGAAATTAGGAGACGCCTGCTTCTGGGAAAGAGAGCAATGGTTAGCCTTGACCGCCTAGTAAAGAGCAGAGACATTAGTCTGCCAACCAAGATCCGTATAACTCGTGCTATGGTGTTTCCAATTGTGATGTGTGGATGCGAGAGTTGGACTGTGAAAAAGGCTGACCGCCGAAGAATTGACGCGTTTGAATTGTGGTGCTGGCGAAGACTCTTGAGAGTTTCTTGGACTGCCAGAAGGTCAAATCAGTCAATATTGTTGACCATAAACAGTGACTGCTCATTTGAGGGTCAAATTCTAAAGTTAAAGCTCAGCTACTTTGGTCATCTGATGAGAAGAGAGGAGTCGCTGGAGAAAGATTTGATATTGGGGAAGGTTGAGGGTGGCCGGAGAAGGGGTAGGCAGCGAACGCGATGGTTAGATGGCATCCTCGAGGCACTGCAGATGAAGTTATGTGATGGTAGGAAGATAGTGAGAGAATGGAAAGTGTGGCGTGACATGGTCCATAGGGTCACGAAGAATCGGACACGACTGAACGACTGAACCGAACTTCCCCAAGATATCACGAGAGGCACTGAAAGCAGGATTTGGTGCACCAAGCTTTGGGTTCATTTTTTACAACAATGACCTTTCGGGCGGAGCCAGAAGCCTGAGATTGAGGTAGTCGGCTAGGGCATTGTTCGCTGCCCTTCCTTCCCAGAAATATGCGGGCGAGGTTTCGCTGAGGGCCATGTAGGTTCTGGTAATAATAACACACGCTACTTTTCAAAATGCCTCACTGTAACTAAAGGAAGTTTTCATGCCAAATCTATGCTCCCAACAACGGAAGTGCTGCATCGTTTGTGGGCGTATCTGGTACGGATACATCCGGCAAAAATCGAGATGGTCATTCGTGTGGAAATGGCATGCCACAATGACATTCACAAAGCCGCAGAGAGCTGCGATCAACACAGCGCAGCGAAGGAGCCGCATAGGCAGCTTCCCCGGTCCTCAGAATGTTGTCACGCGACGTCTGGGCCAATCACGGGTGGCAGCGCGACCCGCGGTGAGCCCCGTCGCGAGGGCTGCGTATTTCTGCTGAAAAAAAAGCTATTTCTGCTTTCTTCTGCATAATTTTAATCTAATGTTCGAGTTCACAGCATGAAAAACTATGCCTTTCTGCTTAAAGCCCAACTTTTGCAAATAGTGCTGCAGTGTCCCTTTAATGGTTCCTGTCTGCTCCCTGCCTACTCCCCGCTTGCGATTCCCTGGAACTGCCTCAACGGACGGCGTCGACGAGATCTGTAAGATAACATGTTTTTTTCATGGCCCGTTGTGTGAGTGTGTCTTGTGTCTCCCTCGGACAGAGGAATCACCCACAAAATGCCACCCAACTGGGGCTGAAGTAGCACCCATGTGAACGATTTGTCTGCCGACGTGGGAGCACAGGGCAAGCTCAGGGCTGGCGTCCTTTGTGTAATAGGCGCAACGCATTTTGAGTTTAGGGTTATCGTGTGTGTTGATCAGGCGAATGAAGTATAGGGGTGTTTGTACAGTTTAATTTTATTTTAGGTTGTGTGTGTTTTTTAGTGTCGGGCGGTTTGTGTTTGAATATTTTGCATATCTTGTACAAGGACGTGAGGGTTGTCACCGCGATTACTCTTTGCGACCGGCCTGATGATAGGGACTTGTATTTTCACGCAAGTAGTTTTGCTTTTTTCGGCGAGCCACCGTTTGAGTGAGGCATGCCGCCGAGGAAAGCCGTGGCCACGGTGTAATAATATTTAGGTGGGGAGACAGCACAGGCGAGGCACTGGGCGCAAGTTTGCAGATAAAGTACCAGCCATGGTCCTCTGAACAGGGCCGCTGATCGCAGCGTCAGCTTCGACGTAGCGTGAATATTCGCTGTAAGAAAAATACACATACTTACAACAGTCGCTGCAGCTCGTACGATCTTGCGGTGCGTCTTCATATCTGCGACTGAAGATCAGTCGCCTTCAACGCGAAAGTGGAAGTAGGAACGTATCGTTTCGCTAGCAGTGACAAAACACTGCTCGAGAAAAAATAAACAAACATCGCTGACCATCGAAAGATGCGCAGAGAGCCGCACACCGGACGACGCGTTCTCGAATGTTTACGTATTGAGACCGCTCAGTCGGTAGTGTATTCATTGACGTCGCGGCTCCGCTGGTAGCACGTGAAGCTGAAACTCCCAGTATTACAAGTATTAGTGCACCGGATATCTCTGTATGTAGGAAAACGTACAAGAGTTTGTAGACGATGAAAAACACATCAGCACTAGTAAATTATGATATTTTGAGGTTTGCCTGCAATAAAGCGACGCATTATAAAAATACCGGACATTTGTAAACCCTCCTGATAGCCTGAAAAAAGATTCAGCGTGTTGAAAGGGCGCTCGATGAATTACGGCCAAAAATTCTACAGCCAAGGAAATTATACAAAGTACGAAAGAGGAAAATTAGCTACATATACTGATTAATAACAGCTGCAACCATAATCCCTGTAGAGAAGTGGTTAAGCTTGGTGCCGGTCTGAAGACCATGAGGACTGAGGTTCGATTCTATACTTGGTAGTGAAAGTTTTTTCTTTTATTATTTTAAATCTAGTGTTATTTTATGTTGTTGCATGCTTTTCCCAGCCTGAAGACGCGTTTTTTTTTTCGGAAACGAGGGCCATCAACCGTACAGGCCATTCCGGTATCATAGCTCCGCGTGGTTTGATTGCGGACTTTCCAGGGCAGTACAGGAACTTCCTGAAATAGCCCACAATCCTGTATCTCAGGTCCTGTACAGTAAACCTAAATATACGATTTCCTGTACGAATTTTATACAGGATTTCTCAGTAGGGATAATCATATTTGCCCTCTGGCTGCTAAACATTACAGCACTCAGCGTGGGGTGAATAACTGTACACTACGTTAAGGGCTGATCCGGAAAACATGGCAGCAACATTGATGCTAGAAATATGAGAAACTATGCCCAGTGCCACTGCACATACATTTGGCTCAGACAAAAACGAGTATTTTACACATGAAGGATATCATACCTTAAAGCTCTTGTTTTTCCAGCTAGGTCCTTTGTCTCTGAGTATTTGGAGATGAAGAACTTAGTGTTCCGACTACTCCAGAGATCAGCTTCTTTAGCGGACGCTGCTTACAACCGTCACTGTCGGTGGCAGAAAACGACGTCGGAGGCTGCGCTGGAGGGGGCAATTCCTCGTCGCTGGCCACGAACCGAAGCGAGACCCACTGCCCACTCCATGTGACCTACACTATCCTAGAACGGCTACACAAGGCGGGCATGACGGTGGCTCCGTCTAAGTGTCAGATTGCTCAACCCTCCATTTCTTATTTTGGACACGTAATCGGGTGGGGCAAGCATGCACCAGATCCGAGAAAGGTAGCTGCTATAAAGAAATTTAGCGACCAGTGCCGAAGAAGCAGGTCAGAAGCGTCCTTTGCTTGCGCGGTTACTACCGTGATTATATCGCGCAATTCGCACAGGTCGCTTTACCGCTGATTAAGCTTGCAGCTAGACGCGCCTCTAACAACGTACCTTTGGGCAAGGAGGAGCAAAAGCTTTCGAGGCCTTGAAGGACGCGTTATGCGTGGCTACAACGCTTTCCACGGCACGTCCCAACAGACCTTACTGGCTCTCACTAATGCTTCCGAAACAGCGGCAGGAGATTGGCTGTCGCAGATCACTGATGGGGGTGGGGGTTGGGGGGGGGGGGGAGTACCGACTGCCTTCGCCAGCCATAAGTGCACGGAAGCGGAAACACGGTGGCCGACGGTCGAGAGAGGTGCTTTCGCAGTCGTATGGGTATTTGGTTGCTTAGATAATTGGCTTTTTGGAGCTGAAGTAAATGTAGTTTCTGACCACAATCTTCTTGCCGAACTTACCACTGGCACTCCGAGTAGTAGGACACCACTTCGGTGAGCGTTCGCTCTTCAACGCTACAAAATCAGGCTCACCCATCGCAAAGCAAAGCACATGATAACGCGGTTGCCTTGTCGAGATTAGCAAACAGCGGTTGGGCCTGTGGTCAATTTTATAGGCTTGAAAACGGGAATTTGTCACTCCACTAGAAGAGTGTTTAAAGTGATTTGTAGCAATGCGATACCTGGTAACGCTGCGGGAGTTGATCGCGAAATATGCCAGTTCCAGTGCAGTGTGTGCCCGTGTTGCGAAGCCCAAGGTGTACTGGTTTGGTTTGGTTTGGTTTGTGGGGTTTAACGTCCCAAAGCAACTCAGGCTATGAGAGACGCCGTAGTGGAGGACTCCGGAAATTTCGACCACCTGGGGTTCTTTAACGTGCATTGACATCGCACAGCACACGGGCGCCTTGCTTTTCGCCTCCATCGAAAAGCTGCCGCCGAGGCCGGGATTCGATCCCGCGTCCTTGGGAACAGTAGTCAAGCGCCGTAACCACTGCGCCACCCCGGCGGGTCCCAAGGTGTATTTCTAGGAGGATGATACAGCGCACCCCCAAAGAAAACGCTGAACTCGGCTTTAGAACCTAGCTGTGAACTTTGTTTCATCCTCGCAGCATTGTGTCGCTATGTCTTGTTTATGTATCGTGCATGTTGTGTGCTGCCGAGTTCTTTCTTTTCTTTGCTCACTCGGTCTTAAGTGCCATATTCTTTTCCTTTTTAATAGCGTGGGCCTAGTTGTCGAAGTTAGCTAACGTAAATCCCCGCTACAAGGTTATAAACTCTGCAACGGACTTTCGGTGGGAATTGTACAGAGGATCTCTCCCCCCCCCCCCCCCTCCCGAGCGGGCCGCGGAGAACGAGCTCGCCGCCTATACGCCATGCGCAGCGCCTATAAGGGGCGCCACTGAAAGCCGCGTAGCGGCTGCCGTCGGAACCCGAGATGGGCCTCACGCGGCAAGCGTGGCCGTGGTGCGCGTCTCGCGGGCACCTCCGCGGTGACAGTGTGCGCAAGGGGATCGCCCTTTATAACAGTGGACATGTGTTCGATACCACGGCCGTCTGAAACTACATCGCCTCCATATGCATCAAGTGTCTCCTGCAGCTGGCATCAACAAGGTTGCGTACGAAGGGGAGCTCATTTTGAGTGCACCGCTTTCATTACAACGCCACGCTAATTCGTTCATTCCTTGATCTATGAACCAATGTTCTTTCTTTGCTTAATAGTACACGCTTGCTTCGTTTACATGCAATAAATGTCTACAGCAAACTAGGCAGCGTCGTCGAAACTGCGAGCGGTTTTGTACCGGTGCGACCGCAGCAAACGCCAGCGGGCTTGCAAACCAGCATTCTGAGCATCAGAAAAATAGCGCATATTGGGCTCCTGTAGCGAGAGTTCAGGTTTTTCATGCCTGCGCTTTACCACTGCCCCCTGTACAGGGTGGATTTCACCTATTCCGCCGTCAAAAAGGCAGATCGGGTAGATAATTTCCTGGGAGAGTGAGATATCAGCAGAGACAATATCTGAAAACCTGCATCACAGGTCAGCCAAGAGCATATTAGATTGAAATTTTATATCCTATTTTATTACTGCAGTATAATCTTCATTTTATTTGTATCACCCTCGCGCCTAACTGCAGAATTACAGCGCGCTTTATAACAAGCTCTAGAACCAATATTAAGTGCAGCGACATGCTATGTTTTCGTAATCTTGCCAGCCAGCAGGAACACTGGCTCTTGTCTTCAAAGTAATTGCATGGCGAGTTTCAAAACGCATATTGGAAAATGTCCAATAACCTGCCGCAGCGGCTCAGGCTACTGAGGAAGATCGAGTTATCGGGACCGAAGTAGACCGCGCCGCCCGTGTTTAAGTGGAGGCGAAACGCAAAATGCAACCGTGTGCTGTGCGATGTGAATGCACGCTAAATATTGTCTGGCTAAGCATTTCATAAATCTAATGCATATTGTGTATTCCCAGCAGCGGAGGCAACCAAGTTTAGGCAAGAAGTGCTCACAGAAGGTGCGATGACAAGCAGAAAACACTGAAAACCTAGTTATCACTCAGCCCTGCCATACAGCAAATTTAATACCTTTTCCAACGAATGACTTTCGTTCAAAACGAGATTTGTTTGCTGCTACACGAAAACATATAATGACATTCAATGAAAACGACATTAGGTATCGAATGAGTTTGAGGTACTCATCCGAATGCGATCAACGAGGAAATGTGTTATCTCGACACCAGAGACTCTGCGAGAAGATACACCCAAAATAAAATACAAACGTGCCACCTGCATTAAATACTACTGTGCTCCTATAATTGTGCTGCTAGTCATGTTTGTGAAATATGCCAAATACCATCGCAAAAAAAAAAAAAAAATGGCACTCATTGCTGCCAGCCAACCCGTAGCCACCGCACCCAGCGCGAGCGAAACAGGTCGCCGCGTCCGCGCCGAGTCGCCGACACGGCGAATTTCTTTCGCCACCTTCAGAAAAGCATGCTCTCTTGATCATGAATAATTGGCGCTTAATTTGATGAAGGAATAAAAACAAATTACTATTTCTAAAGCGCTTCTAGCTACGGCTTCGATGCGAAACCGTTCAGGCGTTTAGGCATAGCGACGACTAGGGCCTAGCACACGGCCAGAGCGCCGTCGTCGGCCGCTTTCGCGGGCAGCGTCGTTGCGGTAAGCTCGCGGTATCCGATGTGGCAAGCGTTATGAATTTGCCATATGCTTTCTTGATGAGGCCAAGCTCTGGCATTTTTCGACGGGCCGAGCGAACGATCTGGCGAAAACGTCGAAACTCCTACGCGTTTCGCAGTCGAGCGCACACGTGCGCACCTTCCGTGCCCTTTCGTAAACAAACGCCGCCGACACTGCCGCTAACTTCATAATTGGTAGTCCTAATCAACAGGTTGGTTACAAGGCATGCAAGATATGCATGTCAATTTAAAGGCTGCTTTCGTTTACAGCGCAGTCATCTTTTCAACATATTGAAGGCGCACCAACATTTGCATGTCAGTCGCAGTTACCATACTTTAGAAATGGCATTAGCTTTGGTCGTGTAGCAGCGCGTCGAAAAAATGACATTAACCTAAACAAATGTCATTCGGTGCGATTGCTTGCTTTCTGCGTCGAAAAACCGCGATTCATGGCCGCCGTCGTTCTCGTGAAGAACCTATATAAACGTGTTCCCGGTTTTATGTCTGAAAAAACAACTGCGCAGCAATTCTTCCCGGACATTGCTAAAGATTGACAGTGGCGGTATATTTGTTCAACCACGACCAAAGACGAAACCACGAAGCGCGCGCATAGAGGCTGACACGAACTGCGCCCGACCGAGCCTGCCTACGCTTTGCGGCTTTGGCGACAAGCGGCGTTGTCGGCGTTTTGCGCATCGCGTATATACAACAGCCGTGTTGCTCCGGAGATAGTAGAGCACCGGGATTGTGGGAATGCATCACCTTCGGGTTTGACATGGGCCCGCTGTTTTCCACAAAACGGCAATTTTTCGGAAGGTCCCGCCTGACTAAACACAGCTAGTGGCTGGCAATGCCCCCGCCGCAGAGAGAGGCGATGATCTCGGCTGTATGCAGCATGAAATAAAACTTACACGAGTGACACGGCTCGTAAAAAAGAGAGGGCGCGCTAGGCATCGGGAGGCTACGTTCCTGCGTGAGGAACTCGAGTTTGAACAGAGCCGCGACTGCGAGTAGTTGCGGGGTTTGAAGCTCCCGCGTTTATTCGAGGGGTTCGCGTATTTACGGGCAGCCGTGTGCGATTGGCCCGGTTTTTTTGACGGCTTGAGGGCCTTGCGTGTGCCGTGTGCGGTACGACCAGTACGTTGCGACGTTCTGAGTAGCTGCTAGAGTGTTTTTTGTTTTGTTTTGTATTCAAGGCAAGCAAATATACGCATTTGTGCTACATTGATCTACACCGTGTGCTGACTGATTTTCTCGAAGCCGCTCCCATCCACGAGCGGACACCGAACACATTGAAGAGAACATGCTGCCTTCAAATGTAGTCAAATCCGGCGACCTCGACGGGCAGACTTGATAGGACGGAACACCACGTTAGCGACTGTGGAGTGGAAGACTACAAGCAAAGGCTCTGGTATGACGTGGCTCGGGTTAGCCGGCACTAAGTGGAGGGTCTCTGGCTTGCGCGAGTCCATCTGCTCATTCTGTACTGCCATCCGAGCAGCTATCAGCTCCAATCGCTTGTCGATCCGTTCTGTCAAGCGATGGCCTCCAGCACCGGTAAAAGGCAAGGCCGTCAGAATGGCCGGGAGAGTCCACGGCATGAGCTGCGACAATTATCGCTGCTGCCGACGGTGGAGCTCGGCCGTCGGCCTCGTCTGGCGCTCGGCAGTGGGCGTGGGTTGAGCAGTAACTCACTACTGCTAATACCAAATGTTAAGGGCAAACGTTCATGCCCAGAGAACACCATGTAATGTCGATGGAAACACGAAGTAGCCCTGACCAGCGGCAATTATTTTCAATTTCCGACTCATGGCTCACGTCGCGTGCTCGTCGGCTTCCCTATCTTCCGGCGAAGCTTCCTGTATCGGGGTCCGCTGTAGCAACAAATAGCCGCAACTTATTTCTGCGCAGATGGCTATACCCACTGTAACCAATAATCGCATTCCTCATGAGTCATATCTATTTGGTTGTGCCACTAGAGCGCGACGGTGTTCCACGTTGTGTCTCACGTACTCGTATCGCCCACAAGTACGTGTCCCTGCAGAGTTCAACAGATAAAATACGATAAACAGCCAGATATTGTAAACTGTTGGAGTTGTCACAGACATCTGCTAGGAACGAGTCGGCGTCCGCATGAGAAATCAGAACACGAGGAAGGGCTTTACTAAAAAGGTAGGGTACACCGTGCAAAATATACTTCTGGCAAAAATGAGCGTTCAGACGTCGAATCGTGAAAGTAATCACACAATTAATATTCAACATTAAAACACTGATTGTGGCTCCTTAATAATTGATAACAGTCCTTTTGTACGTTAAGAAGGGTGATCACTCCTTCTTCAGTCTTCCTTTCCAATATTCTAGCACCTGCCTTCTGCCGAAACTGTACACCAAATAACCGAGATATAGTGTGGCTATTCTGCCCGCTACTCTTACTCCCTCTTTGTAGGTATGGTGTGAATGAAGCTGAAAAAAAACGATGCTTTAACGCTAGCCTGTGTTCCTGCGCTGGTACTCGGCGTCATGGGCAGCCGTTACATGTTCCATGAAGGCATGTGATCAGCAGAGACCCGACCAGTGCTCCTGTTTCCTTTCAAGTTCTTGTGTACACTACATAGCAGCGCTGAAGATAAAGCTCTGTTGGGAGGCCTTTTTCACTGTATCGCTTGGGCTGTTCACGCACGCAAAGGTGCACAACGATAAAGTGTTCACTGCATTGGACGCATCCGATTCAACATAGAATGATGAACAACGCTAGAGCAACAGACATTTATGTGGTTGTGTTTGCTAATAAGCGGCTAAGGCTATCACACCGCAAGCAAACGGTTAGAAACAGTTTTGTTGAAAGTATTGGATTATGAAATTTAAATCTACAATTCGATGGAGACATTTCATGCTTTCAAAATAATGAAAAATATAGGAAAGGCCCACACTGATATTGACCTAAAAAAACGTCGGATGAAGTGGAATGTGTTTATTGTAAAAAATTGCTCTGTTTTTTCCTTAGCGCTTCAAGTTTTCTACACGAGCATAAAACTTGGTTCCACATGCATCACATAAAGGCTTGTTTTGGTTTGTCACCATAAGCTAAGTGTAGTGTGTGTATCTAATGCGAAGACGGCATAAAAGTACTTTCTTGGAAGTTCCTGGTGAGTGCATGCAGTTCCAGGAATAGATGTTTTACATGCTCCGTATGAAGGGCGCAGTCCTGAGTTATGTGGAGAAGCGCTGGCTACATCCACCTTGGGCGCGGATGCCTCTGCAACAGTATCTTACTGTGTGAGGCCTAAAGAGGCACTGAGGAGCATTCTGATGCTGCGCCCTGTTGCCTCACAAAGGAGTAAATAGGATTTTGCACCATCGACAGTCGCTTTCGTGCTTCCCGAGTTATGTTCCTGGTTACCTTCAGTGTCTCTATATCCTTTTATTTTTGCCGTGCTGAGGACGACCCTGAGTAGGCGCCATCGTCACTCTTACAATTTTCACAGCGGCGTGGTCAACATTCGCAGTTTTAGGACGAGTGCTGATGATAGGCATAATTCGCTCATGAGTTAGCGCCGACAACGTTTGGCGCCATGGCCATATTTCTTAATTTTATAATAGGGGTGTGGATTAGGAACGTATGATCCGAGTTGGATCTTTGTATAGGCTGTTTCCGCAAGAATATGGAGGCAAAGGTGAAATCAGTGTTTTGAATTTGTTTTCACGCCTTATCTTAATCTGTGAGCATCGGATACGTTCGGATCTTTAGGCCATCTATTTCTCTTTAGTCATACTTAATGTGATTTTCGGAAATAACTTCACGGACAGTGTTCATTGAGCAGTGTGGGCCACCTGCTACAGCATTTTCTACAAGCAGTTTCACTTTTTGGAGTTTTTTTTGTTAGTTCTTATAAGCATCTCTAACAGGAGGCCGCCGTTTGATTAACTTCTTCAGTTAGTCTTACTAAGAGAAAAGGGTGAGAATTTGAGCGGCTTTTTTAGCATCTTCGATTTCAATAATTGGCAAACGTAGAAAGTTTCCTACGTTCTTCACAAGCATGAAACAAGTTTGGAAGCCTTCAAAAGTATAATGTTCGGCCTCAATGCCAGCCGCCAAATCAGGGTAGCTAGGCCCACAACGGAAATCATCGCTGTCTGGAAGAAGAAAAAGTCGTCAAAAAAGAGAAAGTACAGTTGCGATAAAGAATATAAGAAAGTGAAAGATGGAGGGAAGAACAGAAAAACGCGACTGCCGATTGCTCCCCGGTCGCGTATTGCCAAACCATATCCCGCAGGCGCACTGGAGCAGACGCCTTCAGCGAGCTAAACGGCGATTGTTGCTGAAAGATCTCTCTGAACGCAACCTAAAGGTAATATACACTCACAATGAACGGTGATTATTGCTGAAATATGTCTCCGAACGCAACCTAAAGGTAACATACACTCACCAAGTCAGGAAATGATTATGGGGAAGGTAACTGCTTAGTGTAACTGTTGTCATACCGACCGCTACTTAAAGGTGTCTGTACATGCAACCTAAAGGTAACATACATTCACTGAAGGCAGGATATAATTACAGTGAAGGCAATTGCAAAATATATTCAGACAAAAAATACAACACAGGAGTCGAACGCATGTTTAAGTAGCATCAGTGAAGAGATGTGTGGTGTTAATCCATTGCGCCATCAAAACGACGGGAATGCTCAGAGGATGCACGCGCCGGAGCGTCGCCTGCTCGAGTGCTCCTACGGGATATGGTTTGCTAATACGCTCCCCGGTCAGGTCAGCCAGAAGATGCCGTCAAGCTGGGCCAAAGTGTTGTTGCCTCCCGTGGAACCTCAAATGTCCAAACACTCGGAATAGGTCCCCCTTTTACCCCAGATGTGGCAGTGCCACGCACGGCTAAACGTGGGTGCTCAGAGTACGTGGCGTTGCATAATACATTTCAACGCCTGCTTTAGCAGATGCAACCTGCGGAGCAACTGGCATCTAAAAATTCACTGTTTCCTTGCCGCAGTGAAGTACGAAATTATGTAGTTGGACTCTCCCAAGCTGCCAGTTATCTTTGAACTCGGAAGACAGCAGAGATCGAAATGAGCAAAATGTATAAAAAATGCATTGAAACAGGAGGCGAGTGCAGAACCAAATCGCTTTAATTAAGCACCTTAGATTTGACAACGTGTCATCAGGGCATGCGGAAGTTCAAACGCTGATTCTCAACGAATGCCACTGTAGGCTTGGCCTTCCTGACTGCTAAATGTAACATTAGGCAAGAGGCTGAAGCCGAGCGGCGGAAGAGGCGTGAACACCTTCATATGCCGTATGTGAGTGTCCTGGCCGTTCTTGTGGTTTTCCAACACAGCGATCTGCACATGGAAGGCACGAACAGGGCGACCAGCCGAATCTCTTGGGGTGATGCGCACCCATCCTGTTGGCTCATTCAGGACAATAGTATCGACCACCTGAAGATCGTGGAAAGTACTTCCCACTCTGACGGAAATCCTGAAAACACAGATCAGAACAAACGTTAGCAGTATTCGTGCGTTCATGCTGCTACGAACAGCTATACACATGAGTGGGGCGTGAACTGCATTTAAGCAGCGCTAGCTAATACGGGCAGCATCTTTGGCCTAGACGGGAGTTCTCAAACTGCGCTCCACGGAACCTAAAGGTTCTTCGCACTGCTTTGTGGGTTCCGCGAGTCACCCACTCGAATGCCCCTGCCCCACAACCCTGGTCCCTAATTCTTCTTAACGTGCGGGACGGGCATAGGGCCCGTTTTTTTGGAGCCCATTTTGAAACACATTTTACAGTGTTAGATAACCTTATCCTATCTTATTCCTGTTTCGCGCCGTAAGCGAAGACACCATCCTTAGCATAGACCTCCGCATCGCGCCAAGATGCTGTGCGCCGCCGGCGTGCGTAGTTGCGACGGAAACGCTGGCGAAGGCGGCCCGCCCGGTGAATACGCGGAGTGCCATGCTTCGCGGTCACCACACCTATATCGAGTAATCCAGAGGAAAACGTGGAATTGTGGCATGGCCCACGAGTCGACGCTCATTGGGGCATGTACACTTGAACGCGAGCGGTGACTGCCGGCTTGACACCTGAGTTAGCCAAGACAGTCTCAATGAGTACGGTGCAGCGGGAGGACGTTCTGTCGCCAGCAAATCCATTCGTGGCGAAACAAAATCGTATCTTTCATCGAAATAGAAAGGTGCGTCTATGATGCGCTCCCGCCAGAACACGGATATGCGGATGACCAGTGAAAGCCGGGAAGCTCTTCACGTGATTATATGTGTAGTCCGGCCAGTCATGCCTTGACTGAGCGCCTGAATGCGATGGAACGTTGGTCTCATGAGTAGGTTTTTTTTTTTTTTCTCGATTTAGAGACCTGAAAATGAATTCTCCAAGAACCAGGCATTTGGTGAAAATCTGATCAGGAAACTCAAGCAAACAAAGTGTTTACAAAATCGCTAGAAGAGCGAAACCAGGATCCAACCACAAGCAATACCACCTAATTGCGATGCCGGGGAAATGGGGGGGGGGGGGGGGGGTGTAGAGTTTCTTGACAAATATTGATGTTTGCTTACGACCGGTAGTAAGCGCCGTCCCGGACCATGAAGGGGAAATAACTAGAATAAGACTGGGACAGAGCTTATTAGGCAAGTACTTGGAGATTATAACTAGCAGCCTACAGGTACGCTCAAGAGGAAAGTAAAAAAAGTTTTATCTTATCTGTAGACACCTAAACAGCTGAAACGTGGAGGCTTACGAAAAGGGCTCACTTAAGTTGAGGACAACGCAGAGGGCTATGGAACGAAAAATTGTAGGTGTAACGTTAAGAGATGGGAAGCGTGCAAAATGGGTGAGATAACTCAAGATAATGGCATTCCTGCGGAAATCAAGAAGAAATGAGAAGGGCATGTATTGCGAAGTGAGGGTAACCGATGGGTAACAAATTACGGTAACAAATTGGATTCCGAGGAAAGAAAAGCGTAGCAGCGGGTGGCAGAAATTTAGGTGGGAGGATGAGGTCAACTTCTCAGGGGTCAGGGGGATGCAGCTACCACAGGATCAGGTTAATTGGAGCAATATGGGAGAGGCCTTTACTCTGCAATGGCTTTAATCCGGCTGAAGATGATGGTGATGGTGAATGGCTGCTTGAGTCCTTGTCCCATACTTGTCCTAGAGTATGCAGTTGTGATCCGGCAGCGCAGCAGTACGAGCAGCTGCTGCTGAGTGCGACTGGGCAAAGAGAACCAAGAGGAGCGGCCTGCAGAGAACACGTAGCAAGCACCTGATGTGCACCATACCCTTGGACACGACGGCTAAGCGGGAGTGCGGGAGGGCGAGCCTAAGTCCCATGCACTGATCACACCCAGTCACGCAGTGAAGAAACTGGAAGTGTAAGTGGACCAGTGTAAATTCCACGGTCGGGGATGGAGGTGCTTGGCGCTGCTCTGTGTCAACGTTTCGCCGAAATTTAATAATTATGCAAGGAAGCGGCGCGAAAAACGGTACAGGGGTGGGAGGGGAGGGGTGGCAAGAAACGACTAACACAAAACCGAATGAACTAGGTATATTTCGCGCAGTGTCACATTAACTGGAGAAGGCAAATAGCAAAAGCAAGAAAAAACTGAACTAAAAAAGCGAACTGAAACGAACATTTAGAAGAACGTTCAAATATTTAATCACGTTTTTGGACAACAAATGCTTCGCACAGTTCTTGTAGTTGGCTAATGCAAGTGGAAAAAATTTATCATTTTTAAAACAGGAATGTATTCACAGGTTGCCACATGTACGGCTAGTGCGATTCTTCTGCCTATTCTGACATCGACTGCGTGCTCTCACAACTTGTTGCTTGGCATCGGCTGATCTGGCTGACATAGGTGGTTCAACGTGACAGAGGGGAAAAACATGAACAAACTGGTTCAACTATCTTCCCCTCTGCAGTTTAACTTATCTTACATCGGATACTTCTTTTCCAACAGATATTTGCACCATTCGCCGCTTTACATCAGACTCCTAATATCGGAGACCTGGCGGGCAAGCCTTTGAATATTTGAATCTTTGAATATTAAGCCAAGAATGACTTCTTTTGAAATTGACCTGGCTGGCAAGGCCTTTCCCTCCGTACCAAAGGCAAAACGTTGGGCTCTACAAGATTTTGCGTTCCGCATCCTTGAATGAAATCCGCCGCACCCGGGGCTCTATATGTGCTGCCCAAGCCACTGACTACAAGTGGCGCAAGATCGTAGCCATCATTCACAGCCCTAGACCTCGTTGTTCCCAAGCCCAGTAAGCTGCCCACATATTGGGCAATCCACAAGTTTCTGATGCGGTCAACAAAGCGCTTAGCCTAGGACCAGTTTTGCCTACACTCTCAGCTTGACAGAGTGGAGCTGCTTTCGCTTGTGAGATAGAACGGCGAGGGAGGAAGCTGAGGACCTTGGCCGGTGGATCAGCGAATGCGTCGACGTCGTAAGGGCAGCTGTACAAAAAAAGCCTCAAGGGACTGACGACGATCGCCTTACTCCAAGCCGCTAGACAATAAAGGCGGTTTCTCTGTGATGGAATGGGACGCTTACAAGCAAAAAACAGCCGTGAAGCCGTTTCAGACAACTCCATGGTTTGTAAAATGTGGAAGTTCAAAATGTGAACAACGAAGCTGAAAAGCAGTGCGACGAGTTTCAGTTTACCAAGCTGGCTGGTTAATTAATCATATTAAGAGCCTCAGCTTGGCGGTATTACATTATAACCCGTAGAACCGAATTCCCTTTCAGAAGGTAGTTTCTAGCAATATACCTGGCAACACATAGTCGGCTCCTTTGCATCGTTTGTTAACAGTTGTGCTGGCTTACGACCCGTTTCTGGTTAGAAGTACTGAAAAGGTAACTAATTTTTTCAGAAGCAAGTGTCTGAAGGAGACGGGTGCTCTTTCAGTTTACCTGAAGGACACTATTAGTCCTTGGCCCGCAATGCGGTGTGCGATGTCGTCAGAGAACGCAGTGAAGAAAAAGCAGCCACCCGCTTTCAAAATTCCTGTGGCGTAGACATTGGAAGCTTTCTTGAGCAGTCCTATCCGCGCTTTACTTTCGTTGAATTTGAAGAAGAGGTGCAGTAGAGGGCGTGCATAGGATCTTGTACTGCACACTGACCAAAGATGAAAGGAGGCCATGAATGACGTCAATACAGATCTGCTCCTTCGATTCGGCGATGGCTACATGATCACCTGTGAAATTCAGGCAGCGGCTTCGCTCGCAGGGGCGTAGATCACCCCTCGAAATTTTCAGAGCTCTGCATGCTCCTCCCCCTATCCCCGCCACACATCTGCTTTTCTCGGCATTTTTTTACCAGTGACTAATAGCACATCTAAGTTTATTTCTGGCTATGCGACTGTAATCTAGGGATGTTTAGCAACTTTACAGCATGTTTTTAGGCATCATAAGTGATTTAGAAGTTGCCGAACCAAATTCATCACGCAATAAACTCCCGTCCGTGAATTAAATGCTTTTCTAGGAAGAAAGTGCTCATGTAGGACGTGTTTCCCGACTTCGAGAAGATTATCTGCTTTTTTTTTTCTGCGCAATCCGAATTTGTAAAAAGTGGAGTGTCTTTGGGTGCTTTTAAGGAATGCCTCAACAGGTCGTGCCCCCATCGCACCTCCGAAAGGGTCACGATGCAATCTGGGAAGCTCACTCCGGCTAGTTATCCGAAACCCATCATCAACAGCGTAACCCACCATCTTTTGAATAAAGTGCGTCTTCCGACTACATGAAAGAGCTTTGAAAGAATTTCCGTCAAGAAAACAGACACACATCTCCTACGTTCATGCCATTAGGCAACGGCTGAAGATCGGACGAGGCTGTATGCGTCTGGTCGCCTCTGCACCAGGCAAACTAGCAAGCTGTGAAGGTAAGTAAACTGGGAACCGTAAAAACGGGAAGAGTGGCACGAAGCACGAGACAATTTGTGCAATGCAGAAAGAAAAGTCATCCACTCCTCTGCCATGTACTGCCATCAATGTGGACTAGAAAGGCGCTGCTTAAACGGCAGTTAAGAGAGCGACCAACCGATGTCAGAGCTACGGCTCCTCTTTCTCTATATCCACTTTCACTCCCACCCTCCTCCCTTCCTTTACGGGTCCACAGAAACACGTGTGACAGATACTGCGCCTTTCCCTTCCTGTGAACCATTCATTATTTATTTATTAATCATGTGGTAAAAAGTGAATACAATCAAGATTTACAAAGGTACTACGAGAACTGTAGCAAGCATTCGTTATCCACAAAAAAAGTGAGAACTGGGAGAACTCGTTGAGAGTACCTTCGCTATGCTTATTCAACAGACAGGTTACTTAGATACGGCTCAAGTGATCGTTTAAAAGTTTTTGTCTAGGTTTTGCTGTAGGCCGTCTGTGTTTAATCCTATACTACATTAAATACACTTGGTAGTACATTTGGTTGTATTTATGGCTTCTTGTCTTGCTGTACCGTTTTTCGGGTAACTTCTCGGTTTGGTAGCAAACTAGCGGACCCAAACGTCTTTCATTCTGCGATGGTAATTGTCAGACATGGCAGTAATTGAAATACAGTAATGAAATTACTGTAATTTATTTACTTTTCCGGTCATTTGTAATGTAATGAATTCTTTTTCCGGGTTAGTAACTTAATAATGTAGAGAATTACTTTTTGCTATAAATTTAACAGCAAAAGTAATTTTTTTCAAAATTACGTTTGCTAAAATGCGCTACTACTGCTTCAATAGACAACAAAGTATAATGCCGCGAAAGCAGGAACGACGTGCGGTAAGCCGAAACCAGCGTAAGGGATCGGCAAAAGGAGAAAATAGACCAGAATAGTGCGTCTGAGACCTCGTGTGTCAGCCATTCAATGGAGAATGGCAACCATTATCCAAGCAGCAGGACACAAGGCATCAAGGGATGCCGAAGGGAGAGATTGTGCAAGAAGGCTGGTTAAAATCTAGTTGAGGGCGCGGCGCAGTGGCACTCCATGTTGCGTCGGCTAAAGCACAGTCGTGCCTGGTTACACTCGTCACCACGGGGCTACGAAGGATTGGGAATTGGAGGGGGGGGGGGGGGGAGGCGGAAGGGTCTATGGCGTGAGCCACCGTGGCTAGAGCATTACTGAGCAGTGAGCACAAATGTGCCGACGTCGATTCTTGGGACTACGGAAGCAGTAAATAACCTAGCTTCTTCGGGCTCTTCATATAGCGGAGACAGCTCTTGGCCAGCAAGACGCGGAGTTCGCCGGTGATTTCGCGACCGTTCGACCATGCTTTTTTTTTTATACGCGATAGCGTTAAGGGCCCCGTGTCACAGAAAAGTCGGTGTCGTCGTCGGCGGCCGCCATCCCGCGTCGTCCGGCGTTGGCCGTAAGCGAAAAATCCCAGAAGCATTAATGAATAAAAACGAGTAGGAAAAATCGCCGACCTGAGGAATCAAACGTGGGCATCCGGGGTGCAAGACGAGCACGCTAACCACTCCGCCACGCCAGCTAGATGGTTTGAAATGGACAAAGGCGCGTGCATTGAATGCGGTGTTGTCTCAGAAATGTCCCTTAGAGGAGTGTATTGTGGCGAATAATAATGATTATGAGCATGTAAATTACAGAATTACAGAGCACGCAGGTAAGCGAGTGGCAAATTACTTTTCCGCTGTACTTCCTCTTCGCTTGGCGTGCACGTAGCGCCATCATGCGTGTGGCGCACGGAATAAGATAGACAGGGCATGGCCTCAGAGATCTTCATCGCGCCGGCTCGGATCGCCAACGATGTTTCCGACGAACTACGACTGCAACTTGAGGCCCGCGCGTTTCGGAAAAGTGGCTGGCAGCGCTGCTACGTCCCGGAAGGATTAATAAATAAAAATGAGTATAGCAAGTTGCTCTATGCAGGAATTCGAAACAGAGCCTCCCATCTCAGTTCAAACTCGCCGTATTTGGCAAGTATCTGGATAGCGGTATCATGTCAACTAAGTCTTTATGTCACTCAAAAGCGCGACAAGCAAATGAGTAGACGGCGCGAACGGGGTGCGATAACGCTATTGCGTTCCAATCTTAAAGGTGAAGCTTAGGCATCCTCCATTTTTTTTTGCGGTTGTCTTGTTTTTTTAATGACAAGTGCTGTAGGAAAGAGGGAAGGAATAGCTCTCTGCGACAGAATTTGGCGGGAGGACGAAAGAATGTGTGCATTTCGCGTATGGAGAACAAGTTGTTTTGTTTACTAGCTTTGCTTAGTTTATGCACGGATGGAAACTAGAAAGTAATTTAATAGTAATTGAATTACTCATTAGACGTAATTGTAATGTAATCTCATTACTTTTGGAAACAGCAATGAGTAATGTAATTTAATTACTTTTCTGCGATTTTGAGCAAAGTACTTATGTAATGTAATTTAATTCCTTTTTCAAAAGTAATTTTGTCATGTATTATAATTGTGTTGTATAGGCGGGTTGAGCGTTATAGAGCGGCACGGACAGTGAGAGACTGTGTATAGGACGGCTCCGTATTATATTACGTCCAGATGGAGTTCTTGAAAGTGCACTAACGTACATCGCTCACTCCACGTGATTCTTGCGCTTCGATTCTATCGTAACACGGCCGCTGAGGCCGCGTTATAACGGAAGCATTATGACGAACGTCCTCAGGATCAGCGGCCAAGCTCTAAGACTTTGAGCCACCGCGGCGGTGCAAACTGAGAGTGAAATACGTAGCGCGGTGCGAATGAAAGAATGCGAACAAATTACACAACAGTAAATCCTGTCTGAACCGCACTAGCGACTACAAGAACAGAACCGTGCCGAGGCGCTGCGTGTGCTTGGGGTTGCGCGCAATCAGGAAGAGGCGCGAGAATGCAGCAACAACGGCAAGCCGAACAACTACGCTGTCATATACCATGAAAAACTCCATCGCCTATCCGCTGGCCCCACTGCACACGAGGGCAGCTGTGAATCGCAGTGTGTACGACGAACGCTAATGTTTGCCAAAAAGCCGGCATTGGCGTAGTGAGCGAAAAATCGCGGGCATAGCTCTGGCAGCCGATATGGGCGCCCTCTGATGGGTAGTAGGGATTGGTAGCATTGTAACGCGACCAGGTGGCATGGCCCATTTGGCAGCTGCTGCAAGCTGAAGCTTGTGAATTCAGAGAGCAGGGCGAAGTGAACGAGCCCTCCATCCATTAAGAGTTCGACATTCTATTCCTAGACCAAGCAGCCAGGTTCGTACGTGGCACGCTAAACAGTATTTGTGAGATAACAAAACACAAATAATGAAGGTCTTTCTCCATCTGCCCCGAGTACAGCGCCTACAAAGGATTGAGAGAGTGCGAAGTGCACGTACTACGAGAAAGAGATCTCCAAGTCTAACACTGTCGCCTCATTCCCTTAAGGGCGGAGCTTGTGTGTCCCCACCATGTTTGGTAGTCATAAGTATAACGAAAAGATCGGGCACTAAATCTGTGGATTCCTTCAAAAACAAAGGCCGTAGAGAAATCCCTGTCACCAGTAACGGCAACCTACACAGGACATGGACTAAAACGATCCTGGAGGCACATCTCACATAATGAAAAGGTGGCCAAACAAGTGAAGAAATCCTAAACAAAAATTCAGAGTAAAAAAAAATGAACCGTATGCAAGAGAGAAAGTGGAAAAAATATCTACATCCTGCCGGGAGACACGAAGCCATGAACCTTCGCACGCTGCATGCGATGAATGGATAAATAGTCGGTTCTGTTAGATATTCCCGTCCCAAAGCGACTAAGCCTCTGAGGGACGCCGTAGTGGAGGGCTCCGGATAATTCTGCACTGACATCGCACAGTACACGGCCGCTTATCTCTTCGCCTCCACTGACGGCCAGGACGGCTGGAATTGCATGTGCTTTGTTAAAGTCAGCAGTGGAGCACTCTAACCGCTGAGCCATCGCGGCTTGACAAGTGTACGAATTTGGCGGTTAATGGCTGAGGGTAAAATAAACAAAAAGTAAGATCTTTATTTGCTGTTCGCACGATTCACAAACTATGCTGGTGAAAGTTCACGTTAAGTAACAGTGTGCCGAGAAAAAAGGAGAGGCAGTGGAGCTACGTCGTGTACGTAATCCTTACAAAAACAACCGCACTGCTGCGGAGGCTCTCTTAACTCTTACTTCTGAGCCCGTTTGCATAGCCAGACCGAAAAAATAAACACTCCCCTCCGCTTCGCGAGGTCAGAGAGAGTGCTCGCTTCTTCTATTGCAAAAGGCCCCTCATCCATCTCCCTAACTCGAAAGATTTCTGTATACGCATAGGCGACTGACATTCGCTTGGAGCCGCGATCGCCAAGGAAGCCAGCGCCACTTTAGCAAGCAGCGCCGATAGTATTGCACGATCGCCCCAAAGCAGCCGGCGTAGCAGACTGGATGGCATTGTGCGAAAAAAAAAAAAGGCATCGCAAAAGAAAGCGTGCGAATAAATCGATCTTTCGGCAGCGATGTACGCCTAACTTGTGCTTTATATATCACTTCTTTTATTTTGGAGAGGAATTTTAAAGGGGAGGAGAGTTTTGTTTGTTTTTTTCAAACAGGACACGTGTATGAAGTGAAGGAAGTGATATCCCGCTCCTCTGGAAACACAGCAAATTGCGGCCTTCCGACGATCAACGCGCAGCCACACTTGCTCTTAAAAACGCAAGCATTAGGTGGGCTTACAGCTGTTTATAGAGAGTGTTTGCGCATGGCTAGTACGGCCAGCGCCACAGCGTGTGTCACTTATCGATACGATCACACGGTATAATTTTGATGTCCCAACAATGCGGTGCCCGAATTTCCTATGCATGGTCGTCTGTCATCATTTTAAACAGTTATTTCGGACTAAACGTGTCTGAGTGCAACCTAAACTGTTTCTGCTCAGGCGGAAGCGCAGGGATGGTGCCATTGTGAAAGCGGAATCGTGCTGCGCCGCGTACCTGGCAGTTTAGGGAACCTGCAGTGCTTAGGGGGCTGCAACTGTACCGCAGCGTGATTCAAATATGCTGCTGATAGCCTCTTGGTTCACGATAAACGACCGAGCACATTCAGCAGCATTATAGATACGCGTGTGACAGATAACGTCCTTGCCTGGGCGCTCTGGATGTAGCCCAGTTATCTGACACGCGCCATTCAAAGCTTCGACAAAGCATGCAATCTGATCCCTGCCAGCTCATGCAGGTGGCGTGTCAGCGCCCTAAAAAGCCGCCTCAGAATTGTTTGCTCTTCTCGCTATGTGTTACGGCGCGACGATCGACGCAGAAAACTTCACTGCAGGTTTCCTATAGGCCGCGATGCTGCTAGTTGCCGCGTGTGTAGCATATTTATAACACCAGAATTATAGCAGTTCGAGACGACAACACAAGCAGGAACCAAAAATGGTACTATTTAACGTAGTTAAACCATCGAGTTGCACGGCCAAAAGCTCTTCTGCAAAGACAGAAGTAGACGGAGACGACGATATGCAATGAACAGCGCGAGAGTATGTCGCACTCTCCACGCGGGGTACGTGATTGGCAGCGGTGATATATATGTAACTTCGCATCCACTTTCCACGAATAGTTCCTGGGTTCGAATCCACTCAGTTCCGACGGAATTTTAGCCCCCGTGGTTGACAGAGGATTCACGCAAGCTACAGCTTTTGATTTGACCGTCCTAAGTATTGTGCACTAAAACAAATGTGTACACAATGCAACTGGTGTGCTACTAATTCGAAACAATTTCGCTCACCATTTAGCCAAGTATAGCGTGTTTATGCAGGTACAGGAATCATTGGACGTAAAGAAAATGACATGCGAACGCAGAAATCAGTCGCTCATTGACATCTGCCATAGGTTAGATGAAATATTCCAAGTTGGCTCTCGGCTGATTGAAGCTAGCGGACCTAAGGCTGTAATAAGTTTCCACCAAACACTTCCACCTCTGAAGATATTTTCACTTTGGAGGATACGGGGTATAACCCTTTCGGACGATATATGTAATCATCCATCAGTAAATAAAATAGCTATGCACTTTCAATCAAGGCGAAATAATCTGGGAAACCCTACGTGATCTATTTCTTTTTCACAATTTCCCTGCATACCTCAAAATTTTGCAATTTAGAGTTTGTACGACGGGCTCAATAGAAAGCTTCAGGTAAAATGTGGTTCTGCAACGGGCATTCTTCCCCTCGTGCCCTTGTTTTCTGAAACCCTGCCGCGCGTGCACTCCTCGCGCCATGAACGACACTCGGCGCCGGAGTTACGTTTGCCCATTGCCTATAACGATGCGTAAGTGCTATATTTATTTGTACAGGTCGAGGGAGATGAGGAAGGCAGGCTGGCGATGGAGCCGGCAACTGTAGCCGAGCGTGCACTTGCTCCATGACGTAATGAGGAATCGTACTCGGCTGTGCTACTGAACATATGCGTCAACATGGCTCTGCATGTGGTGCCCGGCGTCTCGATACTTCATGGTGGCTTCGCTAGGCCCCCTGGTGAAGGTTTTCTCGAATTATTTCTATCGACAGGCCTTTTTAGGATACTCACTTGTACAGCAATATGAGGTTGAGTGCTGCGATTGCATACATGCACACTTGATATAAGCAATCTACCATCAAAGCGACCGAGCAACCGCGGCGGGGACAGAAGGAAAAAGCAGCCTACATTATGGCACATTACTAATTGACGTCTTACGCCAGTCACACACAGACTTTTTTCTTTTCCCTTCTTTTCCACAGACCCATCAAGCACACATCTCTTTTTCATTTGGTCGCAGCATCACCTACCTAAATTTGCGTAAGAAACTTGTCATCATTCACACGACATATGTTGGTCACCCATAGGGCCCGTGTACACACAGCTGGGTCACCGTAGACATCGTCCGCGCGCATTCACAAATGGCAAGCACCAAAATGAGATGCGCAGCAGTTTCCTCGTGAAAAGCTACGCCAGAAGGCATCGCAGAATGCGGAGGTATGATTGTAAGTGGATCCTAGAACCTGCGACTGAGCGCGCCTAGGTGTGATCGAAAATTTCCAACCTTGGGCGATTTGGCCGAAATACAGAACACTATACTGCATAGAACACTATCGAAATCTCATTTGTGACGCTTAAGTTCGTGCCTGCATGAGCTAGCCGGAAAATTAGTATACGATGGCTTTTCCCATTAGTTCTAGAGACACGAATATGGTAGCAGGGCCACGACGCATTTATAAGCGACGAAAATGCCGTTCCAATCCGCGCTCCCGCGCGAAACCTTT
The DNA here is from genome assembly GCF_055883805.1 of Amblyomma maculatum. NCBI lineage: Eukaryota > Metazoa > Arthropoda > Arachnida > Ixodida > Ixodidae > Amblyomma > Amblyomma maculatum. Next base: position 61,538,476 of record NC_139350.1, read on the forward strand.
GTCGAGTAGCGGCGCATGCCACCGCGAGCTCGGGCCACGTCAACACTCCTCAGGGTGCACCAGAGCAGCATCGCATTCGGACTCGAGCCGATCACATGGAAAGCTGCACGCTCTCCAGGACGAGGACCCTGGGGAGAACAAGAGGCCTACGAGACTTGGCACCAAAATGCCGCCAACCCACGCGTCCCACATGTGCTCGGCGTTAGCGTCGTCCACAAGACTTCCTGTCGGGCTGCGTCCTATGCGTCAGCGTAAAGTGGTAAAGTCTACGAGAGTGATACAAGCCAATTAATTACCTTTTGGGGGTGTAGCTTTCGTCCCGACTGTAGTCAACGTACATAACCACTGCGTGAATTGCCATCTTTCGGTGAAACTGAATATTTACTTCGTGCGGTAGAATACCGTCAGATTGCCAGTAATTGTCAAGGCAGTCGTCTAGCAGGTGATTGATGCCATACCCTGCGAAACAGTGCGAAGAGGAGAGGTTACTTCAGAAATCTCCCACACGAATTCGATGTTCACTTGGGACTGGGGATCCAGTGCTCACCAGGCTTGCAAGATGACAGAGACCACACGGCTTGTGCTCCGGCGTCCCGGACACCGCGCTCCATCTCCAAACGTGGGACGGCAGCATTAATGGTCCTAATAGGAAGGCAGATAAGCAAGAAAAGGCGACAGGGTCATCCAGATTAAATAAAGTCGTAGCACAACGCTCGTACGAATCTAGGAAAGCTTATACTCTTTCGTCCACCCGTTACTCAGGATGACACACATGAGTAATTACCGGGGTGTTGGATCAAAATGCCTCTCTTGCAAGGCAGCTAACATTAGAGTGAATATAAAAAATGGCCTGCGTTCAGCCACAGCGCGAAATGCACGATAGAGAATAGCGGGGAAAAAAAGCCAATGTCAATGGTTGGTTGTTATTCAGCTGTCATTTAGGGGCCAATGCAAGAACGAGACGACAAGCAGTTCTGTTCTGTCCTAAAATTAAAATGTATTATCAGCTAGCCCCTCACCTTGTTCAATTGAAGCCATATTCTAATTTATGAACAATTCAGATAAATGTGGGTCACAACTGGTCACGCAGGTTCATTCTGCGTACCTGGTTCCGGTAACGACCTCCCCGGGAAAATTTTTCCGGAGTATATGTCCCCTGAAAAAAAAATGACCCCGGAAGAAACGCCCCCGGAAAACGTCCCCGATTGCGAAGTAGGAAAAAATGTCCCGAAGCGAGTACAGACTTCCTCGCGGTTAACTTTAATGATGAATGCTACAGAGTTTCCACCTAACGGCATAGAAGTGACCAAACGTAGAACTGATGTAGGCGTTCATACCAAAATAAAAAATCTATTATGGCAGTGCTGCCATAGTGACCGCGCATCGTATTTGACTTATTTGCGGTGGAAATGCGAGTTGACCACCAGCTTTATTGGGGCGGGAGCTTGGGTCGATGTGTTAGGATGACAATGGTGGACGAACGGTTAAGCCTCGGCCCGCCTTCGCTAATTAGCATCTCAACCAACAACAAAAGTTCAGTAAGGATTCTAAACTATAACCAGAATGTGATTTGAACTTCGTCCCCGGAAGGTCTTCGAGGTAGTTCTAGAGAAGCCTTATGTTTTGGGAAGTTTTGCCTGATGCCGTATCTGCCGGGGCCTTTTTTTTCGGTGACGTGTTTACTTACACCCCTGCGTACCCACAACCTGGTGCAAGCGGAGGCATTCTTTTTATTCTTTAAGACCTCGAGATACCGAACGCACTCCATGACTGCTAAATAAGAAACACAAAAATGACACCTATTTATTTCTCAAACAACAAGATGGAAAGGAAGGGCGTGCGTATATTTTCTTTGCAAAGCAAAGGCACTTGTGAACAAAGAGAAAGCGGCGTTGGACAGATGACTTTTCGTGTACAGACCATAAAAATAAAAGGCCACATAAACACCACGAGAAATGCCAACATTGAGGGCCCAGAAATACTTGAACTGATGATGCGCGCACAAATAACTAAAAAGAAGTGGCAGATACCTCCATGATTATAACGTGCTGGAAATGTGGGCTATAGCGTACACTTATGGCTAGCGGAACGAGCGAGAACCGTGAGAACTGGTAGATGTGGCGTCTTGTGGTTCATGTTCTTTTCGCTACTTCCAGAAACAAACTCAGCATAAGGACTGTTTAAAGTTTTGAACACGCACAAAACAGCTGCACTGGCATGCGCAGAAATGACAATGAGCAAACGAATAGTCAACCAAAACAATGTTAGACCGCGTGATCACGCTCCAAAGGACAGCCATAGAGATGGTAATTTGGTTTGATATGGTTTGTATGTTTTCACGTCCCAAAGAGACGCAGGTTATGAGAGCCGCCGTAGTGGAGGACTGTGGAGATTTTGACCAGCTGGGGTTCTTTAATGTGCACTGACACCGCACAGCCCACAGGCGCCTTGCTTTTCGCCTCCGTTAAAAAGCGGCCGCCGCGGCCGGGTTTCGACTCCGCTTTCTTGGGTTCTGTAATCCAGCGCTGGAAGACATGAGCCACTTCGGCGGGTGAAATGGGTACTGAGAACTGAACAGGCTAATAGTCAAACGACAACTTGAACACAGATAAAAGAACTGGAGTTACGAATCAAGTAGCCATTCGACGCCTCCAGTGGCCACACTGCAAAGAGTGAATTAAGCTTGTAAACGGGACAAACGAATAATTAAGTCTGCCGCACGTACGAAATAAGCATGTCCCTCAATTCATCCATGAAACGAACTAGAAACGGCCGATGTACAGAACACACTGGCCTGAGTTGTGCGCTGCTCGGTGTAGGCAGCTGTTGTGGGATACCTTCTCTCAGTCCTCAAACTGCGGAATCAGAACAACCCGAGGGCCCGATTCCCTAGCGTCGAATAGTGACATCCGGTCGGGCGAACGCCGCAAAGGCTCAAATGCCGTCTGGTGTTTGGCAGTCCATGCAGTTCCCGAACGTCGGATATCCAGACGGTCAGAGGAATCAGACGAACGGCGCCCGGCTCTTACATACGGCAGTGCCCATACAAAGCTGTCAGCTGTGTTTTTCAGTTCAGAATTACGTTCGTGGTCTCGCACGGCGGAACCGTCTGCGCCGCATCTCACATGGACGACAGTAACGTTTACTTGGGTATACATAAATCGCATATTTGTAAGCATGCATGATATTTCGTTTGTCGCGTCTACGTATGTAGAAGGACTGGTCATCTGTACGGTCGAAATGAGTTTAGGAGGAGAAGATAAAAAGCAGTCGATTTTAAATGGAGAGGAAAATGAAGACGAGTAAGTAAGAATTCAGGTTCTCCTAAAACCACCGGAAGACAGAGCACAAGACGATGCTGCTCTTTTGCTCCTGTCATCTCTGTGGTTTGTCTTTAGGGTGGTTATAATATGAATCAGTACCAACTTGGCAAGGCTTATAGGTATTTTTATAGGCATTCTGCTCAAGGCCTAAGCAACTGTATTCGTTGCCGAATTTTGCGGTATTAAAGAGCGCCAGGTCAGTACTTCGACGCGCCAACTATTGTATTTATTTATTTACGAATACTGCTCTCTCATATACGAGACAAAGCAGCGGCGGTGTTTCAAGCGCAATGGTGGTTAACCTGCAAAAGTTGTGATGTTCCTACTCGCCTTTCAGGGATAAGTTCTAATTATGCACACAACATGCCTCCGCATCTGTGCCGAGTCAAAACGTCGTGGAAGGAAACTGTCCAGCTCTCGGCGTATTTCGAAGCCCGTAAGTGTACGGCATGTGTAATCCAGAGACACCTGCTCTGTAGCGCGGCGCCTTGCTGAGAGCGAGCCAGACATAGCGCGCCAACGCGCACCCCTGTTTTTCCGCCTTCATGTGCGCTATACTCTCTGTGCCTCTTGAGGACCGTGTACAATAGTGAAGGGCATAAAGAAAAATTTAGAGTCACTGACCAAGTCAAAGTTTAATGAAAACGTAGTGAAGTACGTTTTGCTAAGGAAGACGATTTGGTTTGTCATCTTACATTCATCGCGATCCACACTAGACAATAAGCGCACGCTAGATCCTAGTCCTGAGAACAACTGCCCGATGCACCAGTTTCTTACCGAACGCTGCTCGGCTGTTTCTAGCGTGAGTCATGCTGTACCTCGCCATGCTACAACTTGGGGCGTCGAGCTGCATGCGTTGGTAATAAAAGGGCGGTCCGGTTAAGCGGAATATTATAATGGGAGTTCACAGACTAGATACACCCCTTCAGCCGACTCATCCCTCAATCTTTCAAGAGTATTTAATTAGTGTCATGCAGAGCCTTTCACCGGCAACAAACTGTGACATACATATACGGGTAAAATCCTTATTCTTTGCATTTGATTTCCGACATCTATATTCCGCCAACACCTGCATTCAGACCGAAACGTTGGCGCGTGCTGATTCCATATCAAGGAACTACATTTAGCCTCCAAACCAACATTACGAGCTTGGTGACGGCAGGCGCCGAAGGGCGAAATTTATGACTGAGCTGTATTATTAGAAATAGTAGAGACCCACATAATATAGCAAGTGAATCGCTTTATGCACATTTTATTTTAACAACACGTCTTAAAGCACCCCGACTTAGTTATAATTCCCCGCCTGCTCATTTTCTTCGTGTTCTACGTTTTTCATTTTTGTAGTCGGCGCGTAGCTGCCCAGAGACCTGCTAATCTTCTTAGCGACATCCTTACCGCGCATTTTCATCTTTTCACAGAATAATTAGTTGCCATGTCACCCCTCTTTCCGCGTGACCCCCCCCCCCCCCACCCACTTACACACACCCCCACATGGAGCGCTGAGCCCGGTGCAGTCTGCACCACCTAGAGACGCACCTGAAATGACACCCAATGTGTCAGAGCACATTTTGTTTTCCTTCTTCGGCGCGTTCTTCAGCCTGATGCAGCCAAAAGCGAACAGTGATATGCGGACACGTTCGACAAAAGTGTCATGCTGACGATGCTCAAAACAGGTACAAATTGTGCCGAAACCTAACCAATAAGATTTAAAGTAACATAAAGCAAGAATATGACAACTACAACCATCAGAACGTTTAACCAGAATGCTCGGCAATGTGGCCTGGAATGCATGACACCAGCGCCACGAAGCGTTGGCCGCTGGTGTCATGTGAGCACATTCCCAAACTGCCTAGCTCAACAACCCGACATGACTTGCGACTGCAGGCGTGCCTTCAAGTTTGGCCACAAAACTTAAGAAGCAACATTGAAGCCTCAAGAAGCCTAACTCATAATAAGCCCGCGCTTCTACTGTTTTTTTTTCTTGCAAGTGGCAGCTCTGAGTCCAAACGTGAAGGACGCGCGAGTAGCTGCATGCCACGTCGGGTTGCCGAGATAAGCAAGCTGCACTGTGTTTTACTGTGAACTGTTTGAGCTCAGCCACCAGCTAAACGTGGTGACACGGGCACTAAAGGCCGCGCTCACAGCGGCCGCGAAAGAGAAGCCATTTAATTCAGCGCTGCGCCTATTGCAAGCCGCCGCATCCAACGGCCAAAACTTCGCGGCACTAGCTTCATTTCAAGCATGATGTGGAGCAGTCGGGTTAAGTTGACTGATAGCTTTACAGCTGCAACGAGACAAGATTACACAGTGACTCATAACCGAACCGAAAAAAATCGTGATACCCGGCTCTATTCTTGCCGTACGCGCGGCTGTCAAGAGTACGGGTCACACTCCATTTTGCAAAATGGGGGTGGGCGGCAGGAAGCAGGCCTTCAAACGAAGCACGTACTTTACTGCTTACTTGTTTACTCTTTGCCCAAGAGCCAGTTAGGCATTACACTTTGGGAAGGGGTAGATACTTAGAAGATAAGGCAGGGCAAAAATTACAAATACGAAACGAAAGCAGCATGGTGATTCGAAAAATAATCAAAAGGAATAAAACACCAACGCAGCACACAAGCCAAGGTAAAGGGTGTGAAAAAAAAAATTCTATTGTGTATTTCATGCGGTCATAGTGCGCCGAGATGAAATAAAGGTGGATGCGTACACTATGAAAACACACGAAACAAGAAAGATGGCAGATGCCCATAGATAACAGTTCCAAATCTAACGATTGTTCGGCCCAATTTTTTTTTAAAGGAAAACGGCGATGGAGACACCATTTCTCACAACGTTAGCAAAACAATAAATAAAATCACGTTGGTAGCCACATCGGTGCATCATTCCGCTGATAATGAATGCACAAGGTTTCACTTATGATGCGGGGCTTTCAGATAGTCCGACGTCGCAATGGAGTGCGTTCTGCCGGCCACCCCTGCTTTGGGAAATAGGATGCGCCTGGCACTCTCGACCGCAACTGGCGCGTACGGCATCAACCGTGCCGCGTCTCGAAATTTTCCTTCTTTAACGAGTCACTTGTAGTAATCGTTTTTTCCGTTGCAGCCGCACATAAGTTCTTTTCAACATCGCCATTATCATGGCTGCTAACTCAGCTATGCCTAAAGCCGGACAAATGCCTCTCCATAGCCCTCCAGTTAAGCCCATGCTACGCCGGCTGCGTACCCTAATTCCGGCAAACTTCCAGATCTCATCCGCCAACCTGACACTTGCAATGCTTGCCTTTTAGAGAAATCACGTTCGCTGAGGTACGGGAGCGTGGTCGCCGTGATTTCGCGAAACGAGGTGTCCATGATGCAACCACGGTGCAACTAAAATATCGATCGCAAGCACCTGTTTCTTCGTTAACTCCACGGACACGCTGTCGCTTAAAATTCGTCATAAAGCTTACATGCATTAGCTGGAATGGGACGCACGCCTTCAAAATAAAATCACGAGTTTTGCTTACATCTTAGCCCAGTTCCGGATCGCGCTGGCCAGCAGGAATGAAAACCTAACTTCGTCGACGTCTTCGTAGCACTTTGCTGAGCGGGGCTCTCGGCGCAGTCAGCGCCGCCTAGACAGTAAGCGGGGACGCAAAAGATGACGAAGCCTCGCCTCCAATCTTGGCGTGGCCTGGTTGCTGCTCGCTCTATTAGTACATTCGTTGGGTGCGCGCCGTTTGCCGCTTGTCGTCTCAACACATTCGTGAATTCAGTACGCGCGCCATACACGCGCTATCAGCGCTGGTCACTGTCAAGCCATAGACGCTGACGACGCGCTTTCTAAGCGCGCTGGTAGCCTTAATCGTTGTCGATGGGTGTACAAGCGATACAAGCCTTTATCTCGGCTTCGTTCGAACGAATATAGGTGCTACATTTACTCTCGGAGTAATATGATGTACGAATGGCAGAATTTTCGCCAGCTAAATGCCATCTGTCCTTAGAAGCCCCGAACCTCCCCTGTTCGCCTCGGGGAATATGGCGGTGCTCGGCGATGCGAGAGTCGCCCGATTCGCTGCGGATTATTGTTTGCTCGCAAAAGTAAAAGTGATGCGCAACACCTTCATGTGCCATTTTTCGCGCGGTATACAGAGTCGCCATGGAAACGCGACCACTTAACATGCGGGATATTCAGTTATGAGCCTTCTTCGAACAGCAGTGGTCACTGTTCGTGTTATTTGTTATTTGACATGCTTTTCGTAGCTCAGGGCGTGCGTCTGGATTTACTAACCAGGAAGAAATAACCAAACTAACGGACTCCATGAATGCCGCGAACGCGCATGCGTACCCTCGCCCACGGTGTGGATAGTCTTATTGATTAAAGAATTCAATGCGGGCAAGCACATAAGTTCCTGTACAGGGAGAAATAAACTCTCCGACCACGTCTGAGCTCCATGTTTTGTTGATGCAACTTCATTTCTGAGATTTCCATCAAAAATTCAGGACAAAAACATATTAGGATGGATATGACTTCCACTGAGTAACATTTTATTTTTACTTAAAAAACAGCAAAATGCACATAAAAGGGGCACTCAGTGGGACGTTTCTATCGAAGAGACAATTGAATGAATTCTTTTCCATGCCGCGTCATTACTTAGCTAACCATTCATAGGTAAACATACTTGGCTTAGCTAGTCACCTTGAGTAGGTTCGCATTCGCCAACACCTACTCCAAAGAATATATTGAAGCAAATAACAAGGGTAGATAAATCCTACAAAGCTCATTACACCATCAATACGAGTACCCTTCTTGCGGCCAGGGTAGCAGAAATCCTCACCAATTGCGACAGCCGAAGAATCAAGGCAGATGAGTCAGAAAAGATGCACGAAAGAGGTTGTGCAATGCTAAAACCAACCAACGAACAGGAGTTAAGAATTTCGTATTCGCCACGACACTTGTTTTAAAAAACAATTTAAAGAGGTTAGTATCGGTTTGGTTTGGTTTGTTGGGTCTATCGTCCCAAAACGACTCAGACTTTGACAAGGCGCCTTAGTGGAGAATTACCAGAAATTTCGATCTCCTGGGGTTATTTACTAAAGCGTGCAATGACACCTTGAAAGCGGCTGCGTTTGCCAGGATTCTGTCATCCGCCCATGGGTTCAGTTCTTGAGCGCCCTAACCACTGAGCTAGGGTGTCTTATCTTTTCTTTATTGCTGACTTTTTCACCCACATATAACACTGAGCCACCGGGGGGTGTCAGAGGTCAGTATATCGTTAAGGGGCCACTGTCCAGGGAAGGACCTTTTAAGCAAAGGAGATCGGTGTTTCGATCAGGTACCGGATATAGTCTGTGCAAAATGCTACAGTGAGACGCGCGCCGCAAAGCAACGAAAATACAAATCAAAGCTCTCTCATGTTCTCCTTCGGGAAGCCAGATCCCCCGTTCCCTGCGCTGGCCCGTCGAGCCGCAGCTATGACGTCTTAGTCGAAAACGACGTCCATTGGTCCGCCTCGCTGTCTGAGGGTGAAGGATGGGTGTTTACCTCTCTCTTCGCGCTTTTCCCTCGCCACGGCCGGACTGAATCCAGCGGCGCGCGATCCCTCAACCGTTTATTTATTTTTTTTTTCGCGCGTGCGGAGTGCCACGCCACACCTCCCGCCGAACGCGGAGGAGGAAGGGGAATTTGTCTTGCGGAGGCTAGCTGACCGTGCAGGAGAGTGAAACACCTTTGCTAGAGAAGGGGAGGAGACACACGACAGAATCGGGTGATTTCTGTGGCTTTAACTGCGTTATTAGTCACTCTTTTCAAAAACATTTTGCCGCCTTGCGTTCTTGGGCGAAGTCTCACAGTCACCGGGGAAGAAAATATTTTCGACCGAAGGGAGGACAGTGGGCCTTTAACGGTGCTGAGGAAATGCTGATATGTACGCACACCTCGCAGTGCGAACAAAGGCATTGTGTTTTAAAACAATTGGGATTATGAAGCACAGTGACAAGCAAATATGCAAGAACCGCCGATTTAAAGCGCTGTAAGAGGTAGGTTTCACCTGTTCCTGGTATATTTTAAGCTCTATACCGCTTACGCTTCTTAAATTAGCAGACATACTAAAACGGTGTTAATAACCTAAATAGCTGTACAGATATGCGGTTGGTAAACTGAATACGCGAATCACACACACACAAAAAAAAATCTAAATCCTAAACGTTTTAGAAGAGCGGTGACGCATGATAAAACTGAAATACCTACAACGTTATTTCCCATTCGTGATCACTTGGAAGGGACCCGTAGGCCATCAAGTTGTAAAAAAATGTGTAATATGAATTACCTAGAGTCACCCCTTGCCCGAATGCATGCCTGTTGTCCAAAGTTCCGATCTCCTGCATTCAGCCCAAAGGAGGCTGTCTTTAAAGGGGCACTGTGACGTTTTCCAGACCGTGCATTCCATGCTGGCGTCTAGGTTCTTTACACTTTCCCGATGCCCTAAAGCCCTATCATAACAGCGAAACCGTAGCGCCTAATATTTTAATCCATTTCAATAATCAGCGCTCTGGCACCGCCGTGAGTGCCACCCGACGGCAAAAGTTCGTAAACGGATGTGACATACCCTTTCGCTGGGGTGCTGCCTCTCTGATTGGTTCAGCACGAACTTTATATTTTATAATCGAATCTTCTATAAGTTACTATGTAGAAAACAAATAAAAGTTGTTTTAGTTCCGCGTGTGTTCTTGAAGTGCTTTTAAAGATAGGGACTCTAAACTCAAGTAAATGTGGTGTTGTCAAATAGGGGCGGTGATGCGCTGAACAACAGATTACTTCAAGGTATAGCAAGGCATAGAAAGGGCATATTTCTCTACTAGTTTCAAAGCTGCTCTCAGGTAGTTACTCTATCTACATTTCTCTCCCTCTCTCTCTTCTCCTCCAAGGCGGATGTCTCCTCCACCACCTCTGTTACCCCGTTACTAACGGTACTTCCGTTCTTTCTTTGGACAGTTTTCTCCCGCCTCGCACGGATCGCGCTCTCTTTATATCGACTGCGAGCCATGGCAAAAAGACGCTGCGCAGCCGTAGGCTGCGAGAGTACCGAAAATTGCCCAGAGTTAACGTTTCATCGCTTTCCGACCCGCGGCGAGCAGCGGAGACTATGGCTGGAAGCTCTTGGCGCGCCGAGCGACACTGCGTGTAGGGTTTGCTCCCAACATTTTGAGCAAAGCGCCTTCAAGCCCAGGTCCTCAAAGAACGCTGGTATCAAGCGCCGACGGCTTCGTTGTGACGCTGTGCCAACTATAGGCGCACCTGCTGAGCAACGTACTGAAGATGTGAACCAAGTGAGTATAGCTCGTTGGCATCCATCTAAGCGCAGCCGTACTGCTACAAAGGAAAGTTTCTCATAAACTTCGTAGTCAAAGAAAAATTTGTCCTGGTCCGGGGATCGAACCCAGGACCACTGCCCTTCCAGGCAGTCGCTCTGCCAGCTGAGTTAACCAAGTCGATCAGCAGATCGCGATTATAGGTCGAGAGCGAGTTGGTCAATAACTCGGAAGTGGGAAAATGTGCTAGTCCGAAAAAGCTTAGGAGAATCCGCAAGGTGGAGGAAAGATAGCTTTCCTTTTTATAGGATATTCTCCTAAACTTTCGATTGAGTATAGGTTTGCCCAGTGTTCGAAGTTTTACATTTGCAGCTGTTGGTATAGAGCGTGTGCATGCATGGATGCCACCATCCGACGGAGCTCGCTGTGCGCTTGACGCTGAGTATCGGACGCAGAGAGCGAGAATGACCTTTATTTTTAAACATCCCGTGCCTAAGACAAGAAATAAAAAAAAAAGCATTGATGAAAGGTTCAGAACAGTACCGTTCAGACCATGCGATTTGGCTGAACTTACATCTATATTATGAAGTTCAGCATGGTTTTCGCATTGAGGATTTATTATTAGGTAAGGCGAAAAATCGTCACCCTTCTCTTCCGCTGCCTTCGTGCCTGTCTTTGACATTAATCACTTTTTTTTTTCTTTCTGAGGTGCAGTCTACCTTCCTAGCAGTACACCATGAATCAGAATCACAATTCAGCGTGCTTTATAGCCGTATGGAGAGCAAATGTTATTACTGAAGTCACGAGGGGATTCCCCAAGTAATTGATGGTAACATTTGGCGTAGTCAAGTTGTTCTAACTCATCGTGATCAGCGAGCACAGTATGGTGAATGTTCTTCTGTGTTCCAGTCAGCAGCTTCAGAGAGATGTTTGTATATCTCTGCTAATCTGATAAAAACTCAAAGGCTTCTCTACAAATCCAGGTCACGCATGAACACATTCTTCTGCGGTAATTTTAGAGCAGTGAGAAATTAAGAAGTCTTACCAGCATAGTGAAACAGTGTGAGTGCATATTTTATGTAAAGTGTTATTCTACTTATGTTTGTGGTTCTCTATGTGGTGTGGTTGACACTTATGGTGTTATCTTGCAGGAGTCTCTTGTGGCAGCAGAACTGAATGAAGAGGAAGGAGGTGATACGTAATCTGCAGGTTTTGATGTGAGGCATCCTATAATTATTCTTGGAGCAAAATAAATTTTTATCTTGAGGCATTTTTTTTCTAACAGGAGGATGGCTATCAGATATTTGATCTTGAAGTTGGTGCGAACGTGGAAATCTCAGCAGAACATGTTCCAGGCTTTGGCATGCTGTCTTCATCATCGCATGGCACAAGCCAGGTGCGTTTTCGCCAAGTAACTTCAATAAAAGATTAGGTGTTCATCCTCCATTACACTGATGTTCATTATTTTCAGCATACAGAAATCCGAACTGCTGCAGGAGATCATTCATATTGCAGGGTCAATGACCACAAAGGCACTCAGACTGACGACGCACCTGCACGAAAGCTATCATCCAAAAGTAGGTGCTCATTACTATATGTGGTATTCACTATCACAGGCTTTTGCTATTGTAGTGGAAGAATCTAAACGAAAATTAAATAATTTGCACCTGCCAGTGCTTTTGGGAAAAAAAAGCTACGCATATGTACGCATCATTTTTATGTTGTGTACATGTTATTCTGGTTCATGTTGAGTCAGAACTGCACATAGATTTTTTTAAGGCTTTAACAGCAAATACGGTTGGCCACGATTCTGTCACACACTTCCATCACACTTATTGCTGTCAATCATCCTTACACCCACGCCGGGCACGTGAGAAACGTATCTTGGCTCTCCTTGTTCAGCTTCATGCTAAGGCAGTCGCCATGGAGACCGTGGGCTGTTTATTTTTAAAGCTTGTCAGTGAAGAACTTTGGTTAGTGGTAGAAAATGACCGATAATAATAGTTAGTGGTGGTTAGTCATAGTGATTGACAGATCTTTCGAATGCACAGTGTTCTTGTGTGGTCAGTCGTTAAAGTGATACTTAAAATTTGCCAGGGTTAGGAAATAAATTCACTGAGCTCTCGGAAGACTGTAGCAGTTTTAATGTACCTCATTCTGAATCAATTTTCAACTATTCCCTTGCAGGCATTTTTACCGAAGTTGTAGACTGATCACTTTTTTTAAATTTTAAGGCAATATGCTGCCTAACTCATTCAGTGATCATATTTTGATTTGATCATTTTTTTTTATCTGTGTACTTGGAAAGGAATGCAGCCTACTCTCCACTGCTTTAAAAACAAGCTTGTGCCACTATTCACCTATTTTCAGGTGTACAAACTGGCCTTGCATTAAAGAGGGTGGTCTCCAGGTCGACACAGACGAAGTCACCATCACTGCAGCTCCTTTCTTGCACTCTGTCTGGCGTAGAGGATGAGGTAGACGTCAAAAGCAGGCACGGCACCCATAGGTGCTCTTGTTCATGAAGTGCCTGGACCCTCACACGGAGAGTCATTCATGTAAGACTTCATAATCGTACTTTACTGATGTAACTATATCTCTTACCTAGCATTACCAGACTGTTTGTTTACCTATCATTGCCAGACTGTTTGCCTTAAACATATTGCCATACCTTTAAATAAGCAATTATTGTGCTAAGTATTTACTGAATTTTACTTATACAGATTTGATCCTGCTCCTGAGCCAGCTGCACCATGTCTGCCAGGAGACTGTGGGACCACACACGAGCGCTCATTCGGAGAGTCATTCATGTAAGACTTCATGTTTGCATGCACGTGTAATGGTACCTTGCCAAGGATTATTGTACGGAGCTAGCTTCGTGAACCTGCGGCATCCCCCAGTCTGCAATCATTAAGCGAAGTATTGCAACTTTTGTATTTACAGAAGTGAACCTGGTTCAGAAACTCCAGAGCCATCTCCAGTGAAAGGCGACAGAACGTACGAGCCTTCATTTGGGGACTCATTCATGTAAGACTTCACCTTCTGGTCAATTAAATTTTGTGATATCGTACGTGTTTTGTTGTGCTGGTACTCCAGGCTGCTATGCTGCTAATTACCTTTAACGTTTTGTATTTACAGAGCTGAGCCATCACCTCCTGAATCTGTAGTAGTGGAGAGGAAGTTTATTGTTTTTGAGAGCTGCCTCCTGACACTATTTAAAGTGTGCGGTGTGTGCCAAGCTCCATGCAAGGTCAGCACTAAAGTCTCGGGGTCTTTGCTTTTAATCAGCACCACCTGTCCCTACATGCATGAACAAACGTGGTATAGCCAGCCAAGGCTCAAGAGGAAGCCAGTTGGAAGTTTACTTTTGTGTGCTGCCATATGCTTCTCTGGCTCAAGCCCGGAAAAGACGCTGAGACTGCTAAAGCAGATAAACATTCAGGTCCCGTCAGCTGAGATGTACTACATCTACCAGCGTGTGCTCTTCCAGCCTGCCATCCAACAAGTATGTATCCAGAAAAATGTGCATACTTTGTTTTGGCCTTCAAGTTATTGCTGAATTGAAGTTTTAAAGCAAGTGAAATTGTGCTTTTTTATGTATGGTATGAGACATTTTATTGAGAGTTATTGTGTTTTTTGTTGACAGTTAATTGGTTACTGGACTTAATGCTGCACTATGTGCAGAGCTTATAGTCAATGCTTGCATTTTGAAGCTTGCCAATAGGGATTGGGTAAAATTTTGGCTCACCAATTAGACCTTTCACTCTTAACAGAATCCCATTTGCGAATGAACATCCAGCGAGCACAAAATATGTTTAGCCTTACAAGCTATGTAAACTTGGAAGTCCAGGATTTAGTGCAGAATAGTAATGCAAAGCACAGTGCTGTAGTCCTAATTGAAGCGTGGCCAGTTATTGAGCTCGCTGCTTGACAGGTGAATTACTTTGTGTTCACTTTCTATACTTTTTTTGATCGGAATTGAACTCGGTCGCCGTAACTATACGAAACTACTACGGCCACTGCAGCTTGTAATTGTAATGCAAGGTAAAGGCGTGGATACACATGATGAAATAGCGACGTAACGCAGACAGCTGCCCACAGACAGAGCAGATACAACAGGCGTGCAGCGATTCCAATGACTAACGCTAGGATAAGCAAATCCGTGCGGTGCCAGTTAGATGCAATGCCTTTGCTACTGCTGTCATGCTGGCCTAAAATCCCTGGACCATACAGCCGCTCGACGCTAGCCAGGGGCTTCAGATTTACCAGCAACACCCATTTGCTGCTCGTTGTGAAGAACCATTCGAGAGTACAATGATGTTTCAAGTGGAATGCTTCATACTTTGTTTGCGAGCGAGAAAAATCACCGTCTACTTAGATACTCAACTGAAAGTGCTTGTAAGCATCTGCAGCTTTGTAATTCTCAAAATTTTCCGTGCCTAATTCGCTGGACAAGAATGGCAAGCAGATAACAACCTTGCTCATATTCCTGTTGGGCAGCAACGCTTTGGTTGTGCGCCTTGAACCTACTCTTCACCTGTATGGCTGCCGCTCCCATGCTTTTTGCCTATCGCGGGAATGCAGATGACTGCAGCGCCACCTAAATCGCTTTGCTTGTTTGTAAAAATGGGGAAGGTCTATAAATGTTTGCTAACGAGTAAATTTCAAATGAATTAATTATGCGATTATGTGAGCCACCATTGTCATAATACCTCCAAGTAAAGAATTTGAGGGGGGAGAGGCTATCTTTCAGTGCCGACTGCACTCCCTGAAGGCACTGCTGCTCATCGATGTGAACTCCAAAATAGTGGCAATGCTTGAGCACATTTGAGGCATTTGAGCCTAGAAACATGCTTCAAATCATTATATGAGTGCTCCAAAACTCTCGTTTGATTGCTCTAAAGCTGCTACAAAATAACTTTATTACTGCTCCCTGAGCTGCTCCAAAATGATTGAGCCTGCTTCCACCCCTGGATATGACCTAGAAAATTGTGTGGCAAGAGTGCTCTGGTATGTTGAGAAAACAGTGCCTTCATGCCTGACTTGTCAGAACTATGACAAGATATTTAGAGGATAATAAGAATTGTGTGAAGAGAATTTTTTATGCAAAAACAGTCAGTGACAACAACGTTAAGTTTTATCCTTGTGGTGCTCATTTGTGGAACACACACCTATGCATTGGCATAATGACCGTAATTGCAAACAGTGTGGCAAGCTAGAGGAAAAGGGACAAGGGTAGCATTACAAAGAGCAAAATGGGTTAGGATATGCGTGGGCTAGTGGTATCCTAGCTCTATCTGGTGGATTTGGAGGTTAAACCACATAATGATTTCTTGATGGTTACTAACTACCCCCCCCCCTATTTCGCAACCTCTTGTGGAAGTGAGAGACCCATCTGAACACATTTCTGTGCACACTTTTGAGCGTACTGAATTGCAAATGAAACCAAACATCTCAAAGGGCTGTGATAAAGCTTGTTGGTGGGATAGTTGATATGTACGGATCACGACTTGGAAAAGGAGCCTTTAAATCTGGTCACTGTGAGCTTGGGAAAAGGGGCCACATATGGGCTTCTACAAATCGAGGCACATTAAGTTGTCTGGCGGCAGAACTAATTGCCAACTCATCTGCGCAACAATTTGGTCCAATGCTTTTTCTAAGCATTTCACTCCAAAAGAAGCGACCATAAGGTCACAATAAATCTCTTACCAATGGGAAAACTGGTGGGCACTTGGTGGCACCAGGGATCTAACATTGTAAATTTCAGATGTGAAATTAATGCGCTAGTTGTGGTAGAAGTGGTACTGCTGCAGCGGCAGGTGTGCGAAGATGATGACATGGTGTGTGTGTGTGGTGGTGTTAGAGTGATGTGTGATAGTGTTCGAACGCAGTGGTTGCCCGAGTGTTGTGTGCAGCGATGTGACAGCTTCAGTCCGCCACCTCACTACTCCGCGTCTCGGCGAGCTGCTAGGACACAACGACTTCGGTTCGCCATTGTCTCCTATGCTCCTTCGACTGCGTCGCCGTTTGCCGGTGGACACCTGACAGCTGTGCTTCAGACCAGCGGCTTTACTTGCTCCCGACGCTGACTTCGATCCTTGAATGGCACGAGATGCTTGTGACTGCACATATGCACTAAAAGCATATGCAAGAAGAAAGATGCACAAGACAGCCAGGAAGCGAGACCTGGTCGTGGGTGACAGAGTTCTTGTTCTCTTGCCAATAGACTTCAATAAACCCATTCTGTCATCGAAAGAACCATTTGAAGTTCTGGAGAGACGCAATGAAGTGGACTATGTTGTTCACTTGTGTCATAAAGTTACCCCTTTCCTATTAACAAGTAGGCTTTTGTGCCGCAGTTAGCGACACCTGTCATGGCTACTGAGGATGAAGGAAAAGACATTGGAGAAAATGTTCCACATCCTAGAAAAACTGCCGTTCTGCAGTTATCAGCAGCTGCCACGGCTAATGAGGATGATGATGAACTGAAAGATGAAAAAACATTCACTGAAAATGTTCCATATCCAATGCTGAATCAAACTCAAGATTGAAGGGACGTCAGCATATCGGCTGAACTTTTACAGACGAACAGTGACAGGAAGCCAGAAGAATCTTATGTAGATTCAAAGATATTTTCTTGGATCAACCTGGCCAAACGGGGTCTATGCAGTTTAGAATCAACCTTATGGCTAATTCTATCCAAGTTCAACAGTTTCCCATACCGTTAGTCCGGAAGGAGGCCGTTGAAAAAGTGATACAGGATATGCTGCATCTGGGAATTATTGAACACAATGTCACCATATCACTTGCCCATTGCTGTCGTAAAAACGAAGTATTGTATGATTCATTTATGCATTGATTTCCGACAACTAAACAAGGATATCGTTCCTGACTCTGAAACAATTCCTTGTGCCGATACAATGTTTTCCCATGTAACCCGGTGCAAGTACCTCTCAAAGTTTGATTTTGCAAAGGGATACTGGCAGGCACTAATAGCGCCGGATTCAAAAGAAACCACAGTGTTCTCCTGTGAGTCTGGCCTATATCACTTCAACTTCGTGCCGTTCGGAATTAAGACCGCCCCAGCGGCTTTTATCCAATTGATTAGGAAGGTCATCGGAGGCGTCCTCCAAGTACACCATTACTTCGACAATGTTTTGGTGGCGACCGAGATCTAGGAGGAACGCGTCCAGACCCTCGAGCTGTTGTTTTGCAATGTGCGAGATGCCAAGGTGACAATTAAACCTAAGATAAGCGAAGTTGATTCTCCGACCACGTGTTTCCTAGGCCACACTGTAGGACTTAGAATATTACAACCTTTTCAAGACATTGTGGACAAGATCCAAGTGGTCAGAATACCTCAAGCTAAAAAAAGATCCTAGCGTTTCTAGGCCTCACTGGCTACTAAAGAAACTTTATTCAGGAGTATGCGGAAGTGTTGCATCTTGTGACTTAGTTGACCAAGAAGGAAGCTCCCAACGAGCTTAACTGGCATAGTGAACACCAAGAAGTTTTTGACACACTCAAGGCGCTTCTTTCAAACAACACATACTAATGTCACCTAATTTGAGAAAGGAGTTTGTCTTGGGCACAGACACATCATCAAAACACCTTGGGATCGTGCTGCTACAAGCACATAGCGGACTGCTCCACCCAGTCTCCTACACGAGTATGAAGTTGTTCCCTTCTGATGTGTGCATGGTAACCGCGTCGGCTTGGTGACTATTTTCGTTTGTGTGTCGCTAGCGCTCGTGTTGTGATGTGTGAACTGATTGACGACTGTTCAAGTTATGTGCACCCAAACCTGCGCATACAACTTTCTGGACGACAGGGGAAGTGTGGTGCTAGTGGCGCTGCTGCAGCGGCAGGTGTGCCGAAGAAGACGACGTGGTGTGTGCGTGGTGGTGTGCACGTGGTGGTGTGCACGTGGTGGCGTTAGAGTGACGTGTGATAATGTTAGTGTTTAAAAGCAGTGGTTGTTGCCTGAGTGTTGTGCGCAGTGATGTGACGGCTTCGGTCCACCATCTCACTACTCCGCATTTCAGCGAGCTGTGTTGTGTTTTCTGTGTTTTCTTTTCTTTTGGGAAGAAAGTTTGCGCATGTGCAGTGATCAACAAGTATGCCCCCCCCCCAATTTGGCTTTGTGTGTGTGAGGGGGGTATTACCTCCTCCTGTGTGCAGTGTGGTGTGGGAGCCGAGCGGGAGGAAGACGATGCTTTACAACTGACCAGTTCTGTTGTCTACCTGTCTACACCCGAAAGATCATCCGGGAGAGCCTGACCCACCTTCGAGTGCTACCATCTATTGCATCATCGGACAACATGAGAGGCCTAAGGAAACTACTCGATCATCTTGGAAAGCAAAATAGTGCACTTCAAAACGCAGACACAGGAAGGGAACGACAACACAGCGCTGATCAACACTCGATCATGTTCAGTGCCATGTGCACAGGCTGAAGGGACTGAATGTGAGCTGAACCATATATTCTATAATGATGATCGACATTTTTTTTAAAGCTCTACCCGCTGACACTGTCGTAAGATCAACAGGCTAACCATCTGGGCTCATTGCATTCCGAGAGTGACACCCCGAGCAGCGAGGCCGCCACATCTGCCACAGGTCTTACAGACTTTTCTGACGTCTGACTTACATGACAGTAGAAATGGGGAGTCGTGAAAAGACTGGAACCGACCTCTGTCAAGACAACAAGCAAATCTGACAGGGAAATGAAAAGAAGCAGTTGTCCTTACTGGCTACGTCTGCACTGCAGACTGCAGCAGTGACATGGTCTGGGAGGAATGATGCTTCAAGACCCGATATCATTGCATATCTCAGCTGACATCCAACATCTGTGTCCTGAGGGTAAGCACGGAACTTGACACCACGGAAAACCTAGTAAAAGGGTTCTGGGACTTGGAAAGCATCAGTATCATGGAACACACTGGAGGGCTTGATGAGGAAATGGAAGCGACCATTTATCAATTCGAAAGAAGTATCAGAATGCAGAACAGCTGCTACGAAGTTGCCCTTCCTTGGAAAGAAAACAGCAAACCCCTTTCTGATAACCTATTCCAAGTGCACAAGCAACTCAAATGTCTCAGGAAAAGAATTCAGCTTACTCCGGAATTTGGAGCCGAGTGCGAGTTTATTATGTGAAGCTACATGCAGATGGGTTACTGCGAACGTGTGACTGATGACAAGGAGTCCCCCTCTCAAGTTTATTACATGCTTCACCATGCAGTTTTGCGCAGCGACTAAAGAAACACAAAGCGCAGCTTTGTGTTTGATGCATCCTTGCATGAGCAAGGTGCTTCTTCCCTGAACAAACATATTGCTGCTCTCACAACTCCACCCGTCTTGGCCGATTTCAACCCATCTGCCAATACTGAACTCCGCACCGACGCAAGTGGCCATGGCATTGGAGCTATACTTGCCCAGCGACAACACGGCCACACAAGGGCGAATGCGTATGCCAGCCGCCTCTTATCTACGTCCGAACAAAATTACTCTATCACAGAGCGAGAGTGCCTGGCACTCGTTTGGGCTATTACAAAATTCTGCCCTTATTTGTTTGGCCGGCATTTTACTGTTATAACAGACCATCATGCCTTGTGTTGGCTTTCCTCCCTCAAAGATCCTACAGGCCGTTTGGGGCGCTGGGCGCTTCGATTACAAGAGTATACATTTTCCGTCGTGTACAAGTCCGGCCGGCTTCACCAAGATGCAGACTGCTTGTCCCGTCATCCCGTCGACTCCCCTAGTCCTACCGACTCTGACGATGACGCATGTGTCTTGTCTGTGTCGGCCTTTTCTAACATTGCCGACGAACAACACTTAGATCCTTTGCTCCATTCCATTATTCTACGTCTGACCTGCGACCGACCTGATCTATCTCTTGCCTTATATGTACTCCACGAGAACACCCTATACCGACGCAATATGCGACCAGACGGCGCAGACCTTTTGTTCGTCGTTCCTCAACATCTGCGTTCCACCATCCTTGACCAGTTTCATGATGCTCCAACGGCTGGCCACCTGGGTGTCTCTCGCACATACGACAGCCTGCGCCGACGCTTCTACTGGCCGGGGCTCTACCGCTCCGTCCAGCAATACATTGCCGCATGTAAATTGTGTCAGCATCGAAAGAAGCCCACAATTTTGCCTTCAGGCCATTTGCAGCCGATCCCCATACCCACTGACCCATTCTCCCGTGTAGGTGTTGACCTTCTTGGGCCCTTTCCAGTTTCCGCCTCAGGGAACAAATGGATCGCCGTCGCCATCGATTATGCTACGCAGTATGCTATTACCAGAGCCATCCCGACCAGCTGCGCCACAGACGTCGCTGACTTCCTCCTAGAAAACGTGATTCTACATCATGGTGCCCCTCGTGAACTACTAACTGACCGTGGCCGCTAGTGGTTGACGAAATTCTCCGTTCGTGCTCCGTCCGTCACAAATTCACCACAGTCTATCATCCCCAGACCAACGGCCTCACGGAACGCCTAAACCGTACCCTCACAGACATGCTGTCCATGTATGTGTCTGACGACCACCGGGACTGGGACGTTTATCTACCCTTTGTGACATTCGCCTACAATTCATCAGTACATTCTACCGCTGGATACTCCCCATTTTATCTGTTATTTGGCCGACACCCGTTACTGCCCTTTGACACCTCACTACCCGCGGCAGACGCCACCAGTACTTACGCCACTGATGCCGTAGCCCGCGCTCATGATGCCCGCCGGATAGCCCATGCCAGGCTCTCTGCATCCCAAGACTCTCAAAAGTTCCGGTATGACAGTCGCCACCTTGATGTCCACTACATTCCTGGGTCACTCGTCCTGCTGTGGCTCCCGTGCCGTCGCGTGGGCTTGTGTGAAAAACTTTTGCCCCGCTACACAGGCCTTTACCGAGTTTTGCGCCCCGTGACAGACGTCACATACGAAGTTGAATCTGTGCCTCCGAAATCCTCGTCCAGAGCGCCATCCTCTGAAATAGTGCATGTGTCCCGCATGAAGCCCTATTATGCACGTTCTGTTTCACAAACGTAGAACGCACCGGGACTGTGCTTTTCCCGAGGGGGGGTAGTGTTACTGAGCGGTATTCGCTGGCCGTGCTGACGAAAAAGAAGTGCGACAGACTCCCAGAAGAAGACGACGCAGACGAGTGCTTTGCTGTGCGAGTGCTGTGCTGTGATTATCCTCAGTGGTGTGGACATCTGCCGTACTGTGAAATATTTCCTGTAACAATATAGAGAAGGGGCCTTGTCTTCTCACTGATGTAGTCAAACTGCTGATCTGTATTCGACGGTATCAGATCACCCTGAAAGGTGACATTGAGAAAGCATTTTTACAGATCAGTGTCAAAAAAGAAGACTGAGACACTCCACATTTTCTCTGATTCAAAGGCCCTTCAAATGCTGAACCTGACCCTGAAATCAAAGAATGGCATATGAAACTGGTGCCATCTGGCACCAAAGCTAGCCCTTTCCTGCTGAATGCCACTCTGCAACATCACCTCAAAGCTGTTAAATCTTCTAACCAAAAAACAGTTGCGCTTCTGGCAGAATTCTATGTCGATGACCTGTTTGTTAGTTGGCAATGACAAGGAAGAAGAGGCAGAGTTCTGGCAGAATTCTACGTCGATGACCTGTTTGTTAGTTGGCAATGACACGGAAGAAGAGGCAGAGATTTTTGCTCAAGTAAAAGATATTCTTGAAGCTTGCGAAATGAGTTTGCAAAAGTGGTCTTCGAACTCCAAGCGCTTGCAAGATATCTTCGCATCGCAAGAAGGTCGGAACGATTTAAATAAAACTGTGATGACTTTTGGCCCTATTTGGAATCCTGAAAGAGACAATTACTGTGGCCGCAAAGCCATTTTCAACCATTCTGAAGAGCGAGCACAGCTGCAAAAGAAGTATTCTGCAAACAATCGCCTGTATATTTGAACCTCTCGGAATGCTAGTGCCATTTACCATACAGGCCAAAGTACCCTTTCAAAACTTGAATTATGGCAGCGACACATTGGCTGGGATGATTCATTGCTACTGATATTGCCAAGAAGTGGGAAGTCTAAATGTCAGAGCTAGTAGACCTTTATTGACTGACAAACAGTGCCACAATGTGTTCCTCCTGTACTTAAACCGCAGAGTGTATAGCTGCTATGCCAGCCAGCAAGCATACAAGACGTGCGCCTACCTATAAATAGAGGACACGAACGGTTGCCAAGGGTTGTCAGTGGGTTTTCAGTCGAACATCCGGAAACTACAGCCCATTCTAGACAAGGAGGGACTACTCAGAGTTGGTGGCAAGTTGCATTTTTCCGATGAGAATGAAGAGGCCAAGCATCCCATCCTTCTCCCTCCCAGCCACCTATTCAGGAGCTCATTATTCATGACGGTCATTTACGAACTTTTCACGACGACGCTTGGGACACCCTCAAAGTTCACTTTTAAAGTAGACTTTATTTGATGGAAAGTTGCACGACCACTGTGCCAAGACAAGAATTAAGTCGAAAATTAAGTGCAAATTCATTGTCAACAGAGCAGCATGGTGGGGCGAATTCTGGGAGAGGATGGTGAGAACTGTAGAGGTTTGTCTGCATAAAATTCTAAGTCATGCAAGACTCACCTTCGAAGAACTTACAACTGTTCTACAGGAGGTCGAAAGCATTGTGAACTCCCGCCCCGACCCATGTTTATGCAGCGCCAGAACTCTGTGTTCTTGCGCCAGCCCGCTTTCTGATTGAAGAGAGATTTACATACATCGTTACCATCATCATATCCTGATGTGTCATCTTGTCAACCCAAGCTTCGACACTAAAGTGGGGGCATCACCAACGACTGCTTGAGCAGTTTTGGAGGCATTAGCATAAAGAATATCTCTTATCTCTTAGGTTGGCTAACCGTCAGAGCCAGCACACTACAAAGACCTCCGTCGGTGACCTGGTTCTAATTCACCACAAAAAGACACCTCGAAAAATGCGGAAGACTGCCAGGGTAGCTGGAAGTGATCACAGGAAGAGACGGCAACATTAGAGCCTGCGTTGTGAAGGCGTCCAAAGGAACCACTGTGCAATGGCCGGTTCACCTTCTATATCTTTGTTGTGTTTGCTTTTCTAGGAGGATGAAAGTTTGTGTGTGTGCAGTGATCAACAAATATGCCCCTATCCCTCCTCCCCTCATTTTGTGTTGTGTGTGTGAGGGGGGTGTTATCTCCTGTGCACGGTGCGGTGTGGGAGGCCAGCAGTAGTAAGATGCTGCTTCGCGACCAACCTCTCTGCTTCTACCTCGTGGTCTGGCGCCTGGGAGTGTAGACATAAAGGGGAACTCGCCCGCCAAGACAGAGAGGCTGGCCTGAGCATCACATTTACTTTTCTCCGCGAACTGAAAGACAGAAGATCGGTGTGCTGTACCTTGTTGACCATTTCCCTATGTAATACAAAAATTTCAATATAGCTTCGTTCTTTTGTTTTCAAGAAAGCGTCTCCGTGTCGTCATTGCCTGTTCCCATAACAAACTGCCAGAATGTGACGACTTCATTTTGCTGTCAACTCCCGAGGCAGCAAACCACCACACTAGTACAAGCCCGCTGCTTGCCGGTCCCTCCCCGGTCCCTCCCCACGTTCCTTCCATCCGTGTTTCTCAGCAGTGTTTTTCACTCCAAAATCAAAATCAAAAAACATATAAACCTCTGTTTTAGGCAGGTGAGGATCTTATACGGGAAAGGATGGTCTATTCGGCTTTGTTGACAAGTCCGAATGTTTGAAACCTTAATACTGTTCTCGTGGAAGCATTTTTTTTAAGACTTTATACAGCAGTGGAAAAAAGTAGGGAAAGTATACAAAATTTAGAGAGCAAACCACAACATGTACAGAACATACAGACTTTTCAATGTAATTTACAAAACATTTTGAGTGTAACACACAAAAAGAAAATAGTATTATGTGGCAATTTTCAGCATACAACACTCCTGACACAAGCAAGGAGCTTGCAACTCAGAATATTGAAAAGTCGCCGTGAATTACAAGGTGTGGAACAATTCAGCAACTGAAGCACTAGTCTAGGGAAGGATAGCAAGGCTTGTGTTGACAATTCCAGTCAGGAATGATGTGAGAGAAAGAGAAAACTTATACAGGCTGGTTTGTGCTAAATGTGGTGTTATTAAATTGGTATGATAGTTGCAAGTGCAAGCTGTGAAATTTAATGAATCAAGGCCTAGCCTAACTTGTTATTTAGTATCACAGAATGGAATTGTAGACTACACTGTTGCTTAACTTGTTGTAAGCTTGCATTATTTCAAGCATCTTTACATTTGATGTAGCATGTGTAGTGTATGCAGCTATGCTGGATATGTGGTTAAGCCACCTTTCACATATCAGTGGTCTGAGGATCTTCATTCTCATTCTCTTATGAGGGACCACATGGGACTCTGTGATAAGCAGGTGTGCTTCTCTGGGAGTGGTCATCATCATGCAGCCAGGTGCAACATATACTATTGGGCTTGCATGACAAAAAACATATAGTTTCATTATGCTAGGTAGTTTGCTTTCACCACCACTGTAATGCAGAATTGCAAATACTTTCATTTTCAGCAGCTGCCATACCCATTCATGACATTTGTAAAGAAGTTTTCAAGGAGGTTGCCATTTGATGCGACTCCACATGACCAGCTTTTGGAAGATTTATATGGAGATAATGAAAGGGCCAAGAAAGCCAGGTGGTGTCAAAAATTATTGAGGCTACTTGTAGGCTGAACCACTTCGTGTCTGAGCTTGCTTTCAGGAAGCCTAATACTAGATATTGAAAAGATGAATGTGCCTTGTGATGTGTGGTTTGAGCTCATCGTTAATCCTTCACTCATCATTATTTGCCTTCAGGTGCTCATAGAGGCACATTAGTTGGATAAGTGTTGGGGTACCAAATATCACAGAGCACTTGCTTCATTGATAAATTGGGTGCTGTGCACCTTTCGAGCTGTCTCCCTTTATGTGAGCCTCTCAATGGGGAAGCCATGCTCGATGCCTTTAGAAGGTTCGGTTCGCCAACCATTGCTCGGTTTCGGGACTAAATGTTGAGGATGGATCAAGTGCAGGCACCCTAAGACTAAACTCTTGAAAGGTAGTCAGAAAGGGACTTTAATGCGTGTACCCTAAATTAAGATGGAGTTCAGAACTTTCCAGTGTGTGTACCTCAGTGCAAACCCCCTAGTGGCCTTGCTATTCTTCGCTAGCTTTACAGTGGACACTGTGAAACAAACAGTAATGGCCCGGAGATCTTTCCATGGGGCAAACCAGACTTGATAGTAAAAGATCCAGATTGTTGCCCGCTGAGAGCAATGAACTGCTATCAGTTACTTTCCTAGTCACTTAACCTAGACATAAACATCCGTGGGAGATAAATCCGTGTTAATTCAGATATTTGCCAATTATTAGTACATCAAATGATTTGCTTTAATATAAGAAAGAGTGTATCAATGTGGCTGTTAATTTCGAAGAATGAGGCAAAGCAGCGGCACACAAGTTCTAGTTCAGATGCTGTAGAGGATCCTTTCTGGAAACCATGTCGGCAATTTGATGTAACTGAACTGTGCTCTAGGAACCCATGAATACAAGTGGCAATATGTTCTATAAGTTTGCAATGAAAGTAATGGTATGTGACAATAGTTTAACACAAAACAACCACCTTGCTTAAAATAGGAATGACCCAGGCCACCTTTCGTTAACCTGATGCTTTCGCTACCAACAAAAACGTATGGAAGACGATGACAAAGCACTTGGCAAATGATTAAGCACATCTACAAAGAAACATGCTTGGCATGTTTTCACGTCCAGAAGTTTTAGCTTTGAGGTTCAGAAGTATTAGAAGCACATCTTTAAATAGTGTGTGACTAGCATGTTGATTCGACAGCAAGATTAACACACAACATATTACTTAATTCCTTGATTATGTACCAACTCATCCAAGCAAAACCATTACTTGGGCAGATTTCTTCTACATTGGGCTCTTTTTTCATCTGAGCTTACTCTATGAACTTGTCATAGTGAGTGTCTATCTCATTGCTTTGTCAACATGCCAGTGTAGAGCATTCTATCATTTGTGCATCTCCCTGCATCAATATGTTTTACGCTATCTTCTAATACATACCCACAAACCCCCAAAAAGAGTACTACTTGTATAGAAAAATCACAAAGGCTGCTTTTCGACAGAGACAAAAAGCAAGACACTCACACGTTGAGCCCTCTAAACCAAACCAAGACCGAATCCTCGGGGTGCTATTCATAGATTTATTGGTAGTTAGTAATTAACTATGAGTAAAAGCATCTCTCATAGCTTGAATTGCTTTGGGATGCTAAACCCCACAAACCAAACCAAACTATGAGTAAAAAACAGCGCCGAGAAACAAAGATTTAAATGAAGTGACGCAGGCATGCACCTGCCCGAGCACTTTAATATAGTGATGCTGTTGGTCAAGTGCCTGTCCGTGTGACTTTCTGTCCTCAATTTTCAGCACTGTTTTCTGCTCCCATATAAAAGGGCTGCAGCTAAAATTTCTGATGGGCAAGGGGGTATCTCGACAGAAAAAGAATTTGCTCACAATTCCGGGTATTTAAAACCTTGATAATTTTCTGATGGAAATATTTTCCTTATCATGCACACAGCACAGGATGGGATCGCTTTTCGATGTCCTTGGCCGAGACGGCCCCACATCCATCTTGTAAACTGCCGGTATGCTGTGTACCTGTATTTTCTGTAATGAATAAAATTGCATTTGTGTGCATTCTTTCGCTGTGTAACATGGATGTAAGGTTCGTGTGAT
Organism: Amblyomma maculatum; assembly: GCF_055883805.1. NCBI lineage: Eukaryota > Metazoa > Arthropoda > Arachnida > Ixodida > Ixodidae > Amblyomma > Amblyomma maculatum. The sequence goes on from NC_139350.1 coordinate 61,565,908, forward strand.
AAAGAGTAAAAACATTTGAAAATCCCCAGTGCTATTGTGTTTGTTTCACTGCATAAAATATTGCGAGCGCGAGCAGTCATCTACAACGCGGAATTCCGCTGCTTTAGCGAACAAATTAAATTGTTAATCTTATGCATGCAGATGGTTTTTTTTTTATTGCAATATCGGCAATGCATGGAATTGCTAATATTCGCTGCGCTATTTTATTCCCGTAATTGCTGAACGTACACCCCTGCACAAAAGTGAAGAGACCATGCTACCCCTCAGAATTATTTTTCGGTATGAAAAGATGCACCTGACAAATATGCTTGGGCAAGATGGCAAGCAAATTAGTTAGGCTACCCTATGCATAACGTAGAAATCACCGCTACACCTGCATAAAAAGCTGGTGTACAGTTTTGTCAAAACGCGTGGTTGGTCTCTCCACTTTTGCGCAAAGGTGTACATACATATTTTGCTGCAATGCAGTATTGACATTTTTCTGCGTGTTACGACGAAACGGGGAACGACTTGGTGCCGCTAACAACATTTACCTCAATTATGTTCTCGCGTGAAGAAAAAAAAATGAAGTATGCTAATTGCATTTTGAAAAAAAAAAAATCGAGCTCGCGCTCGCTGACGGCGCATGCCACACACACACACACACACACACACACACACACACACACACACACACACACACACACACACACACACACACACACACACACACACACACACACACACACACACACACACGCGCGCGCGCGCGCGCGCGCACACACACGCGCACGCACGCACGCACGCGCACACACACACACACACACACACACACACACACACACACACACACACACACACACACACACACACACACACACACACACACACACACACACACACACACACACACACACACACACACACACACACACACACACACACACACACACACACACACACACACACACACACACAACAAAGCACAAAGACCTACTTGTGAATGTCCATTTCAGGCTCTTCATTTCTCTCTATGAGCTCGCAGTACGCGACGCGTAGCACGTGTACATCCAGGCAAAGGGTGAAAAAATATTCATCCTCGGTTATGTATGCCGCATCGCGGTCAGTGCATTGCGGCATGTCCCGGCAGCAAAGCCGTTCTGCCGCCGTTGGCATCGCGACGCACCGGCCGCATCGACACCTGCAGTGGGAAGATCCGCACGAGTGTCGAACACTTCTAAAAATAAAGAAATGAACTGTCATTCGGTATTTACCAATCCGTGCCATCATCGAGCTCAGGGTCTTCAGGCGGCGATGCCTGATCTTCCGCGACGTCGGCGCAGCTTTGTGATCTTGTTCGTGTCGCGTCCTCCTTTGGCGTGTCAGCGTAAGGAACAACGCTGAGGTCCTCACTTCGACGAAGGAGTTCGCGTTCAGTACTGCTCAAGTCAGCAAAACTCATTTTTCTGCGTGACCCTCGTGGTCTTAGCGTGGCGGCGGACAAGCGGAGTGAAGCGTCTGCTCGCCGTCAGTCATACAGCACACGTGGTTGTTGTTACCATGGTAACGACGCTTCCAAAAAGCGCGGCTACAGAATGAAGCGGACAGGCAACCATTGTCGATAGCTTCCGATACGTCACCAGAAAGCTGCGTTTCTGATAGGTTGCGCCCCAATCGAGCGCTGGGCGAGCGAAATGGGAGAGAGACTCTCTCTCGCACCAGCTCCGACGCGCTTTTTTTTTTCTCTTGCATTTAGAATTTTATAAACCGAATAACTCTGGTTTCCGTGCATCGATTTTTGTAATTCTTTTTTTACTGACATCATTGATCATTATTCATTGATCTTTCAAAGGCATTTGACTCAATTAATCACAACATACTTTTAGATAAATTAAATGCCCTTGGAGTATCTGGTCCTGCACTTTCATTTATCCGTAGCTACCTACTAAACCGAATCCAAGCAGTTTGCATATCTGATACTTACTCTACACCTAAGACTACTAATGTTGGCGTTCCTCAGGGTTCCATCCTTGGACCACTTCTTTTTGTTTTATTTATTAATGATCTTCCCTCGTGCCTTAAATCTTCTGAATGTATATTATACGCTGATGATACTACCGTACTAGCATCTGACTCGTGCATAGATTCTTTAACACGCAAATTGAATACCGATATGCAGCAAACATAGCAACCTGGTGTCGAAATAACATGCTTACAATTAATGCATCCAAATCTAGCTTTGTCATCTTTTCGTCTCCTCTCAAGGCTATTCCTGCATCTTTACATATTTCCCTTAACTCTCACATACCCTTTGCCACTGATCATGCGATGTTCCTTGGCATAGATCTTGATTGTCACTTAAAATTTAACAGACATATATCCTCCCTTTTAAAAAAATTAGCATACGGCATAAGGGTGCTCATCAAGGTGCGAAACTACTTCAGTTTACATACGCGCATTTCTCTCTACTATGCTTTCATCCATAGCCATATGAACTATTGTATTTCGTCTTGGGGAAACACATACAGAACACACATAGCTCCGCTACAACACATACAAAATCAAGCCATACGCATCATTACTTCTAACAGCCATTTGTGCAGTGCTGCGCCCTTGCTGCAAGCTCATAACATCCTTGAAGTATCATCCATGTTTCATTATTCTATTGGCATCCTCGTATTTAAATTCATGAATGGGTCACTTCCCATCTCAATAATTAATAGTACCCAGCTCCCGAGACATAGCTTCACTCGGTTTTCATGCCAAAATAATATTTTACTGCCAAAACCCAGAACTAATTACGGCAAATCCACAGTTAATTTCTCTGGCTCATTTCTGTGGAATTCATTACCATTCAGAATTAAGCAATCATCTAATATTCATGCCTTCAAGCGTAATTTTCGTACTTTTCTGCTATCGGGCTAAAAAAATTAAAAAAAAAATTAATTGATAAAAATACTTATGCCACATACAATTGTTTTCCACTGCTTTGCATTTATATAACATGTTCTCAATTTATATTCTGTTTATATTACGCTATCATGTATTTCTGCGTGTTCCACATTTATATTATATAACAGTTACAGTTTTCATCCGCTGTTGTTTGCACTTAATTATTTTTGTTTTGTATACTTGTAACAGGAGGTCCCCTGTGCAGCCATTGGCTTTGGGACCTCCTCCTGTACTTACCAATATTTGTATTCATTCGTTGCATTGAACCAATAAATTCTGATCAGCACGGTGCAAAGCACCTAGAATTTGGCTGGAATTAGCGGCCTTATGCTCGTCACGGTGCCCCTTTAAGGAAGCAATTAGACTGCATTCTTTCCATTGAGCCATTTGTAAGTGCCTGCTTTGCAGAAGCGATGAGCAGCGTGTATCACGTGAATCCCCCCCCCCCCCCCGCCCCTTTGTTATCGGCGCTATCATTTTTTATATTCCGTATACTGTTGTTGCAGTTGACGTCGGTCTAGTGAATGCGAGAAATTACACCGCTCTGGTGTTGACAGAAACATACATTAGCACCGCTTCTTAGGCTAGTTGGTGATTACTTGAATTGGAGATAAAATTGCGTTGAACCATGCACACCATAAGAAAGAAGACGAGACACGGGCGCTTGTGTCTCGCCTGTGCCTTGTCTTCTTTTTTGTGGTGTGCATGGTTCGGCGCTACGTTTTCGCCAATTGAGATAAACATACATGAAGGCATTTTATGCTGGGTATCGAAAGGTAATTTTCTCAGGTTCGGTTCGGGTTCACGATTTTCGGCTAGAGTCACGGATTCCGCTCCAGAGCGACATTCCATTTCTGTCTGATCCCGTTCGAACTTGCTCGAACCGGTTCAAATGGGTTCAGGACAAAAATCTTGAATGAGGATCCATTATAATCAAGTCTGTTGATACTGATTACGTGACGTTTTTAGGGTTGCCAAAATACAAAATGCCTTCCGTACTCTCCATGGCTTAAGGTTAAGAATTTGGGACTGGAGCGCCAACCTAAATAAAGCAAAAATTTTAGTAGTGCCTAAAAATTTCCCCGGTTACGATGTGAAACAAGACGCTGTTTTTTTTTTCTTTTTTTATGTACTCCGTAATTAAGCATTTTGCAAACACCGTAGTGAAACTAGAAAGCATTTAACAAGTTGCGGATCTTATTGACGTTGTTAAATAACTGTACCTGAGTATGCGTAAGTATTCTTAATTGTGAGGTTATTTATCGTAAAATGAAATAAGGAACTGAACCCCTGAAAAGAGTGGAATCTGATTCCGTGTGCTCGATAATTCTACACATTTTAGACGATTCGGGCGGAGAGAGGTGCGAGATGAACCGACCGCCGTTCTAGTTATACACGCCGTGCCTCATGAGCATAAACGTGTGGAACTCCGGAAATATACGAAAATAACCGCTGAAAAAATGAGTGGCTTCAATAAAAGCCGAACTCTGTGAGATAATATTTTGTATTCGCATTAGAAATCCAGTTATTCAGAAATGTTCAAAAACTAACAGAAAGTGCAGTAAGGGAATTGATACTCATCACCGTTCGCTCAAGTGTTTCCATACTTGTACAAAAAAATGCTGCGCAGCTGTCGGAGAAACTTTGGAGCTAAAGGAAGTTGATTAGCTTAGTAAGCGACGCCCCAGACCGACGATGGCTCTGAGTTTGAACTCTGGATCAGGATAATGTTTTCTTCAACTACGGAACCTCTGTAAAACAGCATGGCTTTCATTTGTCTTTGTATGGCTGCGCTTGGACGGACTTGTGGTAATGAGTGATCGCTACCTCAGTACAAATCTGTTCCATCATGGCGGACTCCTCTAAGCACTGCTATAGTCTCTTACACTGCCCCCACAGGCTACAGAAAACAAACATCGCAGCCCGCCTCTTTGTCGGGAGCAGATGAAGGCATGAAATGCATTGAGGGAACATCATCTCGGACTGCTCGAAGGTAGCTGCTGAAATCCACGCAACTGCATCAGCCAGGCCCTTGCATTGCTGGCGGCTGGAGGTGATCTTCCTCCGCTTCCGGTCACCCCTGGCTGCTTCGCGTGTGCCGGAGATTTCACAACTCTTCACAGCCTGCTAGGTTTCCTTGTTGATGTTGTTCAAGCTCTACATGCCACCGCGAGCATCCATTTCTCTTGTAGTGTTTGGAAGAGTGCTCAGCTTTCGCGCTTTCAACCGCTACAAGTTTGTCCGCTCTTAAATGGCCTTATAAAACATTTGAGTTAAAGAACGAACTGACGAAAGCTAAATAACACGAAAATTTCGAATATTCAGAGCGAAGACTTTCTACTTACAACATGTAGCTGGAGAGGCTATGCAGGTGTTCGAGTAGTGAACCTATCTCCTTGCGGCGCCGATGGTTGGAATCGCGCTCAAGGCTCCCGGACAATCTCGCGCACGACAAAGTTGCTTAAAGCGCTCGGCTCGGGATCGAAGGAATGCAGGTTTGATTCTCGATGTAGACAGGATTTTTATTTATCTGAGGACGTCTTCATAACGTCATTTGATTGACAGCTGTAAAGTGATCGAATGAACGCCGACAGCATGAGCCATTAAAGGTTTTCGCCTTAATATTGGCCCAAAGAATGACAAAAGACGACGATCCGGGAACGGAGCCGCTGCTGTGCATTCCGCAATGCGGACGCCTCCAGCTGCACTGAGACCGAGTGAATTCGGTTGCGTCGTTGTGGGCTAAGTGTGTCAAGAAATCCATGCGCTCGGACATTCTTCAGCAGCTACGGACGTAGAGGCCTAGCGATTTTACGAGACGCGAGCAGCGTTAAAGCTTGTTAAGCAGCATTAAGTAGCTTGGCGCAGAGCTGAAAGTGACATTGCTCCTCATAATTGCCGATGATATCTTGCATTCACTTAGCAGCGCATTTCAATGCAGGCACTAAAACTCGTATGCCTTATTGTCAAACGATAAAATGCGAAGCAATAACGGGAGATTATTTTCTGGCTTTATAAAAAACTCAAGCAAAACGAAAATAAATTAACACCCACATGTGATTAGGCCGTATCCTCAAGACCTGCTGTAGAGTACTTATTTCTGTTTTGTGAAAAATAAGCAAGTGGCGAGGCTGCATGCATACATGAAGAAACTTTAACATTAAACACGTGACATGTGACAAGCAAACATGGGCCATGTACTATATGGCACATGCATTACTTCATTAAAATAAAACCGGCTGTAAGGAATTTTTCTTCCAATTTTCATCGTGGGAAGGCATCGTGGGCATGAACATTCAATTGAATGCATAGTGCTAGCCAAACCTAAGCAGATACCCTTCCAGTGTGACACAAGTGGAGACCAGTGTGAGATGCAACAAAATTTTGTCTTGTGCGCTCAGAGATAGCATGCCTGCCCTGGTTTACTTGTAAACACCATGCGTAGGGCCCGGAACTTTAAGCATTTCCCTGAACATGCCTAAAGTGTGGATTTTTTCACTTGCCTGCCTTTTTCTCGTTTTTTAGGAAATACTACCTATTTAACCGCACTTGTCCCTAAATGCCTGAATCCGGCATTTCGGTCTTCGTTGCCGTTTTTAAATTTTGAGACATCCGTCTAAGTATATACGGTGAAAGGCGTGCGCCGAAGCACACACAAAAGGCACGGGTCTCGCCAGATGTTTTTCTCAAAGTGTAACTGGTGCAACCAAAGAGATTATACAACCTCCTTGAGTGTACCCCTACACCAGAAGCGGCGCTATCCAGCCGGGGACAGCCCCATAAACGCGCTCAAGATTGGCTGCTCGCTGCTCGCTCGTCGCTCGGTCGACTCTCAGCCGCCTACCCCTCCGGAGAGAATGGCCACTTCTTTGCCTGCGGCTTCCAGAACACGCGATACTGACTTGAGCGGGCTCACAACTTTTGCTTCGATGGCGCTCTCTATTTCATTTCGTATAGGGAACCCAAACTAAAATTTCGGTTCGCGACGCCAGGTAAGAATCTAAAAAAAAAATAAATTATCGTGTTCCCTTGCGGTCAGAAATGATCCAATGATTTTACCAAAGCATTGCATTATGGAGCATGAATGCTTTTCAAACTCGCGGGCAAAGGGGTCTTTTATGACTGGGATCCCAGCAGAGGTTCACGCAGCTGGAACACAGGAACCGAGCACCATACCGAGCGGGTCAGGCGAGCAGCAGCCATTGACGACGCCCAGCCCGCAGCGACAACGACGGGTTCCGTTGCCATTGAGTGCTAGCGGTCAACCACCTCGCCTGGTCGGAAGGATGGGGAGCGACTCATTCATGTATGTACCCGCCTTACACTCGCAGAGGTGACCATGATGAACCTTTAATTGTCTTGGCGAAAGCAAAAGACGCAACTTTTCGCCGACAATTCTCGGTACTTAATCACAGCAGAATGTTCATTCGGGCAAGTTGGTAGACGTTCATAATTGTAAAACTGCGCGAAAAATGGTACACAAGAACGAGAAAGACACGGGACGAGAGCTGTCCGCTGTGTACCGTTGTTCGCACTGTTTTACAATTATGAACTTAATCACAGGGAGGAAAACGCGGCCCACCTCTACCCTGGCTAATTCGACGAGCCTCCTCAGCTTTGGAGGCCGAGGGGCCGAGATGTAGGCACGAGGAAGTAAGCTTCTTTTCTCTCCATCTATCCATCTGTTTTTCCTCTCTTCTGTTTATCCCTTTTGAATTTTCGACCACCGTGCCGCCGTCACCCCGCGACCGCTGCATCGCTCATCGCCGGCGTCATTTGAACGGTGTATGTTTCAGGAGTTCCGTCAGCCGCATTGGCGGTTTACCTTTGATGCACACATTACGTCTCCGGTCGCTTGGTCGTGTTGTTACGTCACGTGCCCGTAATTTCATCATGTCAGCGCAACGACAGCTACAGCAGTGTTTGGTTCTGTGTCCGTGACGTTCGAAATCTGTCCCTGTCATGATGCGCCGACCCGCGCCTTTTGAGATTCCTATATGAGTCACTGAATTCAGGCATGGTGCTTCAGAGTCACTGGAGGGCAGAGCCTAGCTTTGAACGGCACCGCTTATGCGTCGTTTCTGCTCAAAGTTGCTCGGGTACAGCTCAGATCGACAATCAGAAGATCCGGTACGTCTTTGGAGACAGTGGACGAGCACATCAAGGCGCGAGTGCAGACGGTTACCTTTCGCCCGTGTGATGTATTATGTATTTATGTACGCGGCGTTTTCACGAATGTCTCCCCATTTTTAGAGCAGAGATTTAATTCACGCGCAAATTCGGAATGAAAGATGTGCAAAAGTTCAGTGGTGTATTAACGCGCTTTCTTATCGATTCTGCGAACGCTAGTTGGTCACGAGTGAGGTCGTATGTATTGCTCGCGTATGCGACAGAGCTCTCTCATGCTCCCTGTAATGCACTTTCTGTTCTAATTTGCCATTGCTGATGCGAGCCGATCGCGCTGAACGTTGTGTTAGGTTATGTCTGCTCTCCGGAGATCGCACTCCGTGTGAGGGTGTGCGCGCGAGCGAGCTGCCTTTAATGCGATTCGCCTACTTTGCTATTGATGCTGCGAGCTGGTCACGCCAGACGTGACACTGCGACCTGCTTCTAGCAGCAATGATAAAGTAGGCGAAAAGGTGCATTAAAGACAGCTGGATCGCGCGCATACGGCGTGCGATCCCCGGGGCGAACGCATCAACCTCCCCCTCATTTTCCAGAGCGCATTTGAAGGCGCCCGGCTATGCGAATGACGCCCCCCCTGCGACAAGAATGGTTAGCTCCATATTAGGGCCTCCAAATGGTAGGGCGTAACAGAAGGAGGAATTGGCCCTACCGGTGTAATTCGTGTAAAGCCCCTTTAAATTCGTTGCCACTGCGAGGTGTATTGAGCTTTAACCCCGTGACTTAATTCGGTGAATTCAGTGCCAAGCGAAAGTCACCTTTGCCAGGAGCAGACTTCTCGGATATCCCGGAGTGTCTCAACTTTTTTGCTGCATTTTCACTGCCATCCCAAGATCGCCATCGCCACCAAGGAAGTTAAGCCTCGCCGTAAGAAGGCGTGTGAGGAGGCTCAAGTACCATCCTCGGCCGTGGTCGGGACCTCGAATGCTCGCATGTGTGTCCCTGGTTGACTGCCCGACATGAACTCCATTTCCCCCAGCTCCCTAGCTGGGGGCAACAAGCAGTATTTAAGAGCTGGAACTGTACCCACCAGCTTAGCTCAGCTCCATTCTCTTCCCTCAACCTGTACATACTTCTCCTTGTAGAAAGTGTACATGAACCCTCTTTCTTGGCTCTCCTACCTGACTGCTCCTGCCTCGATGTCTAATCTACTCCTAAAAAGTAAGCGGTGAAGCCGGTGCCCTGAAATCCCAATCACATCAGGTCTAAATATTGACTATTGCTGAACTGGTGCATGGGTTTACTTCGTAATAGTTTACATAAAGCCACCGCAGCTTCGTTTTGAGGTCGTATGTGTTTGCGCTTTTTACGCTCGCGAATCGGGGGCACTGGTTTGGCACCTCCAGAACTAAACTCTGCGTTTCCGCAGCAAGTTGGGCACCTGCAAAGCCCGTACTCCCACAAAACTGAAATCAAAACAAGGCGTCCGACCCGAAATTACAAGAGACCACATTATTCAGAGCTAGCTTCTCGACGTAGCTCCTACGGTCAAGTCTAGTTTTCGCAGGGCTTAAACGTTCCCCTACCTCAAGAACAATTCAGTGAGTGATATTTCAATCCATGGAGAACATACCTCTCTTACCTTCAAGGCTTTTTTGTGGATAGATACCACAGCCATAAGGCAATGTTTCTCGCCTGCATTTACCTTTCATCATTAAAAGGACACGACTACTTTTACAAGAATACCATATGAAAAACAAATAAAGCGTGCTCTTCATATTCAACGCCTCTGAAATTCGATCTTGTGCGCCATTGAGTTATTTGATTCTTAGTGCTGTAGAGCGTTCGGTATTTGAAGCATATGCCAATAATTAGACGACAGTTAGGTCCTGCCGTTGAGGGTATGACGCGATAGTGTTCCATGCACACACAAGGATGACGATGTTTTGCCCTTTATTTGTAATGTTTGTTGGTTTACTTTTAATTTTTACTCGTTCACACACGCACACACACACACACACGCACACACACACACACACACACACACACACACACACACACACACACACACACGCACACACACACACACACACACGCACACCAACACACACACACACGCGCACACAAACACACACACACACACACACACACACACACACACACACACACACACACACACACACACACACACACACACACATATATATATATATATATATATATATATATATATATATATATATATATATATATATATATATATAGACATGGATTGCTTGTTACTAATGGGCCAGAGTTAAATTCAAACAGGATGTCACACAACTTCCACGATTATCTATTTTATTCCAACAGTTTCGGACGGTGGACCGTCGTTCTTCAAGGTAGAATTGAGTATGGAGAATAAGTCCGCACATTACGCCACTGTTAGGAGAGGGAGAAGGAATTCTCGCTCTCCGTCTTTGGAGAAGCAAACATCACTGAATAGATAGAAAGGGCGAAAAGCTCCAGTTGATTATTGGCTGGTGATGCAACAAAGACGGAGAAAGAGAAAAAAAAGGGGGTGGGGCGAGAGAGAAAGGGGCAAAAAGAGAAACTGGAGAGCCGACGAATGTTACATACGCGCCGTGCTTCCACGAAGACGACACTAAAGCAAGACAAGTCTCTCTCGAAGGAAGGTTCAGAATAACATAAAAAAACAACAACTAAAAAACAGACAACGCGAGCATGCACACCAGGACGGCCCGCTCCCCAGCGGTGCAGGTGTTCAAGAAACCGTTGGGATAAGAGTTATGTGTTCTAGACGGAGTTGTTCCCCACCGCGACACGCCAGCGATCGGAGCCAGGGAGGCGCGCCGCCGCGGCGACGAAAGAGCCGTCGGCCAGACGCGCTCTCCCGAAACCCGAAACCCAATGCTGCAGCCGGGCATTCGCGTCAAGTGGTTCCCGCGAGCGTGTCCTAAGTGAAGACGTTTGTTGCGGGATAGAAAACCGACCAGAGGGGGAAGGCCAAGGAGCTAAATAACGAACAGTATAGTTTGCGTCAGAGGGAGGAAATTCTTAGGAGCGGGCAAATGGGGGGAGATAAAGGCCTTGTCTATTAGTTATGTAGGCGTTTCAGAAAGGCAAAGTTGCCCAATGTTTCATTAATTCCATGGGTTAGAGTCTGAAATTTGTGTATGAAGTACGATTCTCTTTGTTCTCTTTGTCGATTTGTTTGGAAGCCTGATTGAAGGAGAATGACCCGAATGTTTTCGAAAGTGTGGTTTGGAAGGCACAGGTGCTTAGAAAAAGGGAGATTTGGCAGTGTGTGGACGTGGGCCTTGTGGTTATTGAAACGAAACCTGAATGGTGTTTCGGTCTGGCCGACGTATTCCATGCCGCACACACCGCAGCTTAGCATGTATACCACATTGGCAATGTCGCAGTTCAAGGATTCTTTGATCTTAAAGGTGAAATCAGAGAAGTTGCCCTTTACAATATTTGTCGCCTGCACATGATTTCAAAATTTACAGCGTGGTTTTCAGCACGGTTTACATCCGGGGTTAGGGTTAGTATTGGCGGTCGTTTTAGATTTAACTAACATGTCATTTAGGTTTCTAGAGCGCCGATACACTGCTCTCGGTGGCTGTTTGAAAATGGAAGACAAGTGACTGCTTTGCTGGATTATATTGAAATGTTTCGAGAGGATATTATTAACCCGTGGCATGTTTGAGGAATGTGTAAGAACGAGGTTTGTTGGCCTGTCGTTCTGCTGTGATTTTTCAAAATTGATTATTTAATTTCTGTCTAAGCCTCGAGCTTTCCCAATAGCATCATCAACAATGAAGGGGGGGGGGTATTCCTTTTGCAGAAGATTTGTTTTTAGTTGCTCCGCATGGCGGTCGAAGTCATCTAGCTCAGAGCAAATCCGTCGGAATCTATGAGCCTGTGAGTAGGGTATGCTGGTTTTACAGTGGTGTGGGTGGCTGCTTTTGAAATGTAGGTACTGCTGGCGGTCGGTAGGTTTCCGGTATAGGGTAGTCTTAAGAACGTTGCCTTTTCTCTGTATTGTAACGTCCAAGAAGTTAATTAAGGATTTAGAAAAGCTGTGAGTGAACGATATGGATGGGTGAAATGAATTGTTATTTTGTATAAATGTTAACAGGCTGGCTTCGTTGTGGGGCCAAATGAGGAAAATATCGTCAAGAAAACGTTTATAGAGGAGGGGTTTCAGAGACTGAGTGTCCAGGAATTGCTTCTCGAGGGCCGCCATGAATATATTTGCATAAGCCGGTGCCACCTTGGTTCCCATCGCCGTACCGTTAACCCGAAGGTAGTGTCTTCCCTCAAATTCGAAGTTGTTGTGATTAAGCACCAGGCTAAGAATAGTGGAGAGGGTTTCCTCATCCAGGTTCACCGAGGGGTCCGCCTTAAGGTATGCATCCACTGCCGCGCGTATGCCGTCTGAATGGGGGATATTCGTGTACAGGGATGTTACGTCCATTGTGACTAAAAAGCTTTCCATCGGAATTTCGAGGTTGGACACGACCCTCAGGAAATGATTTGTGTCCTTAATGTAGGCAGGGATAGTTGGTATAATGTCCTCAAATAGGAAGTCAAGGACTGCGGAAATATTTTCGGTGAGTGTACTGTTACTTGACACAATTGGGCGGCCGGGACGGTTGGGTTTGTGAATTTTTGGGAGGAGGTAGAATCGCCCGGGAACCGGTTTGATGGGCATCATTGCTTTAAACATATCCTGGGATATCTTTTGCTTTTGATACAGAGACTCTAATTGATTGTTGATTTTGGTTTCAAAATCTCTTGTGGGATCGCTATTCAATTTAGTGTAGAAACGTTTATCTTCCAATTGTCGGAAACCTTCTGTTAAATATTCTGCCTTGTCCATAACAACAATAGCGCCGCCTTTGTCCGCAGGTTTGATGATGATGTCAGACCGCTGACTCAAAGCGTCGAGGGCTTGGCGCTCTTCGGGTGACAGGTTGTTACGGACTGCATTAGGTTTTGATTTTGTATACGCAGCCAGAATATCCTTTTGAACAGCAGCGATGTACATATCTAAATGTTTGTCTCTGTGTTCCCTTGGTGTCCATGATTTATCCGATATCCCCGGTATGTTAATTTCACGCTTCGTTTCGTGGTTACTGAAGTATTCACGGAGACGCAGACTCCTTGCAAAGTTATCTAAATCTTGAAATAACTGAAATTCATTGAATTTTCCTGTCGTAGGGCAGAATGTTAGGCCCCCTAGCGAGCAACGTTCGTTCCGAAGGTGAGAGCGGCAGACTCGACACATTCACTACATTATCAGTAGCCATGGTAGACTGGTTTCCAGCAGACCCGCAAGGCTGGCGAGGAGCTACTTTATCTTTAGCCATAGGTGGGGCTGGTTTATCCTTGGCCACAGGCGGTGTTAGAGGATAGCTAGGCGTAGGGACCACGCCATCCGGGCTTAGTTTTTTTATTTTATTTTCGTTGATTTCTGTTGTTTTGCGTTAACCTTTAGGTTCTTCATACTCAATTCTCAATTTTCATACTCAATTCTACCTTGAAGAAGGGCGGTCCACCGTCCGAAACTGTTGGAATAAAATAGATAATCGGGAAAGTTGTGTGACATCCTGTTTAAATTTAAGTCTGGCCCATTAGTAACAAGCAATCCATGTCTATTTCCACTGCTATGGCTGCCAGATTCAACACAACTGAACGATTGTCAATTCACTTGCCCAGAAGACCCATCCGCACAGCTATTATTAGTGACGAAATTCTCAAGCACCTATATCAACACTTCGACCCGGACCATCCTGACACACCTGGCTTCATTATCTATAAGGGAGCAACATTCTCCGATGTTCCAGCCCTTCTGGAGTACCTTCCCACGACCACCCAGAAAGTGATTTTACATGTCGGACAAGCGGACATCGCGGCAGCCGGTGCTTCGGATGCCTTGTCATCTATGAGGGAGCTGGTGAAGAGGATAGGCCGTGAGCGGCCCTCGATCAGGCTCTGCATGAGCCTCCCTCTCCCCCGTGCACAGAACCGCCGACGCCACGGAGCCAACCGGCGGTTCGTCACCTGGTTCAATGGACAACTACACCGTTATGTGTTCCAGGTGCGTCGTCTGTGTCACCGACGACAGCTCGGAAGAGATGTGGTTTACTTGAACCACGCAATCGAGGAGCTGCCACCGTGGAGGGCCCTCGCGGCTGATGGGTTCCACCTGAGCTTCTAGGGCGTGGCTGTCGTGTGCGAACACGTGAAACGCACACTTGGCGCCTCGTCCCCGACGACAGGGTGGAACTCCCGTCAACATCCGACGCCAAGGACTTCAGGTGGCTGCAGGACAGTAGTGAATTCAAGTGGGATTCGCCCGCTGTCTCAGGAGCCCGAGACACCCCCAGTGCCACCCCGCCGCCGATACATGACCAGGAAGGCCTGCAGCGAGGCGGCACGGCACGGGCACCGCAGCGATTGACTCGCTACCGCCACAGGTACGGCCCGCTCCCCAAATACGCATTCACGTTCATTCCTAAAAATCCGTAAGATTACAGAAAAACGCATCCGATACCGCGCTCACGTTAAAACACTTACGCAGTACTGTGAATCGCAAACAATACAAAAAGGGTTTGCGGCTACAGCTATCCCCGGCTATGACAACTCTGAACGACGATGAAGAGGCGGAGTGGAATGGAATTCTACATGACAGCTCACTGCGCCTTATGGACCTAATCATAAGACATAGCCATCGAAAAGCTCTCGAACTTGAACATATGGAAGAATGCTGTCGCCGCGAACAATCATTCACGGAAAATAAACTAATTGAGCTCCGCGAATTTGAAAATCGGAAAACAACAGAAATCAACGAAAAGAAAATAAAAAGCTCAGCCGGGATGGTGTGGTCCCTACGCCTAGCTATCCTCTAACACCGCCTGTGGCCAAGGATAAACCAGCCCCACCTGTGGCTAAAGATAAAGTAGCTCCTCGCCAGCCTTGCGGGTCTGCTGGAAACCAGTCTACCATGGCTACTGATAATGTAGTGAATGTGTCGAGTCTGCCGCTCTCACCTTCGGAACGAACGTTGCTCGCTAGGGGGCCTAACATTCTGCCCTACGACAGGAAAATTCAATGAATTTCAGTTATTTCAAGATTTAGATAACTTTGCAAGGAGTCTGCGTCTCCGTGAATACTTCAGTAACCACGAAACGAAGCGTCAAATTAACATACCGGGGATATCTGATAATCATGGACACCAAGGGAACACAGAGACAAACATTTAGATATGTACATCGCTGCTGTTCAAAAGGATATTCTGGCTGCGTATACAAAATCAAAACCTAATGCAGTCTGTAACAACCTGTCACCCGAAGAGCGCCAAGCCCTCGACGCTTTGAGTCAGCGGTCCGACATCATCATCAAGCCTGCGGACAAAGGCGGCGCTATTGTTGTTATGGACAAGGCAGAATATTTAACAGAAGGTTTCCGACAATTGGAAGATAAACGTTTCTACACTAAATTGAATAGCGATCCCACAAGAGATTTTGAAACCAAAATCAACAATCAATTAGAGTCTCTGTTTCAAAAGCAAAAGATATCCCAGGATATGTTTAAAGCAATGAAGCCCATCAAACCGGTTCCCGGGCGATTCTACCTCCTCCCAAAAATTCACAAACCCAACCGTCCCGGCCGCCCAATTGTGTCAAGTAACAGTACACTCACCGAAAATATTTCCGCAGTCCTTGACTTCCTATTTAAGGACATTATACCAACTATCCCTGCCTACATTAAGGACACAAATCATTTCCTGAGGGTCGTGTCCAACCTCGAAATTCCGACGGAAAGCTTTTTAGTCACAATGGACGTAACACCCCTGTACACGAATATCCCCCATTCAGACGGCATACGCGCGGCAGTGGATGCATACCTTAAGACGGACCCCTCGGTGAACCTGGATGAGGAAACCCTCTCCACTATTCTTAGCCTGGTGCTTAATCACAATAACTTCGAATTTGAGGGATGACACTACCTTCAGGTTAATGGTACGGCGATGGGAACCAAGGTGGCACCGGCTTATGCCAATATATTCATGGCGGCCCTCGAGAAGCAATTCCTGGACACTCAGTCTCTGAAACCCCTCCTCTGTAAACGTTTTCTTGACGTTATTTTCCTCATTTGGCCCCACAACGGAGCCAGCCTGTTAACATTTATACAAAATTACAATTCATTTCACCCATCCATATCGTTCACTCACAGCTTTTCTAAATCCTTAATTAACTTCTTGAACGTTACAATACAGAGAAAAGGCAACGTTCTTAAGAATACCCTATACCGGAAACCTACAGACCGCCAGCAGTACCTACATTTCAAAAGCAGCCACCCACACCACTGTAAAACCAGCATACCCTACTCACAGGCCCATAGATTCCGACGGATTTGCTCTGAACTAGATGACTTCGACCGCCATGCGGAGCAACTAAAAACAAATCTTCTGCAAAAGGAATACCCCCCCTTCATTGTTGATGATGCTATTGGGAAAGCTCGAGGCTTAGACAGAAATGAAATAATCAATTTTGAAAAATCACAGCAGAACGACAGGCCAACAAACCTCGTTCTTACACAGTCCTCAAACAAGCCACGGGTTAATAATATCCTCTCGAATCATTTCAATATAATCCAGCAAAGCAGTCACTTGTCTTCCATTTTCAAACAGCCACCGAGAGCAGTGTATCGGCGCTCTAGAAACCTAAAGGACATGTTAGTTAAATCTAAAACGACCGCCAATACTAACCCTAACCCCGGATGTAAACCGTGCGGAAAACTGCGCTGTAAAGTTTGAAATCATGTGCAGGCGACAAATATTGTAAAGGGCAACTTCTCTGATTTCACCTTTAAGATCAAAGAATCCTTGAACTGCGACAGTGCCAATGTGGTATACATGCTAAGCTGCGGTGTGTGCGGCATGGAATACGTCGGCCAGACCGAAACACCATTCAGGTTTCGTTTCAATAACCACAAGGCCCACGTTCACACACTGCCAAATCTCCCTTTTTCTAAGCAACTGTGCCTTCCTAACCATGCTTTCGAAAACATTCGGGTCATTCTCCTTCAATCAGGCTTCCAAACAAATCGACAAAGAGAACAAAGAGAATCGTACTTTTTTTTTTTTTTTTTTTTTTTTTTGTACGCAAACTTGCCATAAGACATATTATATAAACTCATGTAAATGGTTTTCCGTGAGGAACCGGAGCAGGCTCCCGCTCTTAGCGTTGTCGGTGAGCCATTTAGAAAAGTCATCTTCCCTTGTTGTGGTTAGACCCAGAATCGTACTTCATACACAAATTTCAGCCTCTAACCCATGGAATTAATGAAACATTGGGCAACTTTGCCTTTCTGAAACGCCTACATAACTAATAGACAAGGCCTTTATCTCCCCCCATTTGCCCGCTCCTAAGAATTTCCTCCCTCTCACGCAAACTATTCTGTTCGTCATTTAGCTCCTTGGCCTCACCCCTCTGGTCGGTTTTCTATCCCGCAACAAACGTCTTCACTTAGGACACGCTCGCGGGAACCACTTGACGCGAATGCCCGGCTGCGGCATTGGGTTTCGGGTTTCGGGAGAACGCGTCTGTCTGACGGCTCTTTCGTCGCCGCGGCGGCGCGCCGCCCTGGCTCCGATCGCTGGCGTGTCGCGGTGGGGAACAACTCCGTCTAGAACACATAACTCTTATCCCAACGGTTTCTTGAACACCTGCACCGCTGGGGAGCGGGCCGTCCTGGTGTGCATGCTCGCGTTGTCTGTTTTTTAGTTTTTTTTTTTTTAAATGTTATTCTGAACCTTCCTTCGAGAGAGACTTGTCTTGCTTTAGTCTGGTCTTCGTGGAAGCACGGCGCGTATGTAACATTCGTCGGCTCTCCACTTTCTCCTTTTGCCCCTTTCTCTCTCCCCCCCCCCTTTTTTTTTGCTCTTTCTCCGTCTTTGTTGCATCACCAGCCAATAATCAACTAGAGCTTTTCGCCCTTTCTATCTATTCAGTGATGTTTGCTTCTCCAAAGACGGAGAGCGAGAATTCCTTCTCCCTCTCCTAACAGTGGCGTAATGTGCGGACTTATTCTCCATACTCAAATCTACCTTGAAGAAGGACGGTCCACCGTCCGAAACTGTTGGAATAAAATAGATAATCGGGAAAGTTGTGTGACATCCTGTTTACATATATATATATATATATATATATATATATATATATATATATATATATATTCGTTATTCCTATACTTAACATCCACAAACATTGGCTTTGTATTCTCTGTAGTTGACACCTTTGAATGCATTTTTCATTCTCTGTAATTTGAATAAATTTATTGATCAGCTAAACACCTTAAATATTCTTAATTAGAATCATCAAGCATTGGTTTTTCATTTTGACCATTTTGATACCTTTTAACCCCCCTTTATCAATTTTTTTCCATTTCCTTATACGTCCATTATTAAATCAAAAAAATTGCTTTCATTGGCTGGTCATCACCTGTTATACACCAATCAATAATCCATCACTAGAACCAAAAATTAAAATGATACGTTTTTACTCGATCCCTGATTATTTCTGACACGTCGTGAGGCCTATACTACTACTGATACAACTACGCCGGCGGCTTTTCGACCAAAGAAGCTGCGTAATGTAAAGGTTAAAATTTCTAATACGAATGACGCGGCATATAAAATGTGATCGCTGAGTTTTGAAGGGCCTGAACGCGCCTAGTCGTGTATCGCATGGTCAAACACTGTCGCGCTCTTTAAACACTTGGACGCAGAACTACAAACGACACGAAACATAGGTGTGCAATCTATCAGCAGTTGATACATTGCGTGCCTGTGTATTGCGCAAATAAACGAAGAACAAACGTCAAATTGGAGTTACGAAGGGTTGGGAGTCAAAACTGAGCCATGGCTTGTCAGTTCTTTTGTGGCTAAAACGCCGTTACCACATGCCGTAAATCTTTCACCACGTCAACGCAAAAGCACATTGCACAAAAAGAAAAATGCCCCCTAAAACCGCGATCTTCATCATTAAAACAAGAGTGGTGTGCCCAAATATGAGGGCTTTGTGTGCTTTTACCAATGTTTCTACAACATAGTGCCCTGTAGGATGCTTTCTTTGTTACCATACCAGGGATCGTGAGTGCAAATCTTGCGGCATTTATGCTTGCGTATCCCTCTTTAGCTAACAGTCACGCATGGAACTACCTAGCTAAGTAATATCTAGAAGAGCTACAAGCAGACGTCTGCAGCAACTGTTCGGCCGTTAATTATAGTAGAGGCATTTGCACTTTCTGATTGCCTTCAGCAGTTCAACGAGGATGCTTTTTTTCTAACACAGCTTCCACGACCATACATCTGCTTCTTAATGTGCAATGTCATTAGGTGCAATGTATGCCGGGAAGCCAAGAAACAATCTTGTGCTGCTGAAGCACTTATGCCAACCGCGTGAACAAAGTGCTACGGGTGTTGTGAGAATCGCAATAAGATCCGGTTGATGCGCCTAATATTGTTTTGCAGTGTGGCATGTTATTGGTATAACGAAAGGGATGATGGTAATTTGGAGCAAAAACAGCATGTTTTGAAACACGCATTCTGCTGGAAACTTCTTTCCGAAGACGTCGCTTCGTCTGATGAACTTATTTTGAAAGCTAAAAAAGACGCTTCGAGATAATATCTTCTCTTGAGGTTTGATGTTGTATCTTTTGTTTCAATTTTTATGTTGCTGAACAATACCACAGGCATTATGACTATCAAATGTTCAATGTGTAAAATAAACACCGCAAAATACCGGAACATGGTCAAATACTTCGACCATAAAGTGCAGTGGCATGACAAGCTAATCGCAATGTTAAGAATAAAACATTTGCAGTCTCAGTCGCGTACGGTTATCCTGTGCATAAACTAGGAGCAGCACAGAAGGCTGTTGTTAAAAAATGAGAAACCTATGGGCACTCCTTTCATTACGTTTCTTGCAAGCACCCACGCTGCAACGGTGTTGACGCCGCCTGTGAATGCTTGATCGCCTGTTGTTTTAACTAGCACGAGCTAGTTTCAGTTCATTTCAGCGCTTCCCAGCTCGTTTTCAAATGGCAAAAACTGGATCCAGATGCCTACGAAATGGAAGTGAGCGAGTTGGTGGTGAATTGCAATCAACGATTTCTAGCTAGCTTTCAGGCGTATAAGAGTCCCCTTGTCCCAGTTGTCAAACCAACTGAGCTCTATCATTACATGCTGATGAGGTCAGTTGTGTGTTTTATTAATCTGAATGCAAGCAGTGAAGTGAACGCTGGAACAAAAGCAATCAGTTATAAGTTAGAGATTGTGACTGTTCATAGATGACAGCCGCCTCAGCAATGTTTCGCTGCTGAGAGTGGAGACCAAGATTTTCAGACAGCACAACGTTAGCTATCATGAAGGAAGGCCCGCCAAATGCACCGAAAACGCTTATGTAAATGTAAATATCTTTCTTCACATGCTTAAAAGGCGAATGAAATAGGCCGATATGTTATACGGATATACGTCCCTTGTTTCCTTTTAGCAAACATGTAATGTTTGTATAAGTATTAGGAGGAGGCTTAAACGTCGCCGATCTGCATAGTGATCCGGAAGACGAGAGTCATTAACACTGTCCCTTGAGAGCTTAATGTCCACCCTATTTTCAGTACCAGTGCACCCTATTTTATCCGGCCGCCATCTACGGCCGTAGCGGCTTCTCAGTGGAACGAGCTGCATACGCTGACTCTTAAATTTAATGTGCATTTATTCTGTAAAGTGAAAGGAGAAAAAAGTGCGTGCGATAGATGCAACGTGCTTCCTTCTGTTTTCAAAGTAGAAATTTTGCGTAAAATATAAATATATAGTCTTGTAAACGGGGACCATTTATAAATGTAACTATATATTTTTAATTTATATGGTATTTACGAACTTTGAATTTTTTGTCAATTCAGTCAGCATGACATGTTTACAGGCGCCACCACTTCGCAAAGATTTATCTTTCGGCATTATGACAACGTTTGGAGTAATAAACATTATTTGCTTATCTTTAAATCTGCATATAGAGCATATCTCAATAAATGTGTAAACACTGCCTTAAGGGAGCTTCAATTCGTCTTGCTGAATGTGTTCACAAAACTATTAGATGGTTGGTAGCATATTTGTAGTAATAATTGGCGAGCAACGTTTGAACAACGCCCATCTCTACTACGACTGTGCTCACACGTAGCCAATCGCCTAGTGCTCTCAAATTACCCAAGAAAATAACTACTCGAGGATTTTATTTTCGACAAATGCGCCTTCGGGTTTTTGAGGGAGAATGTCGTTTGCCCTGTCATTTTTAAGAATAGCTGTCTTGGTCCCAGTCTGTCCGTGTGCCCTGCAGAAAAGTATATATACAGGGTGTCCAAGCTAACTTTAGCCAAGGGTTAAAGAATGAAACATTTGAGATAGGCAGAGAGACCGCCTGTGTACAGCTGCCAGCTATCTGGCGCACCATAGCCAATTTTTTGTTTTGCAAATAATTAATCAGTAATTAAGATAATTTTCCTAAATTACTAACCAGCTGACCTGCAACCCAGACTTAGCCTTCACGATAACAGCGTTGTCTTCTACAATCTGCTCAACAGAATGCACATGGTTGACTAACAGCTCTCCCTTTTTGACATTTGCGTTGCGGAAATAGCTACCGCTGTCGGCGATTTTCTTAAAACCACGCCGAAGCGTGTACATTCCAGCACACTCGCTTCAAACACCACTTTGTCCAAGCGGGATCTTGAAAAGTAGAAGCAGGGGCACGCGCGCGCGCGCAAAACAGCTTTGTTTCAGCGCGGAAATCCAAGCGAGCAAAAACGCGGGCGCGCAAGCAGCTTTCAACAACGCGAGCGACAAAGAACGCGAGCGCGCGCAAAGCGAGGTGCTTCCGCGTGCAGAAGCCGCAAAGACACGAAAGTCTACAGGCGAGCTCTTGTGACAGCCAACCACACAACAATACACTTCCCCACATTTCGAGCGTAGCGGAACACTCAAGCCATGTTTTAAACTTAGCTGTGACACTAGTTTGCTTGCCTGCGAAGCCACAGCGGCGGGCTGGCGCGAGCATTCACAAGGAGAGGTAACGCGAGCGACGCGAGCAGCACACGAAGCCGCCAAAACACGTTCGGTCAAGCGCCGCATCAGCGCCGCTCCTGACCGATGCTTCAAAATTTTGCCGCTTGCGGAGGAGCGCGCGCTGCAGTCGTGCAGCCATACTTGAGGTTGGGTTCCCTATTGCGAAAAAGAAAGCGACTATCCCAAAGACACAAATGCGCCCGTGCCGAGAAAATGCGTGACTGGTGCGCCAAGCGTAAGGAGAGGGATAGGTTGTTGAGAAAAGAAAGTGATTCAGGCTGATGTGTTTCTTTGCACAGAAGCAGGAAGGTAAGGTTGTTCCGTCAAACGGACAGCCGAAGCTTTAGTGAAAAGAGTGATTTTAACGGTAACGCCGATGGCTTAAGTCGGAGCCCCTAAAGTGAGAAGAATCCTAATTTCACTTGTTGGTGTTTTTCTTCCTGACAGGATTTTGAACATTTGTATTGAATATCTTTGATTGAAAGTGATGTGTTTTTTGTTTTGTTATTTTTTTTAAATGCAATTTTACAATTTGCGGACGCGTTCCAAGTGCTGCTCAGCTGGATCAGCTACCTTTTAATATAGATGGGGGCATAAGAGGGAAATAGTCTGGCATAACTTAGTGAGGTTTGTGCCGTGCTTGCTGGCTGAACGGTTCCGTTTTTGCGTGGTTGTGACGTTGTGGGTTGTCAGAAAACTCCCGAAGACAAGTTGCAGAGTGCAGAGTGCTTTGGGAACCAGCACTTGCCAAGGAAGGCTTCTGGCTGATTGGTCTCGAATCAGAGTCGGACGACCCCGGCTAGCAGCAACATCCCAATCCCTCCTCCGAACAGCGGATGCAGTCCCCTGCCCTTCGGCATCTCCCTTCACCGGCGGGGCTGTCTGTTACGTTTCGCGACCGACAAGTGCATGTGACAGCTGACGCGGCCACCGCGTAGCAACAGGCAAAGCAGCGAGTGTTTCGGCCGTTTCGGCGCCGTCCGCTCGACCGCCCAACGCTTCCTCCCGCGGACGTGTCTCGTCCTGTCCGTGCCATGTACCGAGTTTGCGTGCGTGCGTGTGTGCGCAAACGCTGGCCAAGCCGGGTGCTTGAGAGATAGAGCGTCGCCCTTGCCCGCCTGCAGGAGGTGGAGGAGATCTCTTTCGCACCACCGACGAGTGAGTCATCTCGACTTGTTGGGACTTGCTGGCTCTCCTTTTCCCTCTCAACTGACAAGCAACCGCAGACTCCGCTGTTACAGAGTCTACTGAGTAGACATCGTAGTGACGACGCCAGACACCAGCTGTGTGAGAGTGTCAGCATTCTCCCCGGGTCAGCTTATCTGCCCGTTACTTCATGATGTTGTATTACACGTTTGTTTTGTTAAAAGACGCCTCGTCTTTGCTGGGACCGTTGCTGCCGTCCGCCGAGCCACGGAGCCACCAGGCCAACGCTTCCGATGGGGCCGCGAGCTCCAAATCTAATACTACAGACGGCGATGAGTGAATATTGATTGTGAATGCGTTTCCCACGTTAGTGAAAACGTAGGAAGTGTATCTCGAGGTAAATCTAATGTAATTATATTGTCGTATATAATATTGTTACGGACTTGTTCTCAAACAGAGCACGGAGGAAAGAAGAAGGAAGAGGAAAAAGAAGTGTGCGCGCCCGTTCGACCTTTTGTCTTGTGGCACCTGTGTCGTTTTCGCTGGCCGTGTGTACCTGGCGTACTGAACCGACTAGAACGTCTCGGTAGCGACGCTAAGGGCGTAAAAATATGTTTAAAATCTGCGAAAGTATTATCAGTACTGTAAAATGAAGCGGCTCGCTCGTTGGCCCTCGTTTTGGCCTGTAGCATGAGATCTATATACGGTTTTGCTTTTATTATTACGATGTTACTGAAGCATATCTTGCAGTAGAAGAATAAGTTATAGTCCGAAGGAGGTGTTTCTTCAAAGGCACGAACGCTGGCAGCCTCAAAAGCATATGCGTGCTCCATGCGCTGCACGCGACATAACCGGCTCACTGGCTCGGAAAGCATGGGAAATCCAAGCTTGTATTACAATCGAGTTTTATTTTAGTTCTTATTAGATGGTTGTGCTTCATTTATGACATTTTGTTTGCACTCAAGAAACCTGTGACGCGAATGGGGTGCTCCGTGCGAGTAGCGTCCATCGAGCCATAGCTAGGATCGCTTTTGTATTGACTTCCGACCACATTTTGTTAATAATAATAATAATAATTTTTATTTATTGGCCAATTTTGCGGAAATGTGGTAAAGCGTTTCAGCGAGCCAAATTTTCCAACCCCCCCTCTCCGCCCTCCAAAAAAAGGCCTCGTTTCTAGATATTTTCTTGGTCATTTTAAAAATGAAAAAGCAGGTGTGGACACTTGGGGCACATTCACGCATGAGTGTCGATCGCGGACGTAGCACGCTAGATATCTGTTGATTTGGTTGCTTTCAGAGCACTCGCAAAGCAGGGAGAACGCACAGAAAATTGGCAAATCAAGACACGCCGGGAGGGAAGAGCAGGATAATCCTCCACCCCCTTCACTTGGTATGCATGGTTTTAACCATTGTACTCTTTTGATGCCTCTGCAAGCCATATTGGTCAACTGTCAATATTTCCGAGTTTATGGAGAAAGGGGGAATTGGCTCTTTTCGTTTCAACAAAAAACGCGAGACTTCTCAGAACGCTGTCAAGCGATTGAAAAACAGGTCTTGCGAAACTCTTCCAAAGGAATTTGCAAAGTTTCACACGTGAGCCTAGTCTTCCCTATTGAAAAAACCTTATGAGTCACAATAACCTGATACAAATTGCTCATACTAAACTCTTATAAATCTCATATAATCTCATACAAATGTCATTCATCTTATGAGAAATATATGAGATTGTATGAGATTTGTATGAGTTTAGTAGTATGCACAGACAAAGACAAGTCCACTTGTCGAAACGTTGGCTCATCTGCGAACTGAAGCGTACCCCATTTACCCTTGTTCAGTTTTTCTTCATACCGTGCAAACCATCTTCCTTTCGTTTTACCAAGTACGAGTTTAGTATGAGAAATCAGTATGAGGTTATTGTGAGTCATACGGTTTTGTCGCTAGGGTTTTGGCGCTCCGCCTACTATTATGGCTGCCCATAACACAATGCTACTTAGTACCTCTGTTTCGCATCAGCGGAAGCGTTTTTGTATCACCAAGTAACCGACAAGCGCAATTCGATCGCCGCATGTGCACGCACTTGCACAGGAAGCTAGCGGAGCGTCTGTTCCGGCGGCGCATGGCCTCCGAGATCACCTCCGCGCGCACGTTTCTCTCCGGCCGTTCCAGTCGGCCGGAGAGAGCGTAAGTTAGAAAAGGGGAGCGGCAGCGTCTTTCACCGCACCGCAGCGCTCGCCACCTATGCATCAATTGTTCCGCCGCAGCTTGGCGCGAACTATAAAACACGAGTTTCCTTAGCTTGCGCTCGTACCACAGTCGAGCTGCCAGCTTTAAAATGCCACGGGCAAAACAGCAGCCAACAATTTCGCTATCGTTAAAGTACTAATAATATAAGGCCCACATGCGCAAAGTTAGGCAGCGACTACCCGAAGCTGCATGCCTGTCCGAAGCATGCATGCGTGCTCTGGCGCTCTCTGCAGCGGTTCCGCGTGTTCTTTTTTTTTTGTTTGTCAGTGTTTATATACACGCCGTGCATTTGCGAGTTGATCAACTTGCTAAATACAGTATTTACGAGTGTGTCGACTTACATAAACATCTATCGCATGAATGCAATTCTCTAAATGGTTCCGCCAGAGCCATATGATTATTGCTTACTTAAATGCATGTCACGATAGCTATTTTTTTTTTCTCGCACGGTTTTAAAGCAGCCTTGGAAGATCGTAAGCACGCAAGTGCGAAAGAGTCCTTACGGAAAATAATTTACATTGGTTTTTATAATATGCCTTACGGCAAACTTGCGTAATAAAAAAAAAGTTCGATAAAGGTGAAGGGTAATTGGGGCACGTTCAGGCACCTCTGCCGTCATATGAGTATATGGGAGGTTTTCGGAAGTGATCCCGTTAAAAACGGATCAGCTTATACGATCGAAAGTGAGGAGAAGCTGTTACCTCGTTTGTAAACTACACGGCCCGCCATAGCATAAATGTGCGCAATTATCACGCGATTTTTCAGCTCATTTCTTGTTTTCACTTGTTTGCATATGCTACAGACTGGGTGCAGTGCTTTCATTTTTAATTTTTACTCCTATGCCTATACACGCAGAGGGCCAAGCCGAGCAAATGGGTTATTTCAAAAGAATTATGATTAGAGTATAGAATGGCACTATCATACATGCCTACCACACTAGTTAGCAATTTTTCATTAACTTTCAATGATATGCGAAACTTATCAGAACATATTTGGCACTAAACATCCGCCGGTTGTAATGATACTATCCACTTTCTGAACAAAATTACGAGGCAAACACTGTGATCAATTTAAAAAAGACATATAAGTTACTTTATTCACAAAACTCTTGAGGTGGACAAAGACAAAAACTATATGGGCAAGCACAATCAAGAAGTACACACAAACATTTCGTTAATTACAAAGTTCTATCACCACATGATGACTACTTGTGTAGTTTTCTATTCGCAAAGATAAAACTCGCCAGACTAAACACGCAGCGGCTCCTATCTTGCACAACAGTTGTTTTTTTCCGGTAAGCTGCTTGATCAATTACTATTTTTCCTGCGTTGATTAGCAGTGGCCTAAGCAACTTTTTCTATGATTATCTTCGTTGTTTCAGTGGCGTGGTCCTTTCTTGGTGCACAAAGCTAGAAGAGTGCACCTCTCGAAGTAAGCAACATAAGCTAGCGACATGTACGCTACACATGGTATGTAGCGATCTACGCTCCACTGGAACTTGTTATATTTGCAAGCAAGCGCAGAGCCTTAGGATTAAAAATGGGGAGGAAAACGAATGTCTCATCAGTTCACCAAACTGCAACAAGACCTTGCTGCTGAGAAATCTGCATGCCTTTGACCACTCGAGCATACGCTCGTAACTTTGATTGACTGCCGGCTTCACGAGTGACCGTTAGGCACTCAAAGACTACCACCTACACGAGGTAGACTTGACGAGTAACTGTTTCACAAGCAAAGAAAGCTAGCTACACGAGCACAATGCGTAAATTCTAAGTAGAACGGAACGCATTATGTGAACGCAGCAAGAACATCAACACTCTGCTTCGGTAGTAAACACACTTAAATTATGAAAAATTTCGGACACACCTTGCGGTCAGTCTTTGCTGAAAAACCAGCTAAATATGAAAGGCTACGTGGCACGCTCGTAACAAATTTTTCGTCAATGTACAGGCGCAAAAAACGAGAGAACCGCCAGCGGAGATACGCCGCGAGCGGGCTGGGCGATGCATCGACGCATAGGCGCGCACTGCCACCTGGTGGCCCCTGGAGGAACTGAGAAACTTACAACGTTTAGCTGGGGGCGCGCCGATTAGAACGGCCAGAGAGAAACACGCGCGGGAGGGTGATCTCGGAGGCCATGGGCGGCGTCCCGTCGTTTCACATTACGCCACCACATCAGAAATGCGGCGCTGCCGTTGCGCGGCGAAACCCAAGCCGCCTCTGCGGAACCGCCGCGGTACAGTATTCTAGCCACTGTAGCCGCGGAGCGAACGCAAAAGCGAGTAAACGTCAACGCGTTGCTACGGCAACGGAATTGCCATGTCAATGGCGCGCCAGCTGCGGCTGAGCGGCGCAACGGCAACGGAGCACGGCGCACGGAATGCAGGCCACGCTGACGAACGGTTCTACCTAGCGTAGTATTGCCCTAGAAACAAAAAAAAACAAAAAATGAGATCAACCATGAAGTCACAACAATCAACCTACGCCGTTTTCTGAAGGGCCCCTTTGAGCGTTGTTCCCCGCTTATCTCTTGACAAGTATCTGACTAAGGCATGCCTTCAATTTTTTTCCACTCTTGGCATTTATGAAGATGAAATGCATGAAAAAGCAAGTGTCCAAAATTCACCTTACCAACATGTTTAGTCCGTAAAAATTCACTAGAGAGCCGCGATAGAAAAAGTGGTAGAACCAACATCCTAACGATAGAATTTGAGCGTTAGTTTTCTTCGTCCCGCGGGAACGAGCCGTTATTTGTCGCTAAGACTTTTTAAAAAAGCCCCGAAACAAGTGTTGGCTACTTGACTGGCAAAAG
Source organism: Amblyomma maculatum (assembly GCF_055883805.1). NCBI lineage: Eukaryota > Metazoa > Arthropoda > Arachnida > Ixodida > Ixodidae > Amblyomma > Amblyomma maculatum. The sequence goes on from NC_139350.1 coordinate 61,594,301, forward strand.
ATGCGACGGTCAGATGTATAGGGGCATGGCGGTCGCCACGCTTTTAGTATCTCTGTGTCAAGGAATGAGCATAGGATATGCGGTGTTCCATTCATAAACCTGGCGCCTACACTAATTTGTGTCGCTGCAGTAAAGGTGTACAACCAAAAGCCTTCTTCTAACAAATCCGGCAAAACACGAGTACCATCCAAATTCTCAGATCCTTCAAATATTCCACATGCGCTCATCATTCTTTCACTTTGAGATGCCGGGATATTGATAGGGATTTCGTGTGTATTAGTATACTAGTAAACGCTGTATCAACTTGGCGAGGGCATAAAGATATGACGATCGCGAAAACTATATACGTAAATTGCTAGATATTAAGCCGATGAGGCATCTACCCATAAAAAGTGATATAGTAGGGCACCCTTGAGAGATACAGAGAGCAGAATGGCACTGAGAGCCATTGCGAGTTAATGACGTCCTATCTCGAGTCAAGAATACGAAGAATGGAGGCGTGTAATACGATCATTTGGTCTCTTATAGTAATGGAGTGGATTCCAAGAGAAGGAATCATAACCCAGAGGAGCAGGTGATTGTTATCTACAGTAATACAATAAAAAGTTTTTATGTGAAGGAGAACAGAGGCTTCGGCTGCAACAACATGCCTTTCTGATGATGCAGGATGTGTAAAGTGAATATAGAAGGAAACCGACGCTCTCGCAGGTAGCGGCATTCATCGAGTGCAACTATACAGACATGGATTTCCACCGCTTGCATTTCCGATTGGTAGGTATCATAGAAACCCATGCTTGCGAGCGAAGCTACATTCTCTTCTTTTTTTCGAGCTTAAACAGCACGGATGAGATATCCTTCAACCTAGGAGGCCATGTATACCGAGTCTCTCAGCATATAGGTAATCAAGCTTTTAAATGATACGAAACATACTAGCTCATAAAACTAACTGGGGGCTTTTAAGAAATTTCGCACGTTTCGGTTGAACTGCATCTATTTCGTCGTCCAGAGTAGATTGATTTCTGAAGAATCATTAGGCAACATTTCGAACTGTCGTCCCAGAAAAAAAGTGTCTATTAAGAAGTTATATTTTTTTAAATCAGCTGACTGAAATATTTTCGCCAAGTTGTAATTTACAAAAGCAGTTTAATTTACCGGCCGTAATATAGCTCATGCAGTACAAAAGCTTCCATGGTTTAAATGGGCGGCTTCATCGTCCCAAGACACCGCCTCAGAGAGAACAAAGTCAGCTTCCCCTGGGGCGCTGCTTCCGACGGGGCTGAACGAGAAATACGCGCCAGCAGCTATCCAATTGTATATTTTTGTTTACGCCAGTGATCCCCGTCAAGTGCGTGCGTCATAAATCCCTACCGCAGTCTACTCGAAGATTGAACCGCACTAGCCATTCCTCAGTTCGTCGGTGTACGGACAAGAATTTGAGAGGTCGTGGGTTTTGTTATTCCACCAGCGGTATGCGGTTCTTCCTTCTTTAGTTTTTAAGAACAGAATATACGTTTATAGGGGTATGGGTAAACGAGGGATTGGCATACATTGGAAAGCATGAGCAATCACTTGAGGCCAAAGGGCGAAGAAATGCCGGGATAATGAAGCATAATGCATTGTGGGGATACAATAGGTATGAGGTTTTGAAGGTATTTGGAAAGGAATTATGGTGCCCGGACTTACTTTCGGAAATACGGTTTTGTGCCTAAAATCAGAGGTACAGTCGACATTAGAAACAAATCAGAGATCCGTTGGACGATTAGCACTAGGTGCCCACGGCAAAACTACAAATTAGGCGGTACAGGGAGATATAGGCTGGGCATCTTTCGAAGTACGGGAAGCTCAGAGTAAAATATTATATGAGGAACGCCTGAGGAAATTGGATAGTAACAGATGGGCAGCTAAAGTATTTAAATACCTGTACCTAAAAAGCGTTTACTCACAATGGAAGAAAAGAACTAGGAAACTAACAAGTAAGTATGCTAGTAACAAGGACGGAGAATAAAGAGCATTAAGCAACAGGTGAAAAACACAGAAGGTAAAAATTGGATAAATTCGATGGAAAAGAAACAGAGTGTGGAATTATACCGAAAGTGGGAAATGCAGATCAGGAAGGAAGATTTCTTTGATAACTCAAGAGGCAGTGCCCTACTTTTTGAAGCTAGATCAGGGTGCCTTAGAACACGCAGCTACAAAAAGAAATTTAACAATGGAGATGACGCATGTGCTGTATGTGGAAACTCCAGTAAAACAATTGACCATATTATACTCGAATGTAATGGTATCCATCCGGAAGTCGATGCAGGCGCAGTCACTCTTCCTGAAGCTCTGCGGTTTAGAGATACCAGTGGCCGGGTGAATAAATCTCCGGTGGAAGCTAGCAAAAAACGATAGCAAGATTGCTGGCTTAAAAGCAGAAAAGTGACATAATGTTAGTAATGTAGAAACAAAAATTCAATAAATAGAATGATGATATAGTTAACCAATCTAAAACAATAATTAAGATATAGGGAGAAAAATGAGCATGATAGCTACTGCTACCACCCCGTTTCAAAGGGGACGCTCCTATATTCCATCCATCCATCCATCCATCCAGAGGCCGTTGTTGACTCTCCGCAGAAAGAACACGGAGCCGAATCGCAAGAAAGCACAGAGGCGCAGCCTATGCGCCAACAAGCTCAAGCTAGTCATCACATCGCGTTCTTGCGCTGTGTTGAGGTCCCGGTGCTTCTGAACATAGCGAGACCAGTATTCTGGCAAGTTTCATGGCCATAGCGTACTGGAGTCAGCCATGTACGGTTCACATATTGCCATTTCCTACGATCTGTTCGAGGGGTACTGATTCATCGTTGTTTCTGTTTATGCTGCCATAATATCCTGGCGTCGAGTATCTCATCTATAGCCAGTTTTTTTTAATTTTGTTTACATCATTATTGTCAGCTTCAAAATTTTGCATTTCTGATTATCTTTTCCATTCGGCTGTGGTTTGGTTGCGCCCGTATTCTGAGGTTAACCCATATTATTCGAACGGCAGAAAGTTAGGTGCGCGGATGAAGTTAAAATGTTCGCAGGGGTCAAGTAGATGCAGCTAGCAGAGAACCGGGTTAATTGGAGAAATATGGGAGAGGCCTTCGCCCTGCAGTGGGTATAGTCAGGCTTAGGATTTATTTTCGAACTTCGCCCGGACTGCATCACTGTTGCGTACCTCAAAACCCCTTCGCACTATTGCTTTGGAATTGTGAACAAACGATTCCGTGCAGCATGTAACATCTTCTCCAGATGTTTCTAACTTGTTTCAGCTGCTCAGTAAACTACTAAGGAGGTGCGAATTCGTAATTAGAGGAGGACAAGATGTCTGCAAACAAAGAAGTCTTTGGTTACCAACTGCAGTAGAATGGGCGAATAACAACCGAAAACAGAGAGTGAAGAATAATCGAAGGGCAACAAGCAAGATAGTTTCCCAAGGTCTTACGCAAGTACCAACCTGCGGAATAGATAAGTGCGTTTAGCGATGGATCCCTTCTAAAGAAACTGGGGCCAAGTGAGAGATGATCTGCTGGGTTCTCGTCTCATACGACCAGTGGGGTGGCCGAGGAGCCACGTGCATTGGGCAACAAACTGCTCACAAGTCGTGCCGCCGTTGAGCAAGTGGATCTCCACCGACTTCTTCACTAAAAGCACTAAAGTCGCATTAATTAAGCTCCGCAAGGCACGTGTATATTTTATAGCAAAGCTTCATTCGCATTGTTTCTGCTGCCATATCTACACGACGCGAGCAGGGAGAGCGTGCGTTCTTGCGCAAATAGCTTTGCACAAATCGTGCTGTCCGCCATCAGGGGCCGATCCCAAGGTGGAGGGAGAATCCTCTCCTTGCGACGCCGACGAGCCCACACGTAGGCCGCCGCCATTTCGACGCACTGAAGGACGGCACTAAGAAAAAGGGTTGGGCGGAGAAGCTACCATTGCTTCGCTGCCGCTTCCGACAATGGTCTAAATAAACGGCGTCCATGAAACTTCCAGTGCGCCTTGTTGAGGCGCTATGCACTTCTTTCTAGTAAACTCTAAGTTGTACCAAGTTGGTCATTATCCTGATAGAGAAACCTTAAGGGTTTCTATCAACATTTTGTTTTATTTTTGCGCATTCGTGATAAAAGAGTGCTGCAAAAAAAGCAAGACAATGAAGATGTTGCCGCCACATACGTATCATCTAAGATCCCTCAGAAGTTTTAACTTAAAAAAAAAGGCATCGTAACATTACCAGAAACGTACCATGGAACACAATCCCATTCGAATATATTTCGTCGGTTGCGGTTTTCCTTTGTGAGATTTCGACTTCAGTGGCTTGATGACCTATTTATTCACTTTTGCTGAACATAGCAATTATTTGCCAGAAAGAAACTATGACGGGGCTCTAATTTAGGTATCTACTGGCCGTGATATCCCCTTTGAAGGCGGTTACATGTAGCAGGGTACAGTGAGAGGCACCACCGTTGATAAAAGGGCTTCAGATTGCTGTTCAATCAGAGGGCCTTTTTTTTTGATGAGCAGCTTCATTTTATCATTTCGCTCTTATTGACGAGCGGCCTGGACAGCAGCCGTGAATTCTTGCTGAACATCCCAGCCGATGAGTAAAGCGCTGAATTTTAACCGCGATATAATGCCTGGACCTAAACGTTCCTTTTTCTTTTGCAGTCCTCTTTTTCGTGCTCCACAGTTTTTCACATCATGCGAGCAGGAACGTCGAAGAAAAGCATTGTTTTAAGCATCACGTTTTTTCGCTCTCTACTCGTACCAGTTGTTGCTATTAACAACGGATAGCGTTAAAAACTAATCACCTTCATAGTTCTGGTGAGTTAGAACTTTATTTACTGCGATAACCGTGGGGAGCATACCAGCCGCGCAAGCACGAAGATTGGTCAGTGGATGTACTAAAGCGTGAGGACCCCAGCTCTAAGAGGGACCATCGCTTCAACGGCCTTGTTGCGGTGACTCGATGGCTAAAGTGCTCGACTGCCGACTCCGACAACATGGGCATCGCTCTTGCCACGGTGGAGGCGAAACTCAAAGCGCCCGCGTAGTCTGCAATGCAAGTGAATGTTACAGAATCCAAGACGGTCGAAATTATTCCGGAGCTCTCCACTATACGGCCCCCCTCGCAGCACCTGTCTCTTGGTTACGTTAATATATAATATACAATATATACCATTCCTTCATTGCTTCAACTAAAGACACTGCGCTGGCTGCGGAATGCCACCTCATGCGTGCCGCCCTCGATGCGACGACTGCCTAGCCCTGGTCAATCAGTTTCCCCGCACTGCGGGTCGCGGGCTGTGCCGGTTTAAGGGGCGTTGATGAGTCCAGACATTTTCGCAGGACGAAAGCACAAAAATGAAACTATGCATGGAGGTGCAGCCCGTGGGTGCGTAGCACTACACGCTGTAGAGCGGCATATTTGGTTCCTGTCATTGGCTTTAGCGATGGAAGGAAAGCTTAAGCTCTCGAGGTTTAACTGCCCCCCCCCCCCCAAACTTAGTTCCGCGAGAAAGTGGTAATTGCTGCAATGAAATTATTAAAATATTGTATCTTTTTGTTTATATCTTTAAAATTACATTCCGTTCTAGTAATTTAGTAATGCAACGAATTACTTTAAGGAAACAACTACACAGCATAAGTAAATAATTACTTTCAAAATAATTTTTGCAAAAATGCACCGCTGATTTTTGCACAGTGTCACCCGTTAATAGTTCGATGATGTTAACGATGCGCCCTTAATGTTGCGCACACTCCCAGACACCCTTAGAGTGAGTGGGGATAGCTGTTTCGGTCGCAAACGAGATGCCCCCGATTTAAGTGGCAAGCTCAGCCGGAATTCAACTACCTTATAGTGACAGAAGGGGGTGGCCGTTTGGTGCCCAGCTTTCGCCGGTTCAAGCCAAAGTAAGGGTCAAAGTCAGGAGTAACAAACAAATACAAACCTTATACACAGCAAGAGACGATACAGAGAAATTCACACGAACATTTAAAATGTACAGACGAGAGGTTCACAAAAAGGCAACGCTAAGCATGCAACTAAACAGGCAGTCAATAGCACAAAGTTTTTAGAACACTGAATAATACACGACAGATTCAAATAAACAAACACCAAATTGTGCACCGGGCACTGTTTCAGACCGACGTCTGGAGAGTCAAGATATAGCCGCATGTAAGACGAGCGCCACTCTCTCGCAGATCTATGCCGTTGTCAGATGGGAGGAGGTTTAGCTCCAGAAGGCGCCGCACCTCAAGGTCTCACATAACCTATCTGCCCGTCATCATTCATACATCATCCCCGGCACGTCCCTCACCTCCCGGATGTCCGGGAGGCGGAGGTTTTTGTTTCGGGATGACGGCCGTACCCTGGCAAGGGGGCAGTCGTGTGGTGACACGCACACAGCAGTTACACCGAACACTATGCCAACTGTGTTTAAGGTTCCCGCTGTGACAGCAGGCCGAACACAGGGAGAGCAGACCTTCTGTGGACCTCGGATGTCCTGAAGGACAACTGTAACCCTAAAGTGCTTCATATTAACACTGTTATGACACGCCCAGAGACCGTGCAAATACTCGGTGGCCTGCTCCACACGTCTATGAACTCATGCTCGCTGAGGTGATGCTGCTCACGGCTTAGTTGAACCCAGGCCTCCCTGCGGACTCGTGCGTGTACCTCATGAAGGCCTGGAACACTGCGTCCATGCGCAGTGGGGCACCCGGCAGACCAGACTTGGTACATGCATTAACGAGCAAGAGCACAAACTGCTTCACAGCATGCCTGGATAACGGGTTGAGGTACCTGACAGTTTGATATGGCACTCCTGGAATATTAAACAAGTCAGCCACTCGTCGAAGAAGGGCTGCTGGGAGAAGACATTGTGAAAAGATGTGCACCATGTCTTCACGACCTCCGCAGAACGGGAAAACAGGATGCAAGCTCGTTCGTGTGAACGCCCTGCTGCGGATGGGGAGACAGCCGGGCACAAGGCGATACATGATCGTTGCTCTGCTTGCATCCAAAAAGTTTGCCAGTATCAGATTCTAGCTTGGACGCATATAAGACAGATCTCTTCGACTATACCTAGCGGGGAGCTTTGGCGTCAAAAGATTGGCTAGATCTTTTAACGGTGGGCTTGCCAGAAGCGGGTGGACCCCGGGAGTTGGGCCGTAGCAATTGTGACCTCGCCGCAATAGTAGCAAAAACGCTGACTCACACAAGTGACGCGACCTCAATAAATAGGACGCGCCGCGCCTGTCCTAGCGCGTCAAAGCTGACGCGCTCATACACTTAGGTTCGCTCGTTGGGGTGTTCCCGTTTCCTCCTGCCGAGCCGAGCGTCGTCATTGGTTAGGTGCGGCCGAGAATTCGAGAAAAGACGAGCACACTCCGGCTGGTTCAGTCACCGGCGCTGCCGGGTGATGAGGAGGGTAACGCCGATGCGTACAAGGCCACGCGCTCTCTTCGCACGGGTAAGGAGGTGTTTCTCCAATGTGCTGAAACTTTCCATGCGGCGCAACGCGGGCTTCCTTCGCGCCGCACTGACTTAATAAAACTGTGCGCCAATTTCGTAAAACACAGGCAAAACTATTGCGATCGATAGGGCGCCTAAAAGCACAAACGACGCGCGATGAGCTTCAGCCAGCATAAAAGATCATCACAGATTTGAGCAGAGCTCTGATTCTGAGACTATCCATGCTATGCTTGTAGATGGATCACCTTGTACGGGTATATCGTACACGTGTAGTCGCGACCATTCACCCAAGTAAGATGAGACGCAGCGATGGGCCATCGAAGAGGCAGATGATGCAAAACGAAGCTCAAACTATAGTCAGTAGTCCACACTTCCCTGTCTTGCATCAGCTCAGGGCATAGTGATACCTGGGTACACACGTAGTCACGGGGCGAGAGCGCGCCGAAGTGGGAGGGGTGCGCCCATGGAGAGGGGGTGCAACTGGCAGCCAGATATGCGCATCGCAACTACACTGAGCGTAAGCTACCGAGGTCCATTCCTAAGACCCCTAAATCAATAAACTGTCTGACTCGGAGGCTTAAAACGGTGAAGACAGCTCTGGGCCAACTAGGCGCTGTGTTCGCCGCTCGGCTGTTGTCGTTGTCTTATCCTTGTAATGGCACCGATTAGAGATAGGAAAAGAGAGGGAGTAATTGTTTCGGATTAAATTTAGAGGGGAAGACGAAGAAACGTGCGCGCCGCATTCTGAGAGAGGTCGCTCATTCTTTTTCATTGTTTGCTTATTTTTAATTCATGAAAGCAAAAAGCAATTTAGGAGTAGTTACAGTATCCTCTGAAGCGATTTTCATGCAACTGCATTATTTTTTGGGAGCGGTATTGGTAAAGAAATTTACTGTTGTGTTGGTTGGGTTTAATGACGCATAAGCAAATAAGGCTGTCATGTGTGCCAGGCCCGAGGTGAAGGTAAAGTAATTTAGTTACACTCGTGTTATACTTAGAAAATAATTCAGTAAAATAATTTCCTTCCTTTTCATACATAATTATGCCATGTAAGCTTAGGAGAGAGTGCTTGACTCGGGATCCATGACTTCAGGAGGGTTCAGTTCCCATCTCGCACACGCATCTCAAGGGAGCTCCCTGAGTGGGCAGCTGCTGCCATCTAGGTCACGTCACGTGGTATGTGGCGTCACACAACTAGCTGACCAATCAATGCCAGGGGTTGAAAGGAACGTAAAAGCGTACGCGTATGACCTCGCAAGTAGGCACAAATGATTTCTATACAAACTCAGCTTGAATCGCGTGTAGGAACAAACTAACGATGTGTACAGACGAGTTCTTTATTAAGCAGCCAAGTCAGCAGAAACACCGATGTTGCCTAAGAGGTGCTGGCTTTGTACAGATGCTGTTGGAATATAAGACCTGTCTCTGGATGCCCATTTTTTCTCGTTTGTTGATGCGACTTTTTTTTTGCTTCTAAGAACCACGTCACTCTAAGCTCGTAAACTGTTGGGATGCATGCTTTATTTTTTTCGAGAACATCAAACTGGCGATGATAGATTACGAGACGTGGCCCTCCTGTTACATCTAAAGCTGAATGACTGAACTAAACGGTGAACATCTATAGTGGTCTATTCGCTATATACTAGTAATATTTTCACAACTCCTCTGCTTTCCGTAAAACCAGGCACTTACGCTTTGAACGGGCAAGCTTTGCTAATGATGTTGCTTATATTTCGTAAGCAGCGGATATAATTTATTGTAAGTGTTCCTTATCTGCCATCTCGACACTATTCAACCTTCCGCACACTGATACCACGCGATTTCATCACCATTACTTAGCTTTTTGTCTTTTGACATATAGTGACTGAAACGTGTCGGATTAATTTTCATCTTCGAAACTGTTCGGTTTATCTTGAAATAATATTGTGAGATAACAGCGAGCTATTTACAGTACCCTAATCATCTGATAATTCTTTCGGGACCTTCACACGCATTAATCTTTTGCCATGCACTGCTCGACACTCTGCATCGAGTTTTAAGCTGCTATGTGAAATTCACACTATTTTCGATGCATGTATAGATTTAAAGGCAGTGTTCAATTTGTCGGCTCGAAAAAGGCAAAATAATCTGGAAATTCGTAACAATGTAGCTTAGAAAAGTATTATTGCCGGCTTGCAGGCGAAGCGCCTGCAAACACCATATCACAAGCTCTCCGGTTCGCTCTCTTCAACCCAGCAATGCTGAAAAAGGGTTCGATACAAAAGTTTGCGACTTTCAAACAGTCTGATTTCTCGTAACTAAAAATGGTCACTTCAGTTAAGCTTTGAAACTCTGTTAGAACGGGAATAGCGCATTACGCACGTTTTGAGATAGATGTTCGAGGGAAGAATGTCGGGAACAAAAGTTCATTTCATTTTTTAATGCGAAAGCATTACTTCGCTATGTTCACAGATTTTTGTCCTCAAAATCGAGCCCGCAGCAGTTGTGAGTAATTGAGAAGAGCTAGAGGTTAATAAGTGTTGTCAGTCGATAGAGGGGGTCATAATGTTGTGCCCGAGAAAATAATTTAGCCAATTTGTTAAATAGGTAATTATTAGAGGCAAGAGTGTAACGTAAAGGCGAAAATGGACTTGTTATCCAATGACTTGGCGCCACATTTGAATGTATCAAATGCTGAAATAATAATTCACTCAATTAGGATGACGTCAAGATGACGTAACAAATACCAAATAGGCAATTAAATCAGTCAGTTAAGGTGACGTCAAGGATGTGACATCACCCAACCTGAAGTCGAGCCAAAAATGGGCATAGGAAGTGATTGGCGCTCATTTTGACAGTACTGAAGAATGAAATGGAGTAAACAAGAAGTGAATTAATGTGACGTGGAGGATGTAACGTCCGGCAACCGGAAATAGAGCCGAGAAAGGGCATAGGAAGGGATTGACGCGCAATTTGAAAGTATCAAAGAATAAAATGGAGTAAACAAGAAGTGAATTAAGCAACTAGAAGCAACCAACAGCAGCATTCGTGCTTTCGCATTACTGCAGTGCAGATTCTGCAGCGCTCTTTATTTTATTTCATGTGGAGATATTCCACTGGCTACAGCTCGCTATGACAAGCCATGCGAAATGACACCCCGCTCATGTAAGAAACAAAAAACATCCATGATAGCACATGCATACTATATCCCACCAGCACCGATGTCGCACTGAAAGGTCGACGGTGACACATAGGAATTGCATTGCAGGAGATCATCGGTCGCTTTTCTATGGAGGCGAAAAGCCAGGCGCCCGTGTGCTGTGCGATGTCAGTGCACGTTAAAGAACCCCAGGGGATCGAAATTTCCGGAGTCCACCGCGGCGTCTCTCAAAGCCTGAGTAGCTTAGGGACGTTAAGCCCCACAAACCAAACCATACATACATGCGGGAGGCAATGTAGAAAAGAAAAATGCTTAGTCATCTGCAGGGCATAACGCAAGATTGCGATGCACTCTACATTACTCCGCTGTTTGGAAAACCGCACCGCAATTCCTTCGCTGTGAAAACAGAGAAAGGATGCAGCCGCCAGCTTCCGCTCGACCAAATTGCTTGTTTGCTCTAAGCATGCATTGAGTGAAATGCAGTAAATGGCTTGAGCTACTTCTCTGGCATGAAGTCTTTCAAAACAAACCGAGGCCGATCCCGATGGGCCAGACTCCTTCGTAAAAGAAAGAACCACAAATAGGCTTGACACGCATCTTACAGGACTGCTCGATCTGCTAGGCGATTCTTTGAAGATGTCAGCAAGGAAGCATCCTTTTCCGGCTTATAGCCTTGGAAACGAAAGACGCAGTAGGTAATTTTTAAGGTTCGGTTTGTGTGTATCGGGTGACAGACTAAGACTGTGAGAGGCGGTGTAGAGGAGGTCTCTGGAAGTTTCGGCCACCTTGATGTTTTTAACGTGTACTGACATCGTGCAGCACACGGGCTCCTTGCTTTTCGCCGCCATCGTAAGCGGCCGGCGGGGCCCATAATTATAACACGACAAAACGTCTAGTAGCTCCGCCCTTCCCCGGAACGAAGCGAACACATGTACCGCACTCCTCTTTCCTGATGTCGCCTTTTCAAAAATGACAAAGGGGATGTTTACATCACTGAGACATACGCAAAGGCCTAAAGACAGGATTTCCAATATGAAGTATAGACCAGTGGCTTTGAATGTCCGTAAAAGTTATAAAAACATTGTAAGGCCTGCTTTTGGAAATAGTAGTGCTATGTGGAATGCTTACCAAACACACCTTAATAATCAGAATGAGGCCATCAAAAAGTTTAGGTCACTTCAAAACACAGCTTTTTTGGTCCGTTGATTACCAGCATTCGAGCAACGTCAGCATAACCTCTCTGCTCCACAGACAAACATTCAAATACTGGATGTCCGTCGTCGATAGGTTGCTGTCTTTAGCGTCTACGCTGTGCTTCTTCATCGTCATTGGACTAAAACAATCTACGGGTGTAGCTTCAATACCTGCATCTACACCGACCACAACGAACCATCAAAAGCGAATAAGATATCTGCCACTGCAACACTCTGAAGCCTTCGTTTTTTCTTTCGGTGCTAGCTATAAAATAATGCTAAAATAGGCATAAAATATAAAAAGCTATAATTATGCTCTAATAATAAATATAATTGTTATATTTATAATTAAAATCGCTATTATAGTTCAAGGGTGATACTCGCCAAAGTTTTGTCAGTTATCTCTTTTAACAAGGAAGATGCGCTTGCTGTTCTATCAGCGCCAAATGAAACATAACCAGGTAACTAACTCAAATACAACGACACAATACTTGTTTTTTTTCGGAATTACAGGTGGGACCTATTAACACTACCACGTAGCTGTCTTTTAGCCAACAAAATGAGACTTAACCCTTTCGGCCCTGGTGGCATCAACTGACGCAACAACACAAATATTTACTGCCGCATTAGGGACACAAGAAAAACTAACGATAATGAATGTGGTAGTTCCTTTGGGATCCACATTTCTATCGGTTGTCAATGGGGGCCATTGAGTGATGCTGGGGAATATTTCAAAAGTGGTTTCTGCTTGGTTTCTTGTGTGTGTATATATATATATATATATATATATATATATATATATATATGTGTGTGTGTGTGTGTGTGTGTGTGTGTGTGTGTGTGTGTGTGTGTGTGTGTGTGTGTGTGTGTGTGTGTGTGTGTGTGTGTGTGTGTGTGTGTGTGTGTGTGTGTGTGTGTGTGTGTGTGTGTGTGTGTGTGTGTGTGTGTGTATTACGTACTATTATCAAGCTATGTGACTACTGACGCTAACTATTACTCGCGGAAAATCGACAAAATTACAGAGTTGCTCTTGGAACAAATGAAAAATTACCCGAAGCGGCACCTTTCGCTTTTTACACCCACTGAGCCCTGGTGCCCAATTTTGACACAACTATTTCCTGCGAGGTTACGAGACCGCTCTGGTTTACTCATTTTAGTCAAAATTTGGCCTTCCTTCGTGGATAGCTTACATCGAAACATATATAATAAAAACGGCGAATTTAAGTCGTTTTTCATTCTTGAAAATTTATACCGCATTGTTGTGAGTAGCATTTCGAGTAGCAGAAAATTATGAATGATCCCAATAAAGTCTTTGTAAGAAAGACAGTCGGGAACATTTCCTGAAGGGCAGAACGAACTCTCATCGATAAACTACGATGACGCAAGTGTGCTTTACTCTCAGGCATGTAAGAGTGAGTAGCATTGAATATATCTTGAGGTTAGACGTTCATGGTTAAGTGCGTACAAAATAAAATCGCGGGTACTACGAAAGGTGCTGTATGTTCGGCGTATGACTTCCGCTCGATCCACAGAACGGGTTTGCCGCCTCGACAACCCGGAACGCAACTGGAATACGCTGGCAATCGAGGAATGGGGAGGCGCAGTGATGCCGAGTGTCGCTGACTTCGAGACGTGCCTGTCCCCGAGGGAGACAACTATTACCATGCATTTCCATTTCACGCGCTTTATTGTGCGAGTTTGTTGGGATGGGCAATTAGGCCGCGCGAGTGAGGTTTTCCTTTCATCTCCTTTCTTTCATGTCGACTCAGAGCATAAGCGTGGTGCACCATCGGTAAGTCAAAATGCCGCATTATGAAAACCTCCTGTGCTGAGTCGCAGAGCCACAAATGAGAATATTTGAAAGGTTACGTGTACTTGCGCGAAGAAGACGGGACACAAAAAAGGCACATATACGACATATACATGTCGTATATGTGCCTTTTTTTGTATGTTCCTTTTTTGTGTCCCGTCTTCTTCGCGCAAGTACACGTAACCTTTCAAAGGTGAACCAACTCGCCCAAACAAGAGTATTACTTAAATGAGAATACGAGCTTTAGACAAGACCAGATAACCTAACCGGCGCTCGAGCGGTGATCATGACAATGTAGCATGCTAATGCAGAAACAGGCTTTTGTTGACCTCTGTCGACAGAGGCTCAGTATACCTTGGGGAAATTTAGCTCTTACAATTCACTTTCACTATATTTCTTTATTTTTCTTAGGCGTGTGTTCCCTGCTTGTATTTCACTTCAATTCTTTTGATTGTCCCCTTCTAGTCCTGTTTCTGTAGCATGAAGGCAATTCTTTGTTTTGCGTCAAGATCAGTAGAATACCGCTGCTTTTAGTTAACTGCAACGAGCCTGTGCTTCATGTTTCAGAAAGTGCAAAAATAACTAGTCGCTCACCTGAACGCTGTTATTATATCGCCGCTGAGTACGTAACGTTTGCTTCACCGTTCTCTCGTTCCCTCCGCTCGCCGCGTAAGGCGCGACCACATTTCACAAAAAATATTGCTAACGCGCTCAAGCGTTTCAATGAAGTTCTTCGAGAAAAAAAAAATGTCACGCTTACCGCCGAGTTTGCAGTTATAGTGTTCGCTTTCGTTACATTACACTGCAAATATTTCATTTATGAAAATCCAGAATTTCCAAAGATAAACAAAAATAAACAGGCATCCAGTTCTTTGTTCTTCAGGATTAGTTGCTGAGTGATAATAGCTTTACTGCCGATTACGAAACGCGGTATTGCGACATTCGAGCGCAGGCCGCCTTTCTCAGCAGTGCAGGGGCGAACCTCTGCGCCTCTGATCATGAAGAGCGTTGTTGTGGAGGGCGTTCTCAGTAAAGTAGCGACGGCGCGCGCTACTCTAGCACCATTTCTTAGTGGTTCTCCGCCGCGCAGCCCGCCTTCACGCTATCACCGCGCTTCCTTCTCTTTCTTCCTTGCGTTCTCTTCCCTATCGCCGCCTTTCATCTTACGCTGCGCTCTACGTTGGCTCTCTTTCATCTTCCTTGTTCGCTCTGGCGGTTGCACCGAATGCGCCGCTCAGCGCCGAAACGGGTGTGTATAGAGCTCTACTCTGAAATTTCCTCGTTCAGTGGAACCGCACTGACGTTATCTAAACACTGTTGTCAAATATCTTGCCTGCGCACTTAGAGTGCGGAGAAGACCGCCGAAAGGTGCGCTTTTATTCATATCGTAAAGAGATGGTACTTACACCGTTTCTTGCCCGCTGCTTTCCAACTTGACTTGTTCCAGCCGGCCGCAGTTTTCATTTGAGTGGCAGATAAGATTACGCATTGATTGACGCATATAAAACCGAAGTAGGTAAGCTAAATCGGCAGGGAATTCAACTGCCACCGTAAACCACCGTTGCAGAACTCTCAAAATGTTAACCTATAAAAACTTGAAAACGAACACCCGTAATGGGAGACATAGCTCTGTAAAAAACAATACCGAAGAAGTACTTCTAGTGAAGTTTAAAATATTTCTCTTTTGTAGAAGATACGCATGCGCAGTGACTGTCAGCCACATTCCGCACCGAACCAGGGAAAGAGTTGCTGCTCGTGGACATGCTGTCAAGATCGTCGGCAAAGCAATCTGCGTACATCGCAGACTTCCCAGATGGCGTAGAGGTGCATGCAGTTGCAGTGGTCACAGATCTGGTGAGCAGCGAAACAATGAATCTACTTGTTGAGGCCACTGCAAGGGATCCTGATCTGCAGTCTTTTATATGTTACATAACCGATAGTTCTGACCTGGTTGGCAGTATGAAGCCATTCGCTGCAGAGTTGTCTAAGGAATTGTGTTAAAGGGGCCAAGGTAGTCATCCGAAAGTCGATGAAGGAGGAAAGGCTTCAACGTCTACATGAAGGTCATTTGGGCTTGAATAAGAGTAAAGAGCTCTAAAGCTATTGCTCTGGCCCATCTGAGCGTCGATATTGAGCGGATGTTAAACAGTTTAGCTGTCTGCAAGAAATACGCGCATCAACAATTACGCGAGCCGTTCTTGAGGCGTCCAACTCCCCATTGCCTTTAGTACAGACTCGGCGTCGATATCTCCCACCACGGTGGTAGCTCTTACCTGTGGGTGTAGAATACTCTCCAAATCCCAAAAGTTGAAAAACTTAGCTATACCCTAGCTCATACTGGTATTGACAAGCTGAGCGCAATATTTGCTAGTTATGGTATTCCGGTGGCACTTTCCAACGACAATAGTCTCCAATTATCCTCTCATGAATTTGCAGCTCTTGCATCCAGGTACGTGTTCAATCACGTTACTTCAAGCGCTGGATGTCCACAATATTGTCACGCTAATGACGACGATGAAGGATGGTGATGATGTGACAGAAGAGGAGGAAGAAGCATTGGTTTCTGGGCGCTAGTAGGTAGGGATCGAGGGGATCGTACGGAACACCTTCCACCAAGTTGTTACGATGAAATAAGAAGGGGTGTTTATTTACATTGCTGATGTAGCGGAACAAGATGAAGCCTACTAGCGCCCAGAAACCAACGCTTTTTCCTCCTCTTCTGTCACACCATCACCATCCTTCCATCCTCCCATCAGTGGGAGGCGTCATGCAGACGCAGATTGTCTTTCTAGGATGCCAATGGACACGACTGGACCTGAAAGCGACGATTTCGACAATTATATATCGACCCTCGAGCCAGCTTTCCCCGACACGAATGTTTTCAAAACGGAACAGCAAAATGATACCAGTCTGCAGCCTCTCTTTGCCCAAGCCAACGTACCTGCAAGCCATTTTTGTTTGCATGATGGCCTCCTATGGAAAAAGAGTTATTCGCCTGTCGGCCAGCGATACCTACTCGTAGTTCCCAAGACGTTGTGCACGGACGTATTGCGTGTTATGCATGATGATCCAACTTCTGGGCATTTGGGATCGGTTCGAACACTCCACCGTGCTCAAGAAAGATTTTACTGGCCCAGAATGCGCTCGACGGTTGAACAATACGTTGCCAGTTGCAAGCAATGTCAACGCCACAAACGTCCAACTGTAACTCCGTCTGGCTTGCTGCACCCTGTGAAGACCCCGACAGCACCGTTTGATCAAGTAGGCATTGACCTCGTAGGTCCGTTTCAGAAGTCCGTGGATGGAAATCGCTGGATTGTAATCTGCGTGGACTATCTCACACGTTACTGTGAAACCGCCGCTCTCCCATCTGCTACGGCGCATCAGGTGTCGCTTTTCTTGCTGCACTCAGTCATCTTACGACACGGGCCGCCACGAATTGTCATCACTGACCGGGGTCGACAATTCACTGCTGATGTTGTTGAAGAGCTCATGCGTTTATGCGCCGTAACTTCCCGACACTCGACGCCATACCATCCCCAGACAAATGGCTTGATTGAGCGCGTTAACAGAACGCTTATCAACATGCTAGCCATGTATGTGGACGCAGGGCATAAGAACTGGGACACCATACTGCCCTTCATCACGTATGCGTTTAATACCGCCACGCATGAGACGACTGGGTACAGTCCATTTTTTCTGCTCTATGCCAGACCACCACGCTACTCTCTGGATACTATCCTGCCCTTCACAAGCCGTGAAGACCCCTGCCTGGCTGAGACCCTGTGTCTCGCCGAAGAAGCTCGGAGAATCGCCCGATTACGGTCTGGTGCTTCACAAGAACGTTCTAAAGTGCGATATGATGCCAGTCACCGGCGGGTCACGTACTCTGTAGGTGATTTAGTGTGGCTATGGCGTCCAATTCGGCGCCGTGGCCTACATCAAAAACTCTTGGCCCATATGTGGTTATCAAACGCATTAGTGATTTAACTTATGGAATAGCCCGCCTGACAGCATCGGGTCGCCGGTCTGCCAAAACCGAACTGTGTCATGTTGCCAGCTTGAAGCCGTGTCAGCCTCGCACGACTGACGAACACGCCCAGAGGGCTTCGTCTGAGTAGGGGGGAAATGTCACGCTAATGACGACGATGACGGATGGTGATCGTGTGACAGAAGAGGAGGAAGAAGCGTTGGTTTCTGGGCGCTAGTAGGCTTCATCTTGTTCCGCTACATCAGCACTGTAAATAAACACCCCTTCTTATTTCATCGTAACGATATAATGGATTTAGAGAAAAAGGCGTCCAAATAGTAAAAAAAATATTGAAAAGAAAAAACAACGCACGAGACAGCAGGACTTCTGGCTGGGGCTGCTTTCCTACCGTTCGATTCCATTGGAGGACGACCGTTCACAGGGTGAGCTCCTTCGAGGCAGAAGACTGCGCACACTAATTCCGGACTTCTAGCGACTATCGATGACAACTGTTAAGAGAAAGCCCCTGGATGCTGGTGCTAAGTCTCTACGATACCTCAAGAAAGGAGACGTGGTTAGTGGTAGGGTCGGTTGCTCCGCGCTCATACCGGTTGCATACCGAAGACAAAAAACAGCTCCGCCGCAACGGAAGGCACCTAAAAGCGACACTGGAACTCTTTGAGCACAAGTATGACAGTGAGCCGAGCCCGTCGATGAGCAGGTGCCCTGTCCGCGACCTATGGAGGCGGAGGCGCCAACTAAAGATGGCCAGTCAACGCCAAAAGTAAGGCAATTCTTCAGAAACAGAAGCCAGCCAAATAGGCTCTACAACGAACAAAACTTCAACCCAGTAACTCGCTGACGTATCATCATCATCATCATCATCATCATCAGCCTGACTATGCTCACTGCAGAGCGAAGGCATCTCCCATATTTCTCTAATTAACCCGGTTCTGTGCTAGCTGCATCCACTTGACCCCTGCGAACCTCTTAACCTCATCCGCCCACCTAACTTTCTGCCGCCCCCTGCTACGCTTTCCTTCTCTTGGAATCCAGTTTGTTACCCTATGCGACCATCGGTTATCCTCTATTCGCACTACGTGCCCTGCCCATGCCCATTTCTTCTTAATTTTCGCTAGAATGTTGGTAACTTGAGGTATTTCTCTGACCCACTCTGCACGCTTCCTATCTCTTAATGTTACCCCTACTATTTTTCGTTCCATAGCCCCCTGGGTTGTCCTCAACTTAAGTAGAACCCTCTTGGTTAGCCTCCGTGTTTCAGCCCCATAGGTGAGTACAGGTAAAATGCAATTGTTCTATACTTTGCTCTTGAGTGATACCGGTAAGCTGCTAGTCATAATCGGCGAGTGCTTGCCAAATGAGCTCCATCCCAATCTTATTCTTTTTGTTATTTCCTTTTCATGGTCCGGATCTGCGGTTACTACCTGTTCTAAGTAGACATATTCGCCTACTACTTCCAGTACTTCGCTACCTAATGAAAACTGCAGTTCCTCCCCGAGGCTGTTGAACATTACCTTAGTCTTCTGCATATTGATTTTCAAGCCTACCTTTCTACGTTTCCTGTCTAGGGCATCAATCATTATTTGCAGCTCATCCCCAGAATTGCTTCTCAAGGCAATGTCATCAGCAAATTGCAGATTACTGAGGTATTGTCCATCTACCCTTATCCCTAACTGCTCCCATTCCAAGTCTGAATACTTCCTCTAAGCAAGCTGTGAATAGTACTGGGGAATTTGTGCCTCCTTGCCTAACTCCTTTCTTTATGGGAATTTTGTTACGTTCTTTATGCAGAACTATGGTTGCTGTGCAGCCACTATATATATATATACATACATATATATATATATATATATATGTATGTATATATATATATATATATATATATATATATATATATATATATATATATATATATATATATATATATATCTTCCAGCACTCTCACGTACGGCTCGTTTACCCCTTGATTTCGCAATGCCTGCATCACCGCTGAGGTTTCAAGTTAATCAAGTGCTGACCCTGGCAACGTTTAACGCTAGAACTCGAGCTAGTGAAGCTAGTTTAGCAGTGCTGTTAGAGAAACTAGAGGGTATGAAATGGGATGTCATAGGGCTTAGTGAGGTTAGGAGGCCGAATGAAGCATATACAATACTGAAGGATGGGCACGTACTGTGTTATCGAGGCTTACCGGAGAGGCGACAACTAGAAATACGTTTCCTTGTCAATACGTACATAGCAGGTAAATAGATAAATTTTATAGTATTAACGAGAGGGTGGCAGGCTGACGGATCAAACTACTCACGAACAGGGGAAGATGTAGAAGATAAGCATGCGCAGTGGCTGCCAGCCACATTCCGCACCGAACGCTGCTGCAGATGCCGACACATGACTGTGATATAAAGAACATAGCTTCCCTCAATAAACACTCATTCTGTTCGGACCTGTCTTGACTGTAACAGCTGTACTAGAATCCCTGACCTGATGTCATGGTTTTAAGTACATATAATGGGACGAAAGATAGCCTGATGCAAGCTGCCGTTGACGAATTTTGATCAGATGTCGGGACCAAAGCAGCTTTTTTTTCATGTGCCATAACGGGGGTTTGCTGCATTTTGCTGTATTACTGCCAGTTGGTCAAATGTTTAACAATGACGGCACTACAAAGCTGAACCTCTCTTTTCATCTCATCTCTTTTTGCAGCCAATTATTCTTTTAAAGTTTTGCCACGGTGTGCCCTCTAATTCGCTACTTAATATTATTGCATGGCGTTTGTCCAATACGAGCAAAAAAGGATTCTTAAGTTGACATGCTTTGCATACACGAGCCAAGCCAAGCCAAACATGCGCGAGAACTGAGCTGCCGTTTTTTTTACCATCGTGGAATGCCAAAGAACTAAAATGGTGATCTCGAGAGTCTTTCTGCTTTTCATTTTGCGGGGCTTATATGTCTAGAAATTCCTCACATCTTATTTGGTCATTTCCCCAGGTAAACAGACAATGTGGCATAAAGTGACTTACGGGTAATGAAAAAGCACTAGAAAAAAAGTGACTGTAACACGGTTGTTTGTTCGATCAACTTCCCTTGAGGCAAAGTCTTCCTTCGCGACATTGAAAAAGCTACTCTAATGACTAATTCATTGTCACATGATCGTGCTATGACCACAAGGCTTTGTTTTGTATCCGTGTTCTCCCTGACAACTAATTTTGTACTAGAGGTTACGGGATCCAACTGCTTTTACATTGTTTTCGTTATGGCTGTAAATTGGCATCCAATACAGGCACGTTGTGTCGTGAGTGCTGGCCGACTTGCTGGCTAACATGGCAAGCGACAGACCGTGGGCCTCCAAGTGCTCGTGCAACCATTGCCAAACAGGTCGGCGCGCTCAATCGGGGTTAGAAGCTCGGGCCATGGATGCTGGCCGACTCCTGCCCAATCTAGTACTTGGCCGATCATGGGCCGGCCAATGGCCGAGCAACCATTGTCGAATTGGTCGGCGGTCAGTCGGATGCTCGAGCTTGGACCTCGGTTTATGGCTGACTTAACCCAACCTTGTACATGACCAGCCACGGGCCGTCATTCGGCTGAGTACCTAGTGCCGGCCAGGTCAACTGCCGATGATCGGCCTAGGTCGGCAGTCGACCAATGCTTCCTAGAGAGTGAAGTCTTCGAGAGCGCTTCAAGTGTACACGTGTACATTAAAAATATTTTGGTGTGGGAGGCAATTAGAAAAGCACATGATGAAGCACTAGTGGCAGTGATGAATGAAAGTGCCTGAAAAAGCAGGTGCATCATTTACGCACGAAAATGCATTTGGCATAACTGAAGTGGAGTTTCTGGGTGACATCATTACAAACAAAGGCATCTCGCCTAACCCAAAGCACGTCAAAAATTTGCTTGAAATGCCTGGGCCGAAAATCAAACAAGTCCCGTGCATGCTGGGTTAGCTGAACTATTTTGCCAATACGGGCCATGCCGCACCTGTCTGAAAGAACGACATCACTGAGAGCGCTTATCAATTCTCGCTCACAATTCGAGTGGGCTGAAAACTACATGTTATAGTGAAAAAGTGAATCACAGATTCCAAGAACAACACCTGTTCCAGCAATTTTTGATCCCCGGAAGCAATCTAAGGTAAAATGCTATGCATCAAAACAGGGCGCGGATGCAGGACTTTTGTAGTGTCACAATGGCCTGTGCGACCGGTGGCATATGCATCCAGTCTGCTGACTCAAACTGAACAACTGTATGCGTAGATTGAGAAGGAGGCGCTCTGCATTTCCTTCAGCAGTAATAAATTTCAGCAGTTCGTTTATGAACAGAAAATTTTATTCCAGACAGATAACCACCTCTGCTGTCTATGGCTGCTGAAGAAATTTGTGACACACCGCTTCCACTCCGAATATTTTTTTAACCTCTTAAGTACGATTTCGTTTTGCAGTACGTTCCTGGCAAGCATCTCATCTTGGCAGACATGCTGTAACGATAATCTCTCCTTCAGCAATGAGGCCGTTCAGGAGCCCCGGATGATATGGAGTTACACACAGTAGCGGTCTTGGCTACATGGTCACGGTCTCAACAATCCAAGCACTCCAAAAAGGCAGTTCAATCTTTTTGCAGACTGCGGTAGGGATTTATTGCACACGCACTTGCTGGGGATCACTGGCCTTAAAGAAAAACCACCGTGGGACAGCTGCTGGCGCATATCTCTCGTTCAGCCCCGTTGGAAACAGTACTCCAGGGGAAGCGGACTTCGTCCACTCAAAGCCGATGTCTTGGGATGATGCAGCCGGCCATTTAAACCGTGGAAGCTTTCGTACTGCGTGAGCTATATTACAGCTGGTAAATAAAGCTGCTTTTGTAAATTATAACTTGGCGCAAATATTTCAGTCAGCTGATTTTTAAAAATATAGCTTCTTTTAAAAAAACGTTAAAAAAAGATTTTTTTTCGCGCATGTAGAACCGCCCTATTTTTTTTGTCCCAAATAAAACATTAGGTTTTATTTTGTTGCGTATAATCATGCTTATTTCAGTTCAAAATGGAAACTTCGTAAAAAGACACTGAACAGTGTTAGAGACAGTTCTATGTAGAGGCTAATTTTTACGAGCCGTATTTTTTTTTCTGCGCGACTACCTCTCTGCCCTCAGTCACCTTCGAACAACCTTAAAATGAATTCATTGTGCCAAAACAGAGTGCGCCTTGAGTGTCTATCTGCTGTCGTGCATACCGCTAATTGCGCCATTCACGCGCACGTCAAGTAGCATCACGGGCGATTGCCGGCGCAGTCGCGACCTCAGCACTCATGTTTCATTACATGCAGGGATTAGGTTCTCGATGAGTGCGAATGAGTTTCACAGGAACAATCGCAAAGCTACTTCTGTTTTATCTCAATCCTTAAGACAACTGGACTAATAAATCTTTCTCGCCTGGGAAATCTGCTTCCAAATTTGTAGCGATCGCTTCAAATGATCTATCCTTGTTCTCACGTCGATGATACATTCCATCCGTTATGCAGTACAAAAGAGTTGACTCCCGTGGAGCATCCTGATATCATACGTTTATGGCCAAAAACAAGGACGGCATATGCTTGCACAAGCAACTTCCCCGCACGTCTCCAGCACTAGCGCGCAGTCCTTGCTGGCTCGCGCCCAGCTAGACGGGACCGACGCTACAGACACGGCAGATGCACGGGCAGTGTCAGGGGAAAAAGGGGCTTTCTGTAAATTTTAGTGTGGTAGAAGGGCGCACTTTCCACGGTAACCTGCCCACCTACACGCCTTAGCTCGCTACAAGGCACTCATTCCTCCGCGGTGGACAACGGGACGATGAAACAAGTTTTGCAAACTACGTTTGGGAATGCTTACTGGCAAACCGCCTCTCTGGAGGATCGGATTCGGGAACTGGCCAGCAACCGGTTTCCGCCCCTCTCCCGCGCACGCCTCCCCCCACTTCCCCTTCCGACCAGCTGGCTGGATGAGGGCTTTTCGCTGCTAGGGTAGAGGGTGCGGAATTTTTTTTCTCTGTCTTGAACGGCAGCAAACCCAATAAAGAAAGTGTCTGCATAACAGCAATTCCTCTTCAATGTCCCGAAACGTGGCTCAGACAACAAAATTGGATTTTGTCAGAAGTGCTGTCCATGGTGTGACTTTGCATGATGTGGGTGAGAGATATGTGTGAGCAGCAAGTCATATGATAGCTCGATTTGGAAGCTAGCTATGGAAATCATGCCATGAAGCAAACATTGCGGGCAGCTGTTTTTCAGCACTATCTGCAACTTTGAAACTTATGCTTTACTCCTGAGGCCAATAAATAAGTCACTAATTAGTTTTTACTACCTGCAGAAAAACCATGGCAAATGAAAAGCCACTGGAGACTAGGGCAATCAACTCTGAATAGTTCTTGGTTGGTTTCACTAGCCTAGACCAGTATACCTAATTTAAGGTTTGATTAAATTTAGCAGGGATACTTGGTATGCATGGTTTGCTGGCATCTCTTGGGGTCAGCTTCAAGTGACACGGTCATGACGCAGCTGTGGTCTTAACTGATATGCTGGCAGCTGTCCTGTAGGCTCTTATCAGATGCTTTGTATTGGAAGGGGGTGCATGCTTCTGAGATCATGATGTGAATAAGCAGCACTTTAAAGTCAATGGTTTGGTTTGGTTTGTGGGGTTTAACGTCCCAAAGCAACTCGGGCTATGAGAGACACCGTAGAGGAGGACTCCGGAAATTGAGACCACCTGGGGTTTTTTAACGTGCAATGATATCGCACAGCACACGGGTGCCTTGCTTTTTGCCGCCAACCAAAAGCGGCCGCCAGGCTGGGATTCGATCTCATATCCTTGGGAACAGCAGTCGAGCGCCGTGACCACTGCGCCACCCCAGCGGGGAATTTGAGGCCATTGTATACGAGATGGCTAACTATAATGTGC
This sequence comes from Amblyomma maculatum, assembly GCF_055883805.1. Taxonomy (NCBI): domain Eukaryota; kingdom Metazoa; phylum Arthropoda; class Arachnida; order Ixodida; family Ixodidae; genus Amblyomma; species Amblyomma maculatum. Next base: position 61,618,862 of record NC_139350.1, read on the forward strand.
ATTACAAGTACACATACACAGTGCTTCCTGTACTTTCTCCTGTCGTGACTTTGAGTAAACTCTAAAGGGCTTGATCCCAGTGCACTGTAGGGATAGCTCGTGGGAAAAGAAAAGAGGAAGCTGCATGAAGAAACAAGGAGAACGAGAATTGCTACATAGTACAATTTCATTTATTCTTTCCTACTGTCCTTGTCCTTTAGCAGTGTTTTTGCCAGCTCCACAAGACCCATATTAATGCGTTGTGTAAAATTTTAAGAACAAGTTAAGCCGACATATTTTCCACTGAACAAATTTTTGTTTCGTGAAACACAGTGTTGTAATTATCTCGCACACTTTCCAAAGAGAAATGTCCTTCTTGAGTCCCACAGTGTAAAGACACACAGCCTGGCTGTTTGTGCCATTACCGTAACTAAAAAAGAAATAAGTTCCCATATACAGCTACACCTCGTTAAAATGTATTTTTGTGACCCATGTAATTTTCATTAATAACCACAACAATGCTTGCAAACAAAACTGCCACTGTGGTATCGAGGTTTTTTTTTATAGTGTGTGAGGGCTTTTAAGGCTCTTTGTATTTGCATAGGAAAGTAAAACAGACTGAATTACATGGCTGTTACTCTGTGAAACTGCCATCATACCATTTATTGCACTGTGTACTATGTTTTTTGTGCATTCATGAATTGTGAGGCACACTGAGACCTTCAGCTCACACACTCTGCTTCCCAAATCACTTTTTCTTATGTTAAAATAGTTAGCAGTAAGTCACCACTGCAAGGCTTGGCAGCTCATTCGCTAGTCATTGCACAAAAAGAATTAAGCTGCCCGCTTAGATTGTAACCATTCTGTTAAAACCTTATCCTGCAAAGCTAAGGCAACACTCTGCATAGGTGCAAAGCAGAGTAGTGAATCTGTTAATGCAAACAGCAAATCCAATCCATGCAGAAAAGTAATGAATTCAGATTAAGTTACATGTGACCTTAGTGTCAACAAGTCAGGTGTTACATTCATGCCTCAGAGCTTTCATAGTAAATAAACATCAGCATTATAGAACCAATATGTGATAATGCTCAACACACGATGAAAAGATAAGGTAATTAATCTTTGCAAATGTGGTATGAGACCATGCACAGTGGTGGCCATACAGCAAATGTAGACTGATATGTGAGAAAACCCAGTTGATTACTTTGCAAGGTGCAAAAAAGTTTAGGCGAGCAGTAAATGCAACAAGGACTAAAAAAAATCTGTAATGCATTCTACATTGTTGTAATATTTGCACACGTGCATCATCGATATCACTCAGTAGGCAAGTAATCATGGGCGTCACAGCAAAATGAAAGCAGCAAATAGGCACGGACATGAGCATCGACGACATCTGATTTTGATGGCATCGAAAATATCTCAATTGGTACCCCTTAGCAAATAGCAAAGAAATGCAGATGAACAGCTACTCAATACCAATGAAACTGAGTTGGCATGCAGTCTGGCGAAAGTAGAGCTGTCAAAGCAACAAGTATGGGATGTAATGTGTGCAACTCCATAACAGCATCATGGAGCCTGCATACATCATTTGTCTAAGCAGTTGTCCAATGAACTTAACTCATCCAAGTTATGCAGGAAGAAAGCAGATTGTAGTCACAATAATTTCTTCAATTGCTTTCTTTCTTTTTAGCCAAATATGTTTTCATGCTCAACATGCCTTACGTACACCAGTGTCCATATCATGAGGCACAGTTGCATATGGTTGCAAATTACGAGCGCTGCGACGGAAAACGAGAGAGTAATGACAAGGACTCGTTGTTGTTCTCCATCGCAGCGCTCGTAATTTGCAATCATGTACCAACTAGCTCAACTTTCCGTATTATTGCATATGGTGTGCCTTTTTTCATAAGCATAACCTCCTGCAATACTGTATTTTTTTGGTATCGCATCTAATTAATGTTTTTTTTTTAAAGACCTGATATGGCGATAAAGTGTTTAGCCCATCACATACAGAAGTGTTCAGTCGACCGATTCATTGCCCAGATATTTATTGCAGACATAGGTGCACATAGCTAGCAGGAAATAAAAATAAACAGGAAGGTACTCTCAAAGTGACAGCTGCCGTGAAAGTACACGACATTTTCACAGTGTACACAGTGCCGTCGAGCACCCATATCAGCACAAAGCGGAAACCGCGGAATAGTGGCATATTAGTAGCCCGAAAGCCGTGCAGCTAACGTCGTCGAAGGGCTCGGCGCTCGCACGGAAAGGGCTCGGCAAGCGCAGCACATACACGGACCGCGATCAACACAGGTGATCGACACGTCGCGGAAACAACGTCGTGTGCTCGTTTCTGTTGCGGCCACTGCGACCAGCGGAAGGGGTGCCAGACTAGCTGTCGCCAAGGTAATTTCAGCATTAGGAAAACACTGCGTGTGACGAACTTTGCAAGCTTGGACAGTCCTCTTACTTGCTAGGAGGCAGTCGCTCAAGTCATAAACACTTTCGCAACACATGCACGGGCACTTTTTGATGCGCTGAGGAGCCGATTCGTGCGCATGAAAATCACCGTGCACTACTGTTGCTGGCCGTTGGCCGTGAAGATCCTCGCGGCTAGCGATAATAACAAACACATCGTGACACCGGTGCGACCTAATACACTTCGCCGGTTGGAAGATCACTGTCTTCAGCTCAGCGCAGATAACAGTGGCGCATATGATCCGACTTGAGGGGAAATCACAGTCGATAGGAACGCTAGTATTAGCAATGCGCGTCAAGTATATTGGTTTTTGCGGCAGAGCAACAACTGCCATCTACGCTTCGCTTCGCACCACTGGCGGCCATGTTGCCCTGGCAAAATCGAGGAGGAGGAGCCAGAGACGTCGCCTACAGCGCAACCAATAGCTGCAATCCGGTCGCCTTGCTGATCAGCACGTGCGGGCAAAAAGTTCAGATTGAATCAAATTTTCTGCGGACGAAGGATGCGGGTGTGCGCTATTGTATGCCCCTCCGAACCGGTCGTGTCGGTGCGCCCGCATGCGTGCGGAGCGGGTCTAAAAAGCAACCGTACAGCGTCCTTAAGCAAGATGCCGCGACCGCGTTGTTCGTCTCGCGGATCACGGCAGTGCTGTCCGTGCAGTCGTCTTTCTCCTTTTGTGACTTTATGCTGATGTGCGACGTTTCTGTCCGTGCTCATTTAGCACGAGAACGAGCACAAGTGCTATATCCTCTGAGAAGACACAGTGCGAAAGTCCTCACCGCGCGACATTGCAAACTTCGACAGAACGATGTCGAAGATTTTGGAAAGGCGAAGAAAATCCGCGCGGCGCCCACTACATAGCACATATAATTCATATTACAGGTAAGCGTCTCTTTGCTACGACGTGTTTTGAATTGTATTCCGAAGCGAGAAATGAATCGTAACACTGGTACTTAACCGCAGACGAAGAAATGAGGGATGGAGCAGAGAGCTTAGCAGGCTGAACCGAAAACGCCATGACGAGCCTGATGCGTGGAAAAAGGTACGTAATGTGTTGTTTGTCTTTGTTTTCTACTTTTAGTAGCTACGAGGACGGATGAAGTTTCTTAATCGCCACTGTTACCCTAAGCAACCAATTTGATCTTGAGCAATGCCTCTAACCTCCTAGCGTAAAAAGCACAAATGCGCCAGACTACAGTTCGCGAGCAGCCAAGCACGGGCGTTATTAGTCTTGCCTGGAGAACTCGAGCTGTGCTGTGTGTCGCAAAATATTGCCTCCAACCTTTCGGACCTTCGTTGATAACGCCTTGTAGAGCACGGATCGATTCTGTATTTTTTTTCATGCTTATCGTGAAAGGCACTTTATTGGCTGTTACATTGTACTCGAAAAGTCACGCGATGGCGGCCCACATCGCGCGAACAGTAAATGCATGTGTCGATTTGCTCGACACTCCGACCTGCCGAATAGGAAATTTTGCTTGTTCTGGTATTAGTGGCTTTCAACTTTAATGCTCGCGTTACAGTGTCATCACGTAGTATATAAATGAGAAAGACTGAATGATCATCGCGTCCTCAACGAAACAAATGCTCTAATAATTCTCTTCATTCCGTCACGTACGACTCCAGCTATAGCCTGTTTTAAATAATGCAGTCTATGCCCCAAACATGCCAAGTGCGCTCGTGCTTGTACTCACATGCAGCCTGCTTGTCTACAGCGCTCAAGCGGTGATATATATGACCGAAGGAAAAAACGAATTGGCGCCTGCATATTATCTCACCAAGAAATATTTGAGATATGCGACCTTCTATGGTTTAGAAGGGTCGAGAACAGTAAATGGCAGGGAATTCATAGTAGCAGGCATCAGATGAATGACGTCAATAGGCGAGGGTGTTCCTGAGCTTACATCGCACAGAAATAACATTAGCGTAGTACACTTCACTTTGAGAGATGGCTTCTTCGGTCGAATGAGCCTGACGCGTCACAGATCGGATTACGCGGAGCATTGGGGCGCGTATTTCTTATATGCTGGCCGCAACCCTCCCCTTACCGGCATAATCGGATAATATACCAGAACTAAGCATAAACTTCTTCCGCCTCGCTCCCAATCTCCATCGAGTGCTTATCCTCATTTTCTTTGTTAATGTTTTGTAAGCATCTTTTTTTTTCGCTTGTGTCCTGTGCCAACCCAAGAGCTTTCACTTTCGTGTCTAGGTGTATCTAATTCTTGATATTTTTTAATGCTACAATCTTTTTTTACTCATTCAAGCCAAATATAAATTCAGCACTTCGCTTCTGTTCTTCACTCCTAAAAACAAAATGACAAGTTCTGCTTGCATCAGAAACACACTTGTCAATCCTCTTCCTCCGTTTGGCCTCCTCAAACCAGAGTACGAATGCTTTGCCTTTTCCCTCTCCTGCTCATGCTACTTTTCCGTTATTTCTTTTTGATTTTATTTTTCGGCTATTGGGGGGGGGGGGGGTCTTTTTGCTGTCTTTTTTTTTTGATAATGCATTTCTTTGTGCTGCTCCTGCGATTGTGTTTTTGAACACACCCTCGCAATTTTCGGGGCATTTTCCTGGTTTTGTGCTTATTTCTTCTCATTGTACGCTGCTTCGCATATGTTCGTTTCCTTCTCGGCGCCTACCTTCTAATTCATTTTCTAAATTATTATTTTTTTCGTTTTCTTCATCGTGCTATTCGCCCTCAGTTTCACTGTGAATAGCTGCTCTTGACATCATGTTCTTTTTTTTTGTGCGCAATGCTCCTTTTTATCTGCTTTTAGCGTTTGTCCCTTTAGTTTGAAATCCGCTTTAGGAATGGCAGGTGACAGTGGTCCAGGCATACTCCCATTACATTTTTTTAGAGAGCTGTTGCAGCTGGGGCGGTGGCCTACTATAGCTCATGTAAAAATGTGCGGATGCATTGTTATTGACCGTAACCTCAATGATGATTGTTGTGTAGCCATAGTTTGGGGAACGTCACTTTATTCTCGTATTTTGCTTCATGACTAAGTTGTTTCGGAAAAGGCAGATGATGCACTATATGACTGGCTGACCCCTTTTGTGTGTTTTTCGCTCTCAATCGCAGATATGTGACAGCACGTGGCGCCACTTTAACGACGCGAAGCTACCATGATGCGGCATATATGTAAACGGCAATGCATTAGGTCACGAGATATTGCTCTGGGAAAGGAGATGCGCCTATGTAGCATTGACCTCAGTGCGGCTATGTATAGGTTATATGAGCTGAGGTGGACACACTGCATATTTTAAAAAAGAAAAGATGAAAGCGTTGTTTCCAAACAAAATCAATTGAATATTCTGTTAGATGTTAAGTAAGACACCCGCAATATAATTTGATCCGCCTACTGAAATAATTAGCCAACTATATTTAATTGGAATTGGTTTATTGATTCCTCGCACAAGCCAATTAACCTTATGAATCGCTCAATTACTCAGGTCAGAATAAGAGCAGCTTTAAGTGCAGCGAAGGACCTGACCCAGGTGCTTCCTCTCAGGTAGCCTTAGCGTGGCCCTTTTTATTCCGCACAAATAAAGGCTGACAAAATTTAAAAAACTCTACCTGACAGCTTACTGCACGTGCCCGAATTCTCCGTGATTACAGCGCTGTCATTCGTATAGCTTAATAAAGCGCGGCCATATCACCGCCTACAGCGATACCCACAACAGTGCATGTTTCTGCTGGCTCGGAGATAACCTCCAGCAGCTGCAGCCGAGACAACGTAAGGGCACTATGTCATCAGCTGTTCACACTTACCTCTAACCAGTATAAAAGCGAAGCTCTGTCCTCAGCAGCGCAGAAAGCGCAAATATGGCAGCGCTTTGACAACTGGCGGATAAAAGCGTTACGATCACGTCGCAGTTTGGCGCACGGAGTTTGTGTTGCTTGAAATTTTTTGAACTTCGTGGGCTTACTTTTCCGCTGAATGATGGGGGTGACGTTAACGCTACGTCTTCAGAAATATGTGGATCGGATGATATCATGCCGCTTAACAAAATTCCCGTCAACACCTGTGAGAATAGAGCGACACTGAAAAAGTCTATTCGTCAGTCGACTAATTATTTAGTTAGGCAGAAGCAAATATACTAAATAGTATGTTAGAAATTTTTTTTTTTACTGAATTGCCGTTCCTTTGTTTTAAAACTGCAATGCATCATGTTCAATATCTGCATTCCCTCAAATTGCAGATTAAAGTGTTAAATAATAAATTTTGGCAACTCGCTGGCTAATTATGGTGATAGAAATCGTGACTAATGTTCACCACAGCTGATAGTCTATTTCCAGGAATATTATTTCTTTATCGAGGTACCTACTTTCAGAAATTTACAAATGGTTGCTGCAAGACATGGTATGACGCTCCCTAAACTTTATAATATCCACACGATGGGAGCCGAGCTACTAAGGAGGCAAGGGGCCATAGACATTGCCTATGGCTACAAAAGTAGTAGTAGGAAGTGGTTTGATTGAAATATGCAAAAAAGGAAGCAAACAAATTGGTTGCCAGTTCAGGTATGTGCTATCTAATCATCTGAAGCGCCTAAACAAGATGAAGAAGTAAAGTGGTGAATAACAAGAATAAAGGACAGCGTGGATTACAACGGATTTGAAATATACACACTTTGATACAAATAATAGGGTAGGTTGTTTGTGGCTCGCCCGGAGTTTTCTTAGTCCATCGAAGCCCTCCACCCCGCGGGTGGGCCTCCACAGTAGTTGCTGAGAAGGGGCCGCTCTGCCCTCACTGCTATGATGATGTCTGCTCCCCCCTGTGTACTGCAATAGCGGCCGAAAGACGCGTCCAGAGAGAGAGTCGTTAATAGCTGAGAGGTTGAGTGAGGCACTGGTAGCGGTCAGTGCTGACGCGGCGCGTGTAGACAAAATAGAAATAAAGGAAGCCCCACGCCGGCTATATATGGCTCGAGAGAAACATACAAATTTATCACTTTTATTGCGAAAGCAATACTACTTTCTCATTCAAGCCTTTGCGGTGCGACGGCGGTGCACATAAAATGACCTTTCGCATGACCTCTGACGTCACGCATGTGTGACGTCACGCCTCAAAGCTGGGCGACCAACTCGTGCCGTCCGTGAGAGACGGCGGTGCGCATGAACGGCGGCCTAACTCCCGCTCTCTCTGCCAGGAGCGCCACACGTGTTGTGACTTTATACAGCTGTATAAAGCGGCGACCGACTCGCGCCGTCCGTGAGACGGCGGTGCGCATGACTACGATGCCGCCTACTGCTAAGGATGCTTTCGCAATCTACCGGGCTTAACCAAGCTAAGCCTCCGCCAACTTTTTTTTTGTTATGAAACGGCCGAGATAAACTGCCTACAGTTGACAGTTACTGCGCTGTTTCAAATTTAGAAAGCTATTCTGCATTAAATAAGGTTTCTTAACAATAGCTGCAAGGGCATTTAACTGCTTGGTGCTATTATAAGAAATCATTTTAGCTTCAAACAGTTTTGGAGCACTGAGATGCATAATCACAAGAAAAGTTGTAAAAAAAAAGGATCTGCATGTTAGAGTACATCCTAGAGAGTATATAGAGCTTGCAAATTTTTAATGATAACTGTGAGCAGACAGTATACACTTGTGGCAGGGATAACAAGGAACTTTTGATGACATAGTTTTCCGCATCATATTTCAAGCACAAGGGTAGTATTTATATTCTAATAAGTCTATCATCATCACTGTGACTATACACACTGCAGGACAAAAGGCTCTCCTATATTGCTTGAAAGATTTCGGTCATGAGCCACCTACAGTCACCTTATCTTTGTAAACCACCTAGTTTCACCTGCTTTCCTATCCTTTACACCTTCTATGCTCGCCTTCTCTTGAATCTAGATCATCAGCTTAACAACCTTTCATTATCTTGGCTTTTTAATACATATACTGGTGATGCCCATTCCTTATTCAACTACATTTCCTACATTTGCATTTTGGCTACGACCAACTCCTCTGTTCCTGCCAACAAGAGTGTGCCTATGTTTTTTTTTCCCTGTAGTTTGCTACATTGTCTTCAATTTATGATCACACTATAAAATCATCTAATAGGTTAGCCTTACTGATTAAAGTATATTCTAAATAACTTGCACTTGGTTGTTTCAAACTTTATTCAGTCAGGTGCTTTTGTATCTTCAACAACTAAAACAAAATGTGCACTTATTTTGAATGATGCGTAGTCTTATTTATCTAAAGAATCGGCCATAATAATTGCATTTGCCTTTGTGTTTTTACAGGTCCACCTTGGCCATACAGATTGTATGGACCAATTCAGTCTCCGATCGGATGCCGACTTCTGTAAACTGATGTCCGTTTGCCTCACGGAGACTGAAGTCCAAAAAGAGGGTGACAGGAAGCTTTTGTAGCAGAGCCATGTCAAGTGTGTTCCATCCACCTGAGCCTTTTGGAGTGGCATCAGTGTCAGGTAAACAAAAACTTCTTTCCATGAACTACAGAAGAAATTTCATTTGGTTTTGTAGCGGCTGTATACAGTATAATTGGAATTGTATCGTTTCTGGTATTTCAGAAACTGATGCTGGGTGATGGTTTAACTGTGACTATCAACTGGCTGCAAACCATGCTGCTTAAGGAGCATCGCTGCTGTTTGGAATACAGTGCAGGGGAAGGCTGAGGAGATCACAGAAAACGGTTTTATCATTATCAATGGATGACTGGCTGAATGTGCGAGTTGGTTGTTAGGCACCAACAATTATGCTAGTAGTTTTGAGTCACTTTCATAGCCGAACTGGGCTAGCATGAAAAAAGAAGCCATATTTGCTGCAAAGTTTAACAACACTACACAACATGTGTTGCTCGTTTGGAAATGGATATGCAGTTGCTTGACCATGGTCAAAGCAGTAGTTGTATTTCAGCATGCTAACCCTTGCAATGTTCTATTTTATGCTAAAGAGTGTTTCAGTACCAAATAAATGCTTCCAGTTGAGCAATAATGTTTCTGGAAAATATGTAAAGTTGTCATCCAAATCGTGATTTTGTTGTTTTTGCAAAATTGGATGAATAATTGATTAGAAAATAATGATTTTATTTTTGCAGACACCTGGTCTTTTCTGAAGGAGCTGAATTGCAGCGAAGATGTGGTCAAGCGCTACAAGATGAGAAATTTCTGCACCTTTTCCTCTAGGGTAAGTTTTACAGTGTATTCTTTCTGGTGGGTGACAGAGTAATGTATGCACTGTATATTTTTTTTTTTTTGCGGCGGAGGTATGCTTGCCTTCTAGGTGCAGCTAATCAGCGGATGTCACAAGTTGCTCAGTTCTCTAACATAAAAGCTTATAGCAGGAAATAAAAAAAGAAAGATTTGCATGGGCCGCAGTTATAAGAGCATTACATACTGGCTTGTCCTGAGCAAATCTGTGTGCATTAATGGTTAGGCTAAACACGAGCTAAATATAATCTTTTAGTCCTTTTCAATTAGCTTTATTAAACATTTTAAACATTTATTTATTGCTCGATATGAAGGCTTACTGCTTTGCCGTTCAACCACTTATGTTAAAGTTGGGGGCTTTATGTAGGAGAGATGGGTTGTGATTTGATAAAACGGTAATACAAAAAATGGCCTAGTGCAGACTATTTCAGTTCCACGTAATGAGCACAATGTGGTTTAAAATATTCTTGTGCATAACACTACAACATTCTCCATAGCCAATGTCTATGGAGAACCCCAAAATAATTCTTTCAGTTACCTTCAAAATATCCGACATAAATTTTCCTTCATTGAGAACACTTTATTTAAAAATGCATTTTAAATAAATGTTTAATTGAAATATGCATCTTTTTGACCTTCAGGTGTTCCCGTTCAAGCGCCTTCTAGAAATACAGCTTCATGAATTCTAAATAAAGGTGGCTTCTCACAGGTGTTGTTTCGAATGTCTTCGGCATGCTTGCACACTTTTTTGTGCAGAGCTGCCAGGTCTACATGCCTGAAAAATAGCCCACTTAATGACTATGATCTCATAAGACTAATTTTTTTCATTTCGTTGTGGTTGCATTTTGCATGTGGGAATATTTTCACAATGGGAGAGAAGAAAGTCACAACAGTAAATGAAATGAACATGCGCCCTCGGACTACAGACCATCAGAGTACGAACCATCAGATTGCAGGACATCGGAATGCATACCGTCACAATATAGAACAACAGACTACAAAACATCCAAATACAAAACTACAGACAATGAACATCAAAGTACAGAACTACAGACAAAGAACGTCACAGTACAGAACTACAAACAATGAACGTCATAATACAGAACTACAGACAATGAACATCGCATTACAAAACTACAAACAATGAACGTCAGACTACAGGTCAAAAATAAGGACAAGACTACAGACCATCAGAAATGTTCTGTTGTTTTTTTCGACTAGGCACCAACGTCGGTGTTTGACAAAACGTAAGGGCTCACTCGACCAAAAGAGATACTTCTCAATAAAGTTATAACAAACGCAGCCTACACACCACACATACTTCACAAGTGGTTTCTAAACACACACGAAACACTCAAACATAATACATGAACGAACTGTAACGAATAGTGCACAGTAGACCTAAAACACCTTATATGGCAATGCGCATCCTTTTCACAAGGAAGAAACCAAATTATCCATATTCCACTCGACATGCCCACCCTAGCACGCCAGATGCCATCTAGCACCGCAATAAAGATGCCATTGCCACCTATGGCAGTGAGAGCAGCCTGCTTTGAGTAGTGTGAGAGAGGTCGACTTACAACACGAATATCGGCAGCAAGGCAACCAACGGGAACCAGCTTGAAGAGCCGTGAAGAAGCGAGAAGCTACACTCCCATTCCTCTTAATTTCCTAATTTCCCAAAAAGCGGCCGAGAGCCATCCCTTCTATCAAATAAAGGCTGTATTCATTCATTGCTGGAAACAATTAACAGTTATGATTCCCTCTCTTAGAATCCACTCCCATACTATACGAGACCTTATGTTCGTATTACACGCCTACACTCTTCGTATTCTTGACTTGAGATAGAACATCATTAACCCGCAATGTCTACCATTGCCACTCTGCTCTGTGTGTCTCTTAAGGGTGTCCTGTACTATTTCTCTTTTCATGGGTAGATGCTTCATCGTCCTGAATTTCTATCCTTTTACCTACATTGTTTTTGCGATCGTTATATCTTTATGCCCTCGCTGGTAACACAACCTTTACTAGTAAATCACGCACACGCACTCTCCCTATCAACATCCCAACGTCTAAAAAATGAAGGAATGAGGAAATCGCGTGCAATATTCGAAGAATCGATGAATTTGGATTGCCTTACATGTTTTGCCGGCTTTCTTACAATAAAGATTTTGGTTGTACGCCTCTACTGCAGCAATACAATAGGCCTAGGCGCCATGTTTATGAACGGAACACCGTATATCATAAGCTTAATCATGGCGCATTCTTTGATGCAGAGGTACTAAAAACGTGACGACTGCCATGAACTCAATACATCTGTCCGTCGCATCTTCTGCCAGTCAAGTAGCCAACGCTCTTGTTGCGGGGTTGAATAATCTTAACTTCAAGTAACGACTAGCTTCTTCGCGGCCAAGAAAACTAACGCTCGCATTCTTGGGACAGCCGAGTCTAGAATACAAAGCGCGGATATTTATGCACACACGTGACACGTGTTTCCAGATTGCTTTGTCCTGACCTACCGAAAACGTTTTGTTTGACGTCAATAAAACGTACAAAATAAGGTCTTGCGTATCCGAGACACGCCGTTCCTTTACGCAAAATGGCGTGGAACTATTGCACAGCCCACATAACGTTTTCGGTAGTATCTCGATCGGGAGCGCACACCTCGTATACTACCTAGCTTTCCTGGTTCTGCCGGCAAATAAATAGCGTGCGGAAGTGCGGAATAGAGAGCGAAAATAATAAGGCTTGCGACGACATCGGACCTTATTATGCATAATTAGCTTCTTCATAACAATCTAACCCCTGCTGTAAGCGCCAGAACCGACGATAATTATGGTCGGCTCATTTGTTGCTCTAGATAAAGCCTTCCGCAGCCAGACCTTTTTCAAAGTGAATTCCCGTGATGCGAAATCAAGTAACCATTTTCCTGGTATTTCTTGAAACGTCCTAGAGACTAAGCAATGTGAATTTTGAACAACCCCACAAAATCCTGCCAATATACTTTTTGTCAACATACTGACACAAATGGTCTAAGCATCCGATGTATAGCAAACTCTTGCTTCTGAAGTTTGACCTGCACTCAGAATGAAGAATGCCCCGCCGGGGTGTTGCAGAGGCAGGGCGCTCGACTACTGTCCCTATGGATGCGGGATCGAATCCCGGCTTCGGCGGTCGCGTTTCGATGGAGGCGAAAAGCTAGGCGCTTGTGTGCTGTGCGATGTCAGTGCACTTTAAAGAATCCCAGATGGTCGAAATTTCCTGACCCCTCCACAAAGGCGTCACACACAGCCAGTGTCGCTATCGCTCGTTAAAACCGATAAACAAAAGCCAAATAAAACAGAATGAGTAATTATGAATTTTCTTACAAAATCAGTCGGGTGGGCTTTGTAATATTCGTGAAGCAACTGCGGAATATTGCAGAATACTTTTATCAACGGGTTGACAGAAATAGTTTAAGCTTCTCACGTGTACTAAACATTTTGCTTCTGAATTTTGTCCTGCGCTCCCAAAAGATGTCAGGGACAGAAATATAAACGAGCCCGCATTTGATAATAAAAGCAAAAAAAAAGTAAGGAGCCTGTTCATGAAAACTCTGCGGACATAATTACTGTTATCGTGAAAAACTTGGACCTGGGCTCTGTAGACCGGTGACGCAACGATCTCGGGAGTGCACTCGAGCTTTGAATCTCGGTTTCACGCCTTAGAATGTAGAGCTCACTTCTAGAGCGCCTGCCATACTGGCTGTTTCGGAGTAACTCTGTGAGACAATGAAGAACCTTCATAGGCTTTATTTTCAGCGGAAATAGTTGAGGTTTGGCAGTACTCTACGACGTTAACGGCCAGGCACTCGAGAGACGAGGGTACCGCTTATGCGTGGTATAGACAAACACTGCGCTGTGTCGAGAGAGAGAGAGAGAAGGCAGAGAGGTTAACCAAGAAAGCTTCCGGTTTGCTACCCTGCACTGGGGAAGGGGAATGAGGAGTTTAAAGGAGAAAGATAGAAGAGAATGATAGGAAAGGTAAGGCGGCGAGGAGCACAGTCACAGTTTCTCAATCAAGTTTGTGTCTCTCATAAAACACATAAGTGCTCTGAAGGCTTTGCCGTTAGGCGCCTTCTGGGGCCATGGGCCGAGGATTTTTTCCTCTGTGAAAGGACGGCTGTCAAGATGGTCCAGAGCCAAACGCAGCGCATATCTTTCGCTTGAAAAAGCAGGGCACTCGCAAAGGAGATGCTGTGTGGTCTCTTCGAAGCCGCATCTTTCACAGTTAGGGCTATCCGCCATTCTCATCACATAAGCGTATTTTTTCGTGAATGCAACACCGAGCCACATAAGGCACATCAGTGTTGTTTCGCGCCCCCCCCCCCTTTGTTAGGGGGAACACGAAGGCGCAGTCCAGGGTCTAGTTCCCTGAGGCGTCGATTGGAAAATTCTCCTTTGTTCCAGGCTGAAAGCGTTAGCTCGGCCGCTAAGGAACGAAGACGGCAAGCTGCGTCAACTCTAGATATAGGAATGTTCACTGTAGTTCCGTCGTTGTGTGCAGAACGGGCAACTTGGTCTGCCTGGTGGTTTCCTTCAATACCGCAATGTCCAGGTAGCCACTGGAAAATTATATCATGACCTTTTGATGTAGCGTCGTGGTATAGCACGCGGATCTCTGCAGTTAGTTGTTCATGTGATCCACGATGTAGCGCAGCTTGAACGCCTTGAAGCGCTGCTTTCGAGTCCGTAAAAATGAACCAGACACCTGGAAGTTCCTGGCCGATGTATTCAATAGCTGCACGTAAGGCAGCCACTTCCGCACCAGTTGAAGAGGTGGGGTACGTCGTCTTGATCCTCAGCACGATGGACCTCGGCGGTATCACTACGGTCCCCGCGGAGCTTGTTGAAGCAACTGAGCCATCGGTGTAGACGTGTTCACGATTATTGTGCGTGGAATACAGGTGACCCAACGTCATTTGCTTCAAGGCAGGCAATGGTACACCCGTTTTCCTTTTTACTCCCGGAATAGATAGGTAAACTTTCGGTTCATATAGGCTCCATATGGGTAAACTCGGTCTTGAAGCTGGAGTGAGCTGTGAAGGAAGGTAGGTGCGATGAGCTGCTATGGTTTTGTCAAATGCAGTATGTGGTCTAATTGTTGGGATAGTGGCCAGGTGGTGACGGGAAACCCGGGTGAGGTGTCGTATATGTGTCCTCATGGTTTCAACAGCAATATATGTAGCTATGGGATGCTCGCGGGAGAGAAGAACCGTTGCTGCCGTTGAGGTGCATTTTGGCAGTCCAAGGCAGATGCGGAGAGCTTGAGCTTGCACGCTTTGGAGGATCTCGATGTTCGTCTTCCTAATATTATTGAATATTGGAAAGCTGTACCGCGTGTAACCCAGGAAAAGTGAACGGTATAGTTGCAGCATAGAGTGCACTGACGCGCCCCAGGACTTGCCTCCTAGAAAGGAGAGAACATGGGCAACCGCCGTCAGTCTTTTCTTCATACCACTGATATGTGGACTCCACGAGAGGTTCCTATCAATGACGATTCCAAGGAAGCGATGACTCTTTTCATAAGGAATAGCTTTGCCATTTATGTATGCTGCGTATTGTGACATTGATTTTCGTGTGAAGGCCACCACAGAACACTTCTCTGTTGAGATAGTAAGACCCTGTACACGAAGATATGACGTCACAATCGATGCCGCTTTTTGTAGTCTTGCACAAACTTGGGGTCGAGTCACGCTTGAGGCCCAAATGCAAATATCATCCGCATATATGGAGATCTGAGCTGACTGAGGCAGCAGGTCGACTAGGCCGATGAGCACAAGATTGAATAGAGTGGGGCTCAGTACCCCACCCTGCGGAACTCCGCGAGAGGTTCTATGTGAGGATGTTCGTCCGTCCTCTGTCTGGATGAACAGTGACCTGTCTGACAAATAACTGCGTATCCAGCTGTAAGTTCGTCCTCCGATATCAGCAGTTTCCAGTGCATCTAGGATGGCTTCATGCGTTACATTGTCGTAGGCACCTTTAATGTCTAAAAACAATGCCACAATCAATCTTTTCAGATTCTTTTGGACATTGACTGACGTAACCAGGTCTACGACATTATCTATAGAGGAGCGGCCGCGTCGAACCCCAGACATGAAATCTGGATATTTTTCGTGTCGTTCCAAGTACCACTCAATGCGTGTTAATAGCCTCCTTTCCATTACTTTGCCGACGCAGCTGGAGAGCGAAATGGGGCGGTATGAATTAATATCGAGCGGTGATTTTCCGGGTTTTAGAAGTGGAATGATACGGCTTGTCTTCCATTCACTAGGAACTTTGCCGTCGCTCCATGACCTGTTGTATGTCTGCAAGAGAGCCTGTCGAGCCTCTTGGCCTAGATTGGCAAGCGCAGAGTACGTCACACCATCTGGCCCTGGCGATGATGACCTTTTACAACAAGCGAGAGCAGCGTCAAGTTCTTCCAGTGTGAACAGTTGATCCATCCGTGAATCCCTCGATGGCGGAACATCACTACACTGCTGTGGCGCGAGTGTGTTCTAAGGTCCTGTTATTCTTGCGCACAATTCTTCGGCTACGTCGACCTCACTGCATCTCTGGTGAAGCGCGATTCATTTGAAAGGGTGTCGTTGTTGAGGTGATGTACGAAGGCCGCGAATGACAGCCTAGATACGTGACAATGACTTCCGTGGGTCGAGAGTTTCACAAAATGTCCTCCAGCGGTTCGACTCCAGGGATTGAATTTTGCGCTGGATTGTTTTCTGTATGCGCCTTGCGTATGTGAGGTCTAGGCGAGACTTTGCGCGCCGGAATCTACGTTCCGCCCTGCGCCGAAGCGATCGTAGTCGCTGTAGTTCAAAGTCAAAATCTGTGTAGTTTGCGACAGGGTTAAAGGTACAGGTTGCACTCTCCATAGCATCCTTAATTTTTGTTCGAGATTTGTGGACATGTCCTGGGTGCAAGTATCTTCCATAATAGTCTTAAAAAGTATCCAATCAATACGCCGCATACGTGCCGCTGTGAGAGATGTCGAATGGCCGGTAATGTTGAGGTAGGTTGGGATATGGTCGCTGCCATGAGTTTCTATATCTGTAAACCACCGGACATGTTTTGTAAGGCAATGTGAAACGAAAGTCAAGTCCAAGCAGCTGCTGTAATTAACACCTCTAATATAGGTCGGCGTTCCATCGTTAAGTCAGAGTAGACCATTGTCAGAGGCGAAGGACACAATCTTTCTGCCTTTAGAGTTCATCCGAGCGCCTCCCCAAACGGGGTGGTGAGCATTAAAGTCACCTGTGATTATCCATGGTCCAGAAGTGATGGCCATAAGATCACTTAATCTGTCATCGTCGAAGTGACTTGATGGTGCCAGGTATGCAGCCACTAGCGTAAATGTCAGGGCGCGACACTTCACGGTCAAACACACATACTGGTTGTCATTGTTCGGGGGAACAGAGTGGAGCACAGATGTTAGTTCACGTCGTACGTAGACGACGACTTTGCTGGGTCTGTTGAGTGTTGGCGAAGGAAATGCCTCGTAACCGGAAATTCGCAAAGTATTTGGTAGATTCGGCTCGCAAATAATGAGAACAGGGAACTTATTTTTGTAAACATAGCGCCGAATATCTGAAACCTTGGACTGTAATCCACGGGCATTCCACTGAAAGATGAATGCTTGCTTGTCCTTTTTGTGAAAAGGTAATCCCGAGAAAGCCATGGTGCTGTCTACTGTAAAGCTGCAAGAACCGGATGCAATGCGTCCAGTACTTGCAAGGCGCTGTTCGCTGCTGGCGTGTGAATGTTCGAAAGCAGGATTCGCATAACGCTCATCAGAGACTTAAGGATGACAATTACTTGCTTATCTTGGCCGCAGTCTGAAACTTTCCCTTGGGATGGCTCAGTTGGACGGTCGGAGTGTAACAAAGTCTCTGGACGAGTGGGCTTACTTGGATTCGGCAGAGACGTTTCTGGGGCTCCAAGTATTACGTTACCAGGGTGAGGGATGTTGTGGGTGGCTGCGGTTGTTGATGGGCAAGCCACAGTAGCGCTGGAGACCTGCTCTTCAGAGGTGGTGACCTTCTTTGGCAATCTTTTTCGATGTTAACGACGTCGTCGCACCTTAGCAGTGGCTTCCTTGTGTGTAGAATTGTCTCGAACCATCTGTCCTTCGAAGGACTGTCCTTCGAACCATCTGTCCTTCGAAGAAGCGTCGTGGGGGCCATGACAGTTGGCGCACTTAAAGGAAATCTCTTGGCAAGCGTCACCGCTGTGTGCCTCGAAGCATCTTGGGCACACAATGGAGTATTTGCAGACGCTGCTGACGTGTCCGATCCTCGTGCATTTCCTGCATTGTAGCGGTTTTGGTACGAAGTGTCGGACTGGGTGTCGGAAGTGCCCGACCTTGACGTGTGATGGAATGCAGTCACCCTGGAATGTGAGTTTGATGCAGGGAGACTTTTCAAGGCGCTGAATTCGAATTATTGCAGTGCTGTTAGTCGTGGGCCTGATTAGCATGGGTAAATCAGCGTCACTGATTTCGACGTCCACGTTGTAGATTACGCCAGCCCTGGTCCCGCTCTCTTGCACATCAAGAGGACGGACGTTAATGCTGCCGAGTTTGTTGATTTTACCCAAACTGTCGAGTGCGCTTCGGTCCGTAACATCAATTGCAATGATGTTTTTGTTGGGGTTTATCCTCACGTCCTTAACTCGTCCTGGTACGAGGCTGTCAAGATATATTGATGTGACTTGCCTGTTAAGGAGGTTCAGGTTGTCCGTAGGTTGTTGTGGCACAAACAAGGCAGTATGCACCACTGCACGACGCTCCGTGATGACCGTTGCCGAGCATGACGATGACGACTCGGAGGACTTTCTTCGCAATTTGCGCT
Source organism: Amblyomma maculatum (assembly GCF_055883805.1). Lineage (NCBI taxonomy): Eukaryota > Metazoa > Arthropoda > Arachnida > Ixodida > Ixodidae > Amblyomma > Amblyomma maculatum. The sequence continues at coordinate 61,637,409 of NC_139350.1, forward strand.
TGGCCTTCTTGCTGACAACTTGCACGAACCCGTCGTCGTCGGCCGAGGATTCATCGCTTGTTGCCGAGAACTCATCACTTGCTGCCGAGGAGACATGTTTGTCCAGGCTGCTCGAGTCGCTCATCTTGTACACCCGCTTTCTCTGGGCGTTCGCTGCCGACGCACTGGGATTCAAAGGAGGCCCAGTGGTCTCCACATCCATCGCTGTGGCACAAAAGGGCGAAATCTGAATTGTTATGGCACAAATATCCGAAAAAAATGCAGAGCTGTGAAGCTAGCATTCTGGTGCAGAACAACTTCTTCCTCTCCGCGCTGTGTCGAGATTAGTACAAGACAGGGGCGAAAAATTAGGTCGGCGCTCAATCTTCACAATTTCGGTAGATGCCTGGATGGTATTTATAAATAATTGTGATGCCTTACGCTTGTAGTACGAATGGAGTGAAATGAATCACCCACTGTCAAAACCGCCTCCTGAAATCTGATTGGTTGACTTTGTGTGGTGGGAATTACGTTATGCATAAATATGATATCATGGTTTCAAAATGACGTTTTATTACGTAAAGTATGTGCTGCGATTACTGTAAATGGCCAAAGTTGGACGCCACATTCCGAAACAATTGAGGAGGCCACGTCATAGCCGCGTAAAGAAACATGGCGAGTTCGACGTGGAGTATAGGTGGCTGTTACCTCACCGCAGTTTGGTAGATAGTTTGGTGTGTGGTGAAGTAAGCTGAAACATCTTGTAATTGCAGAGAGCACTGAAACGATGTCAGTAGGGAATTTTTCAGCTGCGCAACCTTTTAGGAGATTAATATTGAAGCCGCAAATTTACAGCCGCTCGAGGGTCCTAGCTGCCCTCCAGTTTTGTCCTCATAGAGAAACCAAACCATCGATCCGCGCCATTGTTGCCAAGCACAACAATGGTGGTTTGTCAACTCATGTAGTTGATCTTCGCGAGACGAGGCATTTCAGAGAGCACAGTGATACCTTATAACTATCTGTCTGGACGGTTCGTGTGTACAACCTGAGGGGTCACATGGAGCGATGGCTGTGCCAGAACTTCGGTCGACAAGCAGCATGGGATCATCAGAATGCCTTATGCGACGGCCCTAAACACCGCCTTTTTTTCTACTGCTATTCACTCACTGCAGTGTTAATCAATTGAAGAGCCTTCCCAAGGTGTCGGGGGGGGGGGGGAAGCAAAAATACTGACAGCTTCTATTTTAATAAAGGAATGTATGTGCCATGTAAACTTCACGTTTGCTTGCCACATGTGATGTGCTTCATGTAAAGTTTTGTTTTCATATGCATGCGGGCTCACCATTTGCTTATTGTTTTAAATAAATAAGTACTGCAGAGCACGTTATGACGGTACGCTCTAACCATGTGATGCTGCTAAGTGACATCTTGCTCTGATTGCATTTTTTTGATACAGCAGGAAAATATTAATCTCCCTTTATTGATTTGCATTTAACCGCTTCGACAGTAAGGAATACGTGCGCGCGGCACCGCCCTAGCTTCATACCACGATTTCCTCAGTCACCTTTCCAGTTATTTCCTTAATTTCCGTTTATCCACCTCTGCACGTGGACGGTAGCCTGGAGATTGCCTAGTTAACCTTCTTGCAATTGCGTTCTTCTGTTCCTCGGCCTCTTTCTTAGAAATCTTTCGCGTTTGGCAAGAACCTTTCGTACGCCAGAGCATGAACATTTAACCGACTAGGTGTAAAGCCCAGCGTGCGTCTTTCACTTTGTGTGTTGTGTGTGTGTGTGGATGTGTGTGTGTGCGTGCGTGTGTATGTGTCTGCGTGTGTGGAAGACACATTCTCTCTCTCTGCACTGCTTTCCGCGCTCTACACAACTCAAGCCGACGCAAGATGTTATAAAACTAAGAAGACGTTCAACTGACGGTAGCTGGTCATAACCCGGTTGTTCAAAAAAGGTGGCCATCACAGCCAGTACCTAGCAGTAATTGATACTTTGAGACTGCGAGCGTTGTCCTCCAGACATGGACCATGCTGGCAGCGCCGGCGCCTGTTCGTCAGGTGTGCAGCTAGTTCGGAAATCTGTCGATTCCTTCTGTTTACTATCAGGTCCTTAAATGTTTTAGTTCCTGCATTTAAATGTCACTGATAAATCAACGGGCGAGGTCCTCGGCGCTTATGAGGAGCAATGCTACTTTCCGCGTCCGTTGCCGTTTTTGCCCCTCAGCTGAAACTCTCACAGCATCTCCTTGCGTAACTGCGGTTGAATGTCCGACCGCAAGTATGTCATGACACGCTGAGACCGCAACACCACAGCATATTTCACACGCCCTCACTGCAACCCAAGGCTTTCGAATCGCGGAATGCATCGCAGCCACTCGGTTCCAGCTGGAGCATCTTCATTTTTCAAACTTGGCACTAATATATAGTAGCAGACGACAGCGCTTTTTTTCTATCACGTTATTTTTATTTTTCTTCGGAATGCGTAACCCGATTGTGTGCTTACGTAACCTGGTACGCTCCTGCTGTACACGTCAGGCGTACGTCACAATTAGAGCAAAATACCGAATTATCAAATTTAGGGTCCCAGCGGTGTTCCGTGTGACGTCACTCGCTCCTCAAGCATGCGCTACCCGGCTCATCGGGGTGTCCGCGAAATGGGTCACCAGCGTAGTCTCTACCAGTGACCCTATCGTTGGGGGTAAGCGCCAAAGTATTTGCATTGGGTTCGATATGCGGGATTCTCCATGATTAAACTGCAAATCGTAGGTTCAAATGGTGACACGGTTAAATTTCTTGGACATCTTCTTTTTCCAGTAAATATTTTGTGTGTTATTTTACTTTTTATGCTCCTCATTCGCTTTCCATCAATAATTCTTTTTTTTTTTCAAAATTCCAGATTGGTGCTTTTATTTTGACGTAATCGTCTCTGGGAAGTTTCATGTGTATACCATTACACATTGGCCAAACCCTCCATGTGAGTATTTGCCGTGTTTCAAGAGGCCAAGAATAAAAAGAAGCTGGGGTGAAACGTACCGAACATTATTTTGCTGAATATATCCCGTTTTGAACGGTTTCATTTATTGCACTTTTTGAGCCGTGAGCCACTCCTTGCGACTACGGATTTCGAGCGTATAAATCTATTAGAATGTCCGATATTTTAACTTGAGGCAGTGCGAGGTCTCCATGATGCTCGTGATTGTAGAACTCCTCGCCTGAATCGTTGTTTATGTCGCTCTGGATTCACGCCGTTGAATCTTTGCGTAATGTGGTGACGTGGAAAAGACTGAGCTTGTATCCTCATGCTGACCTCGGACTGCCGTTTAAAGTTCCTGTTCTCCTGTTGTTTGGTGCAACCGTCAAAGGGCAGACCCTAAAAATGGGTTTGTGAGATGCCGCATGGCTATATCATTACGGGAAGATTTGTTTGTTAGCCTGCTCTGTGTGGATTATACTCACAAAGTTTATTTAAATTTTTATTATCCGTTTCTATCTCCTCAAATATTACGTAAGTTGTTTTAAAAACTCTACTTCCTTATTAATAAGTTATTTATCACGCAGCCTAAATCGACATCATGAATTTCATTCTTACACGCGCAATGAACTCTGGCCAATCCCCCACTGTAGGTATGTGCATATGCACCGCAGGAGAAGAAAAAGAAGATCATCGGAAGTGGTGGCTGTCGCACGTCGTATTTTAGTGCACCAATTGGTGCAGTCAATCTCTGCATACTGTGCTACTCCTTCACAAGCTCTTCTCGACCAACGGGTAATCGCTCGGCTTCGTAAACAGATGGACGAAAAGCTGTTGTCGGAGCTCCAGCCGCAGTCCCAGCCAGCACAATGCATGACGGAATGCAATCACCAGTTCCTGCCTTCGATTGCGGTAGAGCAAGCACCCCCTGCAGGGGCGAAGGATTCTTCTCAGCAAGATAAAAGCTTGGTGAAAAGCGACCAGTCAGGTGCCTGCGTCACTTTAGCTTACCTGACCAACGACGAATTCGCCCGCTTACCCAAACGTGTGAGTGGTCGGTTCACGCTTGCCGGGATCAACAAACTAATCGACGAGTTCAATCGCGTCATCTCGTACAAGTACGACCTGATGGCGCGTCCCAGGGCATGCTTAACGAAGGCACAGTGGAAGGAAGTAATTTCCCACTTCCAGAACGAGACGCAAGAGACAAAGGACTTACGGTTCCTCACTGATGGCGAGCTGATCGAGCGCAGCTCTCCAGCCGTCTTCGAGACGGTTCGCGATGTGCTGTCCTTCTTTTCGGCTATGCGACACTCTGGACGGCTTCGGGAGATGAGAGAGCCCTCTTGGATTGTTCGATACGTGGTCGTCTGAAAGGCTGAACCGCACAATCTGTACAAATGTGTGCTTGTTGCTAAAAACACCTCGTTATATCCAAACCCGCCTTTCAGTTTTTTTCATACCTCTCTGCTTACTGCGCTTGCTTTCAGTGGCCTAGTGGTCTAGCCGTTCGGCTCAGTCGCTCCTCACTCAGTGTGCGACATTTACAGAGCATTTAACTCCCTCGGGTACACTAGAAGACCAGCGATGGCTGAACCAAAATAACGAGTTCCCGTTCCCCGTAACACTAACCGAACAAAGCACAAGACAAATGGTGTTAGGAAGACGTTATGGGCTCAGGGGCATGAGAGGCATGGGAAATCACGCGAGCGTCGACTTCCCGGCGCTACTGTCCTGGAAGAAGAGAGGAGCACACATAGCAAGGACAATGTAATGCTTGTGATTCCTGCTGCTGAATGTGTCGTCGTTTGGTAGGCTGTTCTGTATAAAATGCGAAGCACCTCCTGCGAATAATCGGTTGTTATGCGTCCAAGCCCCAAGACGCTGCGATTAATTGTTTTACATGGTACATGTAATGCCAGTAAAGCCAAAAAAGCGTGCACTGGGGATAAAAGAGCCTAGCAATGTTAATAAATCACTTGCATTGATTACTTATAAACAACTAATTGTAGACACCTGGTATTAGTGCATTAATTACTTAACGCAGTGATTCCTACATAGCGTTTACTCAGGAGAAGCCATAAGTCTAAAAGGAAAGCTCTGCGGCAATCATGTTTAGTCGCAGAATGAGATAGGAAATATATTTTACAAAGGAGTTTAATGTGTCCTACTTCGTCAGCCATTATTGTACTGAAGAAATTGGAGATTTCTTTTTGAGGAGTAAGCGACCTACAAAGGTCACTACGGGAACAGGATCATTTATCTGCGCATTACTGGCATCACAATGAAGACATTCAAGAAATGCTAATTTTGAAATCAGTTACCGATAGCTATCTGCAGCTTTATGGGTTTATTGATGACATAGCAGACTCGTTGCTCTCCATGCAGTCTACATAACGTTTACGCGCAGAATGAGATAGGAAATATATTTTACAAAGGAATTTAATGTGCCCTACTTCGTCAGCCATTATTGTACTGAAGAAATTGGAGGTTTCCTTTTCAGGAGTAAGCGACCTACAAACGTCACTACGGGAACAGGATCACTTATCTGCGCATTACTGACATCACAATGAAGACATTCAAGAATCGCTAATCTTGAAATCAGTTACCGATAGCTATCTGCAGCTTTATGGGTTTATTGATGACATAGCAGACTCGTTGCTCTTTATGCAGTCTACATAACGTTTACGCGCAGAATGAGATAGGAAATATATTTTACAAAGCAATTTAATGTGCCCTACTTCGTCAGCCATTATTATACTGAAGAAATTGGAGGTTTCTTTTTCAGGAGTAAGCGACCTACAAACGTCACTACGGGAACAGGATCATTTATCTGCGCAGTACTGACATCTCAGTGAAGACATTCAAGAATCGCTAATTTTGAAATCAGTTACCGATAGCTATCTGCAGCTGTGTGAGTTTATTGATGACATAGCAGACTCGTTGCTCTTTATGCAGTCTACATAATGTTTACTCGCAGAATGAGACAGGAAATATATCTAACAAAGGAATTTAATGTGCCCTACTTCGTCAGCCATTATTATATTGAAGAAATTGGAGGTTTTTTTTTTTGATGAGTAAGCGACCTACAAACGTCACTACGGGAACAGGATCATTTATCTGCGCATTACTGACATCACAATGAAGACAGTCAAGAATCGCTAATTTTGAAATCAGTTACCGATAGCTATCTGCAGCTTTATGGGTTTATTGATGACATAGCAGACTCGTTCCTCTTTATGCAGTCTACATAATGTTTACGCGCAGAATGAGATAGGAAATATATTTTACAAAGAAATTTAATGTGCCCTACTTCGTTAGCCATTATTATACTGAAGAAATTGGAGGTTTCTTTTTCAGGAGTAAGCGACCTACAAACGTCACTACGGGAACAGGATCATTTATCTGCGCATTACTGACATCACAATGAAGACAGTCAAGAATCGCTAATTTTGAAATCAGTTACCGGTAGCTATCTACAGCTTTATGCGTTTATTTATGACATAGCAGACTCGTTGCTCTTTATGCAGTCTACATAATGTTTACGCGCAGAATGAGATAGGAAATATATTTTACAAATGAATTTAATGTGCCCTACTTCGTCAGCCATTATTGTACTGAAGAAATTGGAGGTTTCTTTTTCAGGAGTAAGCGACCTACAAACGTAACTACGGGAACAGGATCATTTATCTGCGCATTACTGACATCTCAATGAAGACATTCAAGAATCGCTAATTTTGAAATCAGTTACCGATAGCTGTCTGCAGCTGTGTGAGTTTATTTATGACATAGCAGACTCGTTGCTCTTTATGCAGTCTACATAATGTTTACTCGCAGAATGAGATAGGAAATATATCTAACAAAGGAATTTAATGTGCCCTACTTCGTCAGCCATTATTATATTGAAGAAATTGGAGGTTTTTTTTTGATGAGTAAGCGACCTACAAACGTCACTACGGGAACAGGATCATTTATCTGCGCATTACTGACATCACAATGAAGACAGTCAAGAATCGCTAATTTTGAAATCAGTTACCGATAGCTATCTGCAGCTTTATGGGTTTATTGATGACATAGCAGACTCGTTGCTCTTTATGCAGTCTACATAATGTTTACGCGCAGAATGAGATAGGAAATATATTTTACAAAGAAACTTAATGTGCCCTACTTCGTCAGCCATTATTATACTGAAGAAATTGGAGGTTTCTTTTTGATGAGTAAGCGACCTACAAACGTCACTACGGGAACAGGATCATTTATCTGCGCATTACTGACATCACAATGAAGACAGTCAAGAATCGCTAATTTTGAAATCAGTTACCGATAGCTATCTGCAGCTTTATGGGTTTATTGATGACATAGCAGACTCGTTGCTCTTTATGCAGTCTACATAATGTTTACGCGCAAAATGAGATAGGAAATATATTTTACAAAGGAATTTAATGTGCCCTACTTCGTTAGCCATTATTATACTGAAGAAATTGGAGGTTTCTTTTTCAGGAGTAAGCGACCTACAAACGTCACTGCGGGAACAGGATCATTTATCTGCGCATTACTGACATCACAATAAAGACAGTCAAGAATCGCTAATTTTGAAATCAGTTACCAATAGCTATCTACAGCTTTATGGGTTTATTTATGACATAGCAGACTCGTTGCTCTTTATGCAGTCTACATAATGTTTACGCGCAGAATGAGATAGGAAATATATTTTACAAAGGAATTTAATGTGCCCTACTTCGTCAGCCATTATTGTACTGAAGAAATTGGAGGTTTCTTTTTCAGGAGTAAGCGACCTACAAACGTCACTACGGGAACAGGATCATTTATCTGCGCATTACTGACATCTCAATGAAGACATTCAAGAATCGCTAATTTTGAAATCAGTTACCGATAGCATTCTGCAGCTTTATGGGTTTATTGATGACATAGCAGACTCGTTGCTCTTTATGCAGTCTACATAATGTTTACTCGCAGAATGAGATAGGAAATATATCTAAAAAAGGAATTTAATGTGCCCTACTTCGTCAGCCATTATTGTACTGAAGAAATTGGAGGTTTTTTTTTCAGGAGTAAGCGACCTACAAACGTCACTACGGGAACAGGATCATTTATCTGCGCATTACTGACATCTCAATGAAGACATTCAAGAATCGCTAATTTTGAAATCAGTTACCGATAGCTGTCTGCAGCTTTATGGGTTTATTGATGACATAGCAGACTCGTTGCTCTTTATGCAGTCTACATAATGTTTACTCGCAGAATGAGATAGGAAATATATCTAACAAAGGAATTTAATGTGCCCTACTTCGTCAGCCATTATTGTACTGAAGAAATTGGAGGTTTCTTTTTCAGGAGTAAGCGACCTACAAACGTCACTACGGGAACAGGATCATTTATCTGCGCATTACTGACATCTCAATGAAGACATTCAAGAATCGCTAATTTTGAAATCAGTTACCGGAAGCTGTCTGCAGCTTTATGGGTTTATTGATGACATAGCAGACTCGTTGCTCTTTATGCAGTCTACATAATGTTTACTCGCAGAATGAGATAGGAAATATATCTAACAAAGGAATTTAATGTGCCCTACTTCGTCAGCCATTATTGTACTGAAGAAATTGGAGGTTTTTTTTTCAGAAGTAAGCGACCTACAAACGTAACTACGGGAACAGGATCATTTATCTGCGCATTACTGACATCTCAATGAAGACATTCAAGAATCGCTAATTTTGAAATCAGTTACCGATAGCTGTCTGCAGCTTTATGGGTTTATTGATGACATAGCAGACTCGTTGCTCTTTATGCAGTCTACATAATGTTTACTCGCAGAATGAGATAGGAAATATATCTAACAAAGGAATTTAATGTGCCCTACTTCGTCAGCCATTATTGTACTGAAGAAATTGGAGGTTTCTTTTTCAGGAGTAAGCGACCTACAAACGTCACTACGGGAACAGGATCATTTATCTGCGCATTACTGACATCTCAATGAAGACATTCAAGAATCGCTAATTTTGAAATCAGTTACCGATAGCTGTCTGCAGCTTTATGGGTTTATTGATGACATAGCAGACTCGTTTCTCTTTATGCAGTCTATATAATGTTTACGCGCAGAATGAGATAGGAAATATATTTTACAAAGGAATTTAATGTGCCCTACTTCGTCAGCCATTATTGTGCTGAAGAAATTGGAGGTTTCTTTTTCAGGAGTAAGCGACCTACAAACGTCACTACGGGAACAGGATCATTAATCTGCGCATTACTGACATCTCAATGAAGACATCTAAGAATCGCTAATTTTGAAATCAGTTACCGCTAGCTATCTGCAGCTGTGTGAGTTTATTGATGACATAGCAGACTCGTTGCTCTTTATGCAGTCTACATAATGTTTACGCGCAAAATGAGATAGGAAATATATTTTACAAAGGAATTTAATGTGCCCTACTTCGTTAGCCATTATTATACTGAAGAAATTGGAGGTTTCTTTTTCAGGAGTAAGCGACCTACAAACGTCACTACGGGAACAGGATCATTTATCTGCGCATTACTGACATCACAATGAAGACAGTCAAGAATCGCTAATTTTGAAATCAGTTACCAATAGCTATCTACAGCTTTATGGGTTTATTTATGACATAGCAGACTCGTTGCTCTTTATGCAGTCTACATAATGTTTACGCGCAGAATGAGATAGGAAATATATTTTACTAAGGAATTTAATGTGCCCTACTTCGTCAGCCATTATTGTACTGAAGAAATTGGAGGTTTCTTTTTCAGGAGTAAGCGACCTACAAACGTCACTACGGGAACAGGATCATTTATCTGCGCTTTACTGACATCTCAATGAAGACATTCAAGAATCGCTAATTTTGAAATCAGTTACCGATAGCATTCTGCAGCTTTATGGGTTTATTGATGACATAGCAGACTCGTTGCTCTTTATGCAGTCTACATAATGTTTACTCGCAGAATGAGATAGGAAATATATCTAACAAAGGAATTTAATGTGCCCTACTTCGTCAGCCATTATTGTACTGAAGAAATTGGAGGTTTTTTTTTCAGGAGTAAGCGACCTACAAACGTCACTACGGGAACAGGATCATTTATCTGCGCATTACTGACATCTCAATGAAGACATTCAAGAATCGCTAATTTTGAAATCTGTTACCGATAGCTGTCTGCAGCTTTATGGGTTTATTGATGACATAGCAGACTCGTTGCTCTTTATGCAGTCTACATAATGTTTACTCGCAGAATGAGATAGGAAATATATCTAACAAAGGAATTTAATGTGCCCTACTTCGTCAGCCATTATTGTACTGAAGAAATTGGAGGTTTCTTTTTCAGGAGTAAGCGACCTACAAACGTCACTACGGGAACAGGATCATTTATCTGCGCATTACTGACATCTCAATGAAGACATTCAAGAATCGCTAATTTTGAAATCAGTTACCGGAAGCTGTCTGCAGCTTTATGGGTTTATTGATGACATAGCAGACTCGTTGCTCTTTATGCAGTCTACATAATGTTTACTCGCAGAATGAGATAGGAAATATATCTAACAAAGGAATTTAATGTGCCCTACTTCGTCAGCCATTATTGTACTGAAGAAATTGGAGGTTTTTTTTTCAGAAGTAAGCGACCTACAAACGTAACTACGGGAACAGGATCATTTATCTGCGCATTACTGACATCTCAATGAAGACATTCAAGAATCGCTAATTTTGAAATCAGTTACCGATAGCTGTCTGCAGCTTTATGGGTTTATTGATGACATAGCAGACTCGTTGCTCTTTATGCAGTCTACATAATGTTTACTCGCAGAATGAGATAGGAAATATATCTAACAAAGGAATTTAATGTGCCCTACTTCGTCAGCCATTATTGTACTGAAGAAATTGGAGGTTTCTTTTTCAGGAGTAAGCGACCTACAAACGTCACTACGGGAACAGGATCATTTATCTGCGCATTACTGACATCTCAATGAAGACATTCAAGAATCGCTAATTTTGAAATCAGTTACCGATAGCTGTCTGCAGCTTTATGGGTTTATTGATGACATAGCAGACTCGTTTCTCTTTATGCAGTCTATATAATGTTTACGCGCAGAATGAGATAGGAAATATATTTTACAAAGGAATTTATAGTGCCCTACTTCGTCAGCCATTATTGTGCTGAAGAAATTGGAGGTTTCTTTTTCAGGAGTAAGCGACCTACAAACGTCACTACGGGAACAGGATCATTAATCTGCGCATTACTGACATCTCAATGAAGACATCTAATAATCGCTAATTTTGAAATCAGTTACCGCTAGCTATCTGCAGCTGTGTGAGTTTATTGATGACATAGCAGACTCGTTGCTCTTTATGCAGTCTACATAATGTTTACGCGCAAAATGAGATAGGAAATATATTTTACAAAGGAATTTAATGTGCCCTACTTCGTTAGCCATTATTATACTGAAGAAATTGGAGGTTTCTTTTTCAGGAGTAAGCGACCTACAAACGTCACTACGGGAACAGGATCATTTATCTGCGCATTACTGACATCACAATGAAGACAGTCAAGAATCGCTAATTTTGAAATCAGTTACCGGTAGCTATCTACAGCTTTATGGGTTTATTTATGACATAGCAGACTCGTTGCTCTTTATGCAGTCTACATAATGTTTACGCGCAGAATGAGATAGGAAATATATTTTACAAATGAATTTAATGTGCCCTACTTCGTCAGCCCTTATTGTACTGAAGAAATTGGAGGTTTCTTTTTCAGGAGTAAGCGACCTACAAACGTAACTACGGGAACAGGATCATTTATCTCCGCATTACTGACATCTCAATGAAGACATTCAAGAATCGCTAATTTTGAAATCAGTTACCGATAGCTGTCTGCAGCTGTGTGAGTTTATTTATGACATAGCAGACTCGTTGCTCTTTATGCAGTCTACATAATGTTTACTCGCAGAATGAGATAGGAAATATATCTAACAAAGGAATTTAATGTGCCCTACTTCGTCAGCCATTATTATATTGAAGAAATTGGAGGTTTTTTTTTGATGAGTAAGCGACCTACAAACGTCACTACGGGAACAGGATCATTTATCTGCGCATTACTGACATCACAATGAAGACAGTCAAGAATCGCTAATTTTGAAATCAGTTACCGATAGCTATCTGCAGCTTTATGGGTTTATTGATGACATAGCAGACTCGTTGCTCTTTATGCAGTCTACATAATGTTTACGCGCAGAATGAGATAGGAAATATATTTTACAAAGAAACCTAATGTGCCCTACTTCGTCAGTCATTATTATACTGAAGAAATTGGAGGTTTCTTTTTGATGAGTAAGCGACCTACAAACGTCACTACGGGAACAGGATCATTTATCTGCGCTTTACTGACATCACAATGAAGACAGTCAAGAATCGCTAATTTTGAAATCAGTTACCGATAGCTATCTGCAGCTTTATGGGTTTATTGATGACATAGCAGACTCGTTGCTCTTTATGCAGTCTACATAATGTTTACGCGTAAAATGAGATAGGAAATATATTTTACAAAGGAATTTAATGTGCCCTACTTCGTTAGCCATTATTATACTGAAGAAATTGGAGGTTTCTTTTTCAGGAGTAAGCGACCTACAAACGTCACTACGGGAACAGGATCATTTATCTGCGCTTTACTGACATCACAATGAAGACAGTCAAGAATCGCTAATTTTGAAATCAGTTACCGATAGCTATCTGCAGCTTTATGGGTTTATTGATGACATAGCAGACTCGTTGCTCTTTATGCAGTCTACATAATGTTTACGCGTAAAATGAGATAGGAAATATATTTTACAAAGGAATTTAATGTGCCCTACTTCGTCAGCCATTATTATACTGAAGAAATTGGAGGTTTCTTTTTCAGGAGTAAGCGACCTACAAACGTCACTACGGGAACAGGATTATTTATCTGCGCATTACTGACATCTCAATGAAGACATTCAAGAATCGCTAATTTTGAAATCAGTTACCGATAGCTATCTGCAGCTGTGTGAGTTTAATGATGACATAGCAGACTCGTTGCTCTTTATGCAGTCTACATAATGTTTACGCGCAAAATGAGATAGGAAATATATCTAACAAAGGAATTTAATGTGCCCTACTTCGTCAGCCATTATTGTACTGAAGAAATTGGAGGTTTTTTTTTCAGGAGTAAGCGACCTACAAACGTCACTACGGGAACAGGATCATTTATCTGCGCATTACTGACATCTCAATGAAGACATTCAAGAATCGCTAATTTTGAAATCAGTTACCGATAGCTGTCTGCAGCTTTATGGGTTTATTGATGACATAGCAGACTCGTTGCTCTTTATGCAGTCTACATAATGTTTACTCGCAGAATGAGATAGGAAATATATCTAACAAAGGAATTTAATGTGCCCTACTTCGTCAGCCATTATTGTACTGAAGAAATTGGAGGTTTCTTTTTCAGGAGTAAGCGACCTACAAACGTCACTACGGGAACAGGATCATTTATCTGCGCATTACTGACATCTCAATGAAGACATTCAAGAATCGCTAATTTTGAAATCAGTTACCGATAGCTGTCTGCAGCTTTATGGGTTTATTGATGACATAGCAGACTCGTTGCTCTTTATGCAGTCTACATAATGTTTACTCGCAGAATGAGATAGGAAATATATCTAACAAAGGAATTTAATGTTCCCTACTTCGTCAGCCATTATTGTACTGAAGAAATTGGAGGTTTCTTTTTCAGGAGTAAGCGACCTACAAACGTCACTACGGGAACAGGATCATTTATCTGCGCATTACTGACATCTCAATGAAGACAGACTGGTATTTCTTGAAACGTCCTAGAGACTAAGCAATGTGAATTTTGAACAACCCCACAAAATCCTGCCAATATACTTTTTGTCAACATACTGACACAAATGGTCTAAGCATCCGATGTATAGCAAACTCTTGCTTCTGAAGTTTGACCTGCACTCAGAATGAAGAATGCCCCGCCGGGGTGTTGCAGAGGCAGGGCGCTCGACTACTGTCCCTATGGATGCGGGATCGAATCCCGGCTTCGGCGGTCGCGTTTCGATGGAGGCGAAAAGCTAGGCGCTTGTGTGCTGTGCGATGTCAGTGCACTTTAAAGAATCCCAGATGGTCGAAATTTCCTGACCCCTCCACAAAGGCGTCACACACAGCCTGTGTCGCTATCGCTCGTTAAAACCGATAAACAAAAGCCAAATAAAACAGAATGAGTAATTATGAATTTTCTTACAAAATCAGTCGGGTGGGCTTTGTAATATTCGTGAAGCAACTGCGGAATATTGCAGAATACTTTTATCAACGGGTTGACAGAAATAGTTTAAGCTTCTCACGTGTACTAAACATTTTGCTTCTGAATTTTGTCCTGCGCTCCCAAAAGATGTCAGGGACAGAAATATAAACGAGCCCGCATTTGATAATAAAAGCAAAAAAAAAAGTAAGGAGCCTGTTCATGAAAACTCTGCGGACATAATTACTGTTATCGTGAAAAACTTGGACCTGGGCTCTGTAGACCGGTGACGCAACGATCTCGGGAGTGCACTCGAGCTTTGAATCTCGGTTTCACGCCTTAGAATGTAGAGCTCACTTCTAGAGCGCCTGCCATACTGGCTGTTTCGGAGTAACTCTGTGAGACAATGAAGAACCTTCATAGGCTTTATTTTCAGCGGAAATAGTTGAGGTTTGGCAGTACTCTACGACGTTAACGGCCAGGCACTCGAGAGACGAGGGTACCGCTTATGCGTGGTATAGACAAACACTGCGCTGTGTCGAGAGAGAGAGAGAGAAGGCAGAGAGGTTAACCAAGAAAGCTTCCGGTTTGCTACCCTGCACTGGGGAAGGGGAATGAGGAGTTTAAAGGAGAAAGATAGAAGAGAATGATAGGAAAGGTAAGGCGGCGAGGAGCACAGTCACAGTTTCTCAATCAAGTTTGTGTCTCTCATAAAACACATAAGTGCTCTGAAGGCTTTGCCGTTAGGCGCCTTCTGGGGCCATGGGCCGAGGATTTTTTCCTCTGTGAAAGGACGGCTGTCAAGATGGTCCAGAGCCAAACGCAGCGCATATCTTTCGCTTGAAAAAGCAGGGCACTCGCAAAGGAGATGCTGTGTGGTCTCTTCGAAGCCGCATCTTTCACAGTTAGGGCTATCCGCCATTCTCATCACATAAGCGTATTTTTTCGTGAATGCAACACCGAGCCACATAAGGCACATCAGTGTTGTTTCGCGCCCCCCCCCCCCCCTTTGTTAGGGGGAACACGAAGGCGCAGTCCAGGGTCTAGTTCCCTGAGGCGTCGATTGGAAAATTCTCCTTTGTTCCAGGCTGAAAGCGTTAGCTCGGCCGCTAAGGAACGAAGACGGCAAGCTGCGTCAACTCTAGATATAGGAATGTTCACTGTAGTTCCGTCGTTGTGTGCAGAACGGGCAACTTGGTCTGCCTGGTGGTTTCCTTCAATACCGCAATGTCCAGGTAGCCACTGGAAAATTATATCATGACCTTTTGATGTAGCGTCGTGGTATAGCACGCGGATCTCTGCAGTTAGTTGTTCATGTGATCCACGATGTAGCGCAGCTTGAACGCCTTGAAGCGCTGCTTTCGAGTCCGTAAAAATGAACCAGACACCTGGAAGTTCCTGGCCGATGTATTCAATAGCTGCACGTAAGGCAGCCACTTCCGCACCAGTTGAAGAGGTGGGGTACGTCGTCTTGATCCTCAGCACGATGGACCTCGGCGGTATCACTACGGTCCCCGCGGAGCTTGTTGAAGCAACTGAGCCATCGGTGTAGACGTGTTCACGATTATTGTGCGTGGAATACAGGTGACCCAACGTCATTTGCTTCAAGGCAGGCAATGGTACACCCGTTTTCCTTTTTACTCCCGGAATAGATAGGTAAACTTTCGGTTCATATAGGCTCCATATGGGTAAACTCGGTCTTGAAGCTGGAGTGAGCTGTGAAGGAAGGTAGGTGCGATGAGCTGCTATGGTTTTGTCAAATGCAGTATGTGGTCTAATTGTTGGGATAGTGGCCAGGTGGTGACGGGAAACCCGGGTGAGGTGTCGTATATGTGTCCTCATGGTTTCAACAGCAATATATGTAGCTATGGGATGCTCGCGGGAGAGAAGAACCGTTGCTGCCGTTGAGGTGCATTTTGGCAGTCCAAGGCAGATGCGGAGAGCTTGAGCTTGCACGCTTTGGAGGATCTCGATGTTCGTCTTCCTAATATTATTGAATATTGGAAAGCTGTACCGCGTGTAACCCAGGAAAAGTGAACGGTATAGTTGCAGCATAGAGTGCACTGACGCGCCCCAGGACTTGCCTCCTAGAAAGGAGAGAACATGGGCAACCGCCGTCAGTCTTTTCTTCATACCACTGATATGTGGACTCCACGAGAGGTTCCTATCAATGACGATTCCAAGGAAGCGATGACTCTTTTCATAAGGAATAGCTTTGCCATTTATGTATGCTGCGTATTGTGACATTGATTTTCGTGTGAAGGCCACCACAGAACACTTCTCTGTTGAGATAGTAAGACCCTGTACACGAAGATATGACGTCACAATCGATGCCGCTTTTTGTAGTCTTGCACAAACTTGGGGTCGAGTCACGCTTGAGGCCCAAATGCAAATATCATCCGCATATATGGAGATCTGAGCTGACTGAGGCAGCAGGTCGACTAGGCCGATGAGCACAAGATTGAATAGAGTGGGGCTCAGTACCCCACCCTGCGGAACTCCGCGAGAGGTTCTATGTGAGGATGTTCGTCCGTCCTCTGTCTGGATGAACAGTGACCTGTCTGACAAATAACTGCGTATCCAGCTGTAAGTTCGTCCTCCGATATCAGCAGTTTCCAGTGCATCTAGGATGGCTTCATGCGTTACATTGTCGTAGGCACCTTTAATGTCTAAAAACAATGCCACAATCAATCTTTTCAGATTCTTTTGGACATTGACTGACGTAACCAGGTCTACGACATTATCTATAGAGGAGCGGCCGCGTCGAACCCCAGACATGAAATCTGGATATTTTTCGTGTCGTTCCAAGTACCACTCAATGCGTGTTAATAGCCTCCTTTCCATTACTTTGCCGACGCAGCTGGAGAGCGAAATGGGGCGGTATGAATTAATATCGAGCGGTGATTTTCCGGGTTTTAGAAGTGGAATGATACGGCTTGTCTTCCATTCACTAGGAACTTTGCCGTCGCTCCATGACCTGTTGTATGTCTGCAAGAGAGCCTGTCGAGCCTCTTGGCCTAGATTGGCAAGCGCAGAGTACGTCACACCATCTGGCCCTGGCGATGATGACCTTTTACAACAAGCGAGAGCAGCGTCAAGTTCTTCCAGTGTGAACAGTTGATCCATCCGTGAATCCCTCGATGGCGGAACATCACTACACTGCTGTGGCGCGAGTGTGTTCTAAGGTCCTGTTATTCTTGCGCACAATTCTTCGGCTACGTCGACCTCACTGCATCTCTGGTGAAGCGCGATTCATTTGAAAGGGTGTCGTTGTTGAGGTGATGTACGAAGGCCGCGAATGACAGCCTAGATACGTGACAATGACTTCCGTGGGTCGAGAGTTTCACAAAATGTCCTCCAGCGGTTCGACTCCAGGGATTGAATTTTGCGCTGGATTGTTTTCTGTATGCGCCTTGCGTATGTGAGGTCTAGGCGAGACTTTGCGCGCCGGAATCTACGTTCCGCCCTGCGCCGAAGCGATCGTAGTCGCTGTAGTTCAAAGTCAAAATCTGTGTAGTTTGCGACAGGGTTAAAGGTACAGGTTGCACTCTCCATAGCATCCTTAATTTTTGTTCGAGATTTGTGGACATGTCCTGGGTGCAAGTATCTTCCATAATAGTCTTAAAAAGTATCCAATCAATACGCCGCATACGTGCCGCTGTGAGAGATGTCGAATGGCCGGTAATGTTGAGGTAGGTTGGGATATGGTCGCTGCCATGAGTTTCTATATCTGTAAACCACCGGACATGTTTTGTAAGGCAATGTGAAACGAAAGTCAAGTCCAAGCAGCTGCTGTAATTAACACCTCTAATATAGGTCGGCGTTCCATCGTTAAGTCAGAGTAGACCATTGTCAGAGGCGAAGGACACAATCTTTCTGCCTTTAGAGTTCATCCGAGCGCCTCCCCAAACGGGGTGGTGAGCATTAAAGTCACCTGTGATTATCCATGGTCCAGAAGTGATGGCCATAAGATCACTTAATCTGTCATCGTCGAAGTGACTTGATGGTGCCAGGTATGCAGCCACTAGCGTAAATGTCAGGGCGCGACACTTCACGGTCAAACACACATACTGGTTGTCATTGTTCGGGGGAACAGAGTGGAGCACAGATGTTAGTTCACGTCGTACGTAGACGACGACTTTGCTGGGTCTGTTGAGTGTTGGCGAAGGAAATGCCTCGTAACCGGAAATTCGCAAAGTATTTGGTAGATTCGGCTCGCAAATAATGAGAACAGGGAACTTATTTTCGTAAACATAGCGCCGAATATCTGAAACCTTGGACTGTAATCCACGGGCATTCCACTGAAAGATGAATGCTTGCTTGTCCTTTTTGTGAAAAGGTAATCCCGAGAAAGCCATGGTGCTGTCTACTGTAAAGCTGCAAGAACCGGATGCAATGCGTCCAGTACTTGCAAGGCGCTGTTCGCTGCTGGCGTGTGAATGTTCGAAAGCAGGATTCGCATAACGCTCATCAGAGACTTAAGGATGACAATTACTTGCTTATCTTGGCCGCAGTCTGAAACTTTCCCTTGGGATGGCTCAGTTGGACGGTCGGAGTGTAACAAAGTCTCTGGACGAGTGGGCTTACTTGGATTCGGCAGAGACGTTTCTGGGGCTCCAAGTATTACGTTACCAGGGTGAGGGATGTTGTGGGTGGCTGCGGTTGTTGATGGGCAAGCCACAGTAGCGCTGGAGACCTGCTCTTCAGAGGTGGTGACCTTCTTTGGCAATCTTTTTCGATGTTAACGACGTCGTCGCACCTTAGCAGTGGCTTCCTTGTGTGTAGAATTGTCTCGAACCATCTGTCCTTCGAAGGACTGTCCTTCGAACCATCTGTCCTTCGAAGAAGCGTCGTGGGGGCCATGACAGTTGGCGCACTTAAAGGAAATCTCTTGGCAAGCGTCACCGCTGTGTGCCTCGAAGCATCTTGGGCACACAATGGAGTATTTGCAGACGCTGCTGACGTGTCCGATCCTCGTGCATTTCCTGCATTGTAGCGGTTTTGGTACGAAGTGTCGGACTGGGTGTCGGAAGTGCCCGACCTTGACGTGTGATGGAATGCAGTCACCCTGGAATGTGAGTTTGATGCAGGGAGACTTTTCAAGGCGCTGAATTCGAATTATTGCAGTGCTGTTAGTCGTGGGCCTGATTAGCATGGGTAAATCAGCGTCACTGATTTCGACGTCCACGTTGTAGATTACGCCAGCCCTGGTCCCGCTCTCTTGCACATCAAGAGGACGGACGTTAATGCTGCCGAGTTTGTTGATTTTACCCAAACTGTCGAGTGCGCTTCGGTCCGTAACATCAATTGCAATGATGTTTTTGTTGGGGTTTATCCTCACGTCCTTAACTCGTCCTGGTACGAGGCTGTCAAGATATATTGATGTGACTTGCCTGTTAAGGAGGTTCAGGTTGTCCGTAGGTTGTTGTGGCACAAACAAGGCAGTATGCACCACTGCACGACGCTCCGTGATGACCGTTGCCGAGCATGACGATGACGACTCGGAGGACTTTCTTCGCAATTTGCGCTTGGCCTTCTTGCTGACAACTTGCACGAACCCGTCGTCGTCGGCCGAGGATTCATCGCTTGTTGCCGAGAACTCATCACTTGCTGCCGAGGAGACATGTTTGTCCAGGCTGCTCGAGTCGCTCATCTTGTACACCCGCTTTCTCTGGGCGTTCGCTGCCGACGCACTGGGATTCAAAGGAGGCCCAGTGGTCTCCACATCCATCGCTGTGGCACAAAAGGGCGAAATCTGAATTGTTATGGCACAAATATCCGAAAAAAATGCAGAGCTGTGAAGCTAGCATTCTGGTGCAGAACAACTTCTGCCTCTCCGCGCTGTGTCGAGATTAGTACAAGACAGGGGCGAAAAATTAGGTCGGCGCTCAATCTTCACAATTTCGGTAGATGCCTGGATGGTATTTATAAATAATTGTGATGCCTTACGCTTGTAGTACGAATGGAGTGAAATGAATCACCCACTGTCAAAACCGCCTCCTGAAATCTGATTGGTTGACTTTGTGTGGTGGGAATTACGTTATGCATAAATATGATATCATGGTTTCAAAATGACGTTTTATTACGTAAAGTATGTGCTGCGATTACTGTAAATGGCCAAAGTTGGACGCCACATTCCGAAACAATTGAGGAGGCCACGTCATAGCCGCGTAAAGAAACATGGCGAGTTCGACGTGGAGTATAGGTGGCTGTTACCTCACCGCAGTTTGGTAGATAGTTTGGTGTGTGGTGAAGTAAGCTGAAACATCTTGTAATTGCAGAGAGCACTGAAACGATGTCAGTAGGGAATTTTTCAGCTGCGCAACCTTTTAGGAGATTAATATTGAAGCCGCAAATTTACAGCCGCTCGAGGGTCCTAGCTGCCCTCCAGTTTTGTCCTCATAGAGAAACCAAACCATCGATCCGCGCCATTGTTGCCAAGCACAACAATGGTGGTTTGTCAACTCATGTAGTTGATCTTCGCGAGACGAGGCATTTCAGAGAGCACAGTGATACCTTATAACTATCTGTCTGGACGGTTCGTGTGTACAACCTGAGGGGTCACATGGAGCGATGGCTGTGCCAGAACTTCGGTCGACAAGCAGCATGGGATCATCAGAATGCCTTATGCGACGGCCCTAAACACCGCCTTTTTTTCTACTGCTATTCACTCACTGCAGTGTTAATCAATTGAAGAGCCTTCCCAAGGTGTCGGGGGGGGGGGGGGAAGCAAAAATACTGACAGCTTCTATTTTAATAAAGGAATGTATGTGCCATGTAAACTTCACGTTTGCTTGCCACATGTGATGTGCTTCATGTAAAGTTTTGTTTTCATATGCATGCGGGCTCACCATTTGCTTATTGTTTTAAATAAATAAGTACTGCAGAGCACGTTATGACGGTACGCTCTAACCATGTGATGCTGCTAAGTGACATCTTGCTCTGATTGCATTTTTTTGATACAGCAGGAAAATATTAATCTCCCTTTATTGATTTGCATTTAACCGCTTCGACAGTAAGGAATACGTGCGCGCGGCACCGCCCTAGCTTCATACCACGATTTCCTCAGTCACCTTTCCAGTTATTTCCTTAATTTCCGTTTATCCACCTCTGCACGTGGACGGTAGCCTGGAGATTGCCTAGTTAACCTTCTTGCAATTGCGTTCTTCTGTTCCTCGGCCTCTTTCTTAGAAATCTTTCGCGTTTGGCAAGAACCTTTCGTACGCCAGAGCATGAACATTTAACCGACTAGGTGTAAAGCCCAGCGTGCGTCTTTCACTTTGTGTGTTGTGTGTGTGTGTGGATGTGTGTGTGTGCGTGCGTGTGTATGTGTCTGCGTGTGTGGAAGACACATTCTCTCTCTCTGCACTGCTTTCCGCGCTCTACACAACTCAAGCCGACGCAAGATGTTATAAAACTAAGAAGACGTTCAACTGACGGTAGCTGGTCATAACCCGGTTGTTCGAAAAAGGTGGCCATCACAGCCAGTACCTAGCAGTAATTGATACTTTGAGACTGCGAGCGTTGTCCTCCAGACATGGACCATGCTGGCAGCGCCGGCGCCTGTTCGTCAGGTGTGCAGCTAGTTCGGAAATCTGTCGATTCCTTCTGTTTACTATCAGGTCCTTAAATGTTTTAGTTCCTGCATTTAAATGTCACTGATAAATCAACGGGCGAGGTCCTCGGCGCTTATGAGGAGCAATGCTACTTTCCGCGTCCGTTGCCGTTTTTGCCCCTCAGCTGAAACTCTCACAGCATCTCCTTGCGTAACTGCGGTTGAATGTCCGACCGCAAGTATGTCATGACACGCTGAGACCGCAACACCACAGCATATTTCACACGCCCTCACTGCAACCCAAGGCTTTCGAATCGCGGAATGCATCGCAGCCACTCGGTTCCAGCTGGAGCATCTTCATTTTTCAAACTTGGCACTAATATATAGTAGCAGACGACAGCGCTTTTTTTCTATCACGTTATTTTTATTTTTCTTCGGAATGCGTAACCCGATTGTGTGCTTACGTAACCTGGTACGCTCCTGCTGTACACGTCAGGCGTACGTCACAATTAGAGCAAAATACCGAATTATCAAATTTAGGGTCCC
This sequence comes from Amblyomma maculatum, assembly GCF_055883805.1. NCBI lineage: Eukaryota > Metazoa > Arthropoda > Arachnida > Ixodida > Ixodidae > Amblyomma > Amblyomma maculatum. Next base: position 61,659,750 of record NC_139350.1, read on the forward strand.
AGCGGTGTTCCGTGTGACGTCACTCGCTCCTCAAGCATGCGCTACCCGGCTCATCGGGGTGTCCGCGAAATGGGTCACCAGCGTAGTCTCTACCAGTGACCCTATCGTTGGGGGTAAGCGCCAAAGTATTTGCATTGGGTTCGATATGCGGGATTCTCCATGATTAAACTGCAAATCGTAGGTTCAAATGGTGACACGGTTAAATTTCTTGGACATCTTCTTTTTCCAGTAAATATTTTGTGTGTTATTTTACTTTTTATGCTCCTCATTCGCTTTCCATCAATAATTCTTTTTTTTTTCAAAATTCCAGATTGGTGCTTTTATTTTGACGTAATCGTCTCTGGGAAGTTTCATGTGTATACCATTACACATTGGCCAAACCCTCCATGTGAGTATTTGCCGTGTTTCAAGAGGCCAAGAATAAAAAGAAGCTGGGGTGAAACGTACCGAACATTATTTTGCTGAATATATCCCGTTTTGAACGGTTTCATTTATTGCACTTTTTGAGCCGTGAGCCACTCCTTGCGACTACGGATTTCGAGCGTATAAATCTATTAGAATGTCCGATATTTTAACTTGAGGCAGTGCGAGGTCTCCATGATGCTCGTGATTGTAGAACTCCTCGCCTGAATCGTTGTTTATGTCGCTCTGGATTCACGCCGTTGAATCTTTGCGTAATGTGGTGACGTGGAAAAGACTGAGCTTGTATCCTCATGCTGACCTCGGACTGCCGTTTAAAGTTCCTGTTCTCCTGTTGTTTGGTGCAACCGTCAAAGGGCAGACCCTAAAAATGGGTTTGTGAGATGCCGCATGGCTATATCATTACGGGAAGATTTGTTTGTTAGCCTGCTCTGTGTGGATTATACTCACAAAGTTTATTTAAATTTTTATTATCCGTTTCTATCTCCTCAAATATTACGTAAGTTGTTTTAAAAACTCTACTTCCTTATTAATAAGTTATTTATCACGCAGCCTAAATCGACATCATGAATTTCATTCTTACACGCGCAATGAACTCTGGCCAATCCCCCACTGTAGGTATGTGCATATGCACCGCAGGAGAAGAAAAAGAAGATCATCGGAAGTGGTGGCTGTCGCACGTCGTATTTTAGTGCACCAATTGGTGCAGTCAATCTCTGCATACTGTGCTACTCCTTCACAAGCTCTTCTCGACCAACGGGTAATCGCTCGGCTTCGTAAACAGATGGACGAAAAGCTGTTGTCGGAGCTCCAGCCGCAGTCCCAGCCAGCACAATGCATGACGGAATGCAATCACCAGTTCCTGCCTTCGATTGCGGTAGAGCAAGCACCCCCTGCAGGGGCGAAGGATTCTTCTCAGCAAGATAAAAGCTTGGTGAAAAGCGACCAGTCAGGTGCCTGCGTCACTTTAGCTTACCTGACCAACGACGAATTCGCCCGCTTACCCAAACGTGTGAGTGGTCGGTTCACGCTTGCCGGGATCAACAAACTAATCGACGAGTTCAATCGCGTCATCTCGTACAAGTACGACCTGATGGCGCGTCCCAGGGCATGCTTAACGAAGGCACAGTGGAAGGAAGTAATTTCCCACTTCCAGAACGAGACGCAAGAGACAAAGGACTTACGGTTCCTCACTGATGGCGAGCTGATCGAGCGCAGCTCTCCAGCCGTCTTCGAGACGGTTCGCGATGTGCTGTCCTTCTTTTCGGCTATGCGACACTCTGGACGGCTTCGGGAGATGAGAGAGCCCTCTTGGATTGTTCGATACGTGGTCGTCTGAAAGGCTGAACCGCACAATCTGTACAAATGTGTGCTTGTTGCTAAAAACACCTCGTTATATCCAAACCCGCCTTTCAGTTTTTTTCATACCTCTCTGCTTACTGCGCTTGCTTTCAGTGGCCTAGTGGTCTAGCCGTTCGGCTCAGTCGCTCCTCACTCAGTGTGCGACATTTACAGAGCATTTAACTCCCTCGGGTACACTAGAAGACCAGCGATGGCTGAACCAAAATAACGAGTTCCCGTTCCCCGTAACACTAACCGAACAAAGCACAAGACAAATGGTGTTAGGAAGACGTTATGGGCTCAGGGGCATGAGAGGCATGGGAAATCACGCGAGCGTCGACTTCCCGGCGCTACTGTCCTGGAAGAAGAGAGGAGCACACATAGCAAGGACAATGTAATGCTTGTGATTCCTGCTGCTGAATGTGTCGTCGTTTGGTAGGCTGTTCTGTATAAAATGCGAAGCACCTCCTGCGAATAATCGGTTGTTATGCGTCCAAGCCCCAAGACGCTGCGATTAATTGTTTTACATGGTACATGTAATGCCAGTAAAGCCAAAAAAGCGTGCACTGGGGATAAAAGAGCCTAGCAATGTTAATAAATCACTTGCATTGATTACTTATAAACAACTAATTGTAGACACCTGGTATTAGTGCATTAATTACTTAACGCAGTGATTCCTACATAGCGTTTACTCAGGAGAAGCCATAAGTCTAAAAGGAAAGCTCTGCGGCAATCATGTTTAGTCGCAGAATGAGATAGGAAATATATTTTACAAAGGAGTTTAATGTGTCCTACTTCGTCAGCCATTATTGTACTGAAGAAATTGGAGATTTCTTTTTGAGGAGTAAGCGACCTACAAAGGTCACTACGGGAACAGGATCATTTATCTGCGCATTACTGGCATCACAATGAAGACATTCAAGAAATGCTAATTTTGAAATCAGTTACCGATAGCTATCTGCAGCTTTATGGGTTTATTGATGACATAGCAGACTCGTTGCTCTCCATGCAGTCTACATAACGTTTACGCGCAGAATGAGATAGGAAATATATTTTACAAAGGAATTTAATGTGCCCTACTTCGTCAGCCATTATTGTACTGAAGAAATTGGAGGTTTCCTTTTCAGGAGTAAGCGACCTACAAACGTCACTACGGGAACAGGATCACTTATCTGCGCATTACTGACATCACAATGAAGACATTCAAGAATCGCTAATCTTGAAATCAGTTACCGATAGCTATCTGCAGCTTTATGGGTTTATTGATGACATAGCAGACTCGTTGCTCTTTATGCAGTCTACATAACGTTTACGCGCAGAATGAGATAGGAAATATATTTTACAAAGCAATTTAATGTGCCCTACTTCGTCAGCCATTATTATACTGAAGAAATTGGAGGTTTCTTTTTCAGGAGTAAGCGACCTACAAACGTCACTACGGGAACAGGATCATTTATCTGCGCAGTACTGACATCTCAGTGAAGACATTCAAGAATCGCTAATTTTGAAATCAGTTACCGATAGCTATCTGCAGCTGTGTGAGTTTATTGATGACATAGCAACTCGTTGCTCTTTATGCAGTCTACATACTGTTTACTCGCAGAATGAGACAGGAAATATATCTAACAAAGGAATTTAATGTGCCCTACTTCGTCAGCCATTATTATATTGAAGAAATTGGAGGTTTTTTTTTTGACGAGTAAGCGACCTACAAACGTCACTACGGGAACAGGATCATTTATCTGCGCATTACTGACATCACAATGAAGACAGTCAAGAATCGCTAATTTTGAAATCAGTTACCGATAGCTATCTGCAGCTTTATGGGTTTATTGATGACATAGCAGACTCGTTCCTCTTTATGCAGTCTACATAATGTTTACGCGCAGAATGAGATAGGAAATATATTTTACAAAAATTTAATGTGCCCTACTTCGTTAGCCATTATTATACTGAAGAAATTGGAGGTTTCTTTTTCAGGAGTAAGCGACCTACAAACGTCACTACGGGAACAGGATCATTTATCTGCGCATTACTGACATCACAATGAAGACAGTCAAGAATCGCTAATTTTGAAATCAGTTACCGGTAGCTATCTACAGCTTTATGGGTTTATTTATGACATAGCAGACTCGTTGCTCTTTATGCAGTCTACATAATGTTTACGCGCAGAATGAGATAGGAAATATATTTTACAAATGAATTTAATGTGCCCTACTTCGTCAGCCATTATTGTACTGAAGAAATTGGAGGTTTCTTTTTCAGGAGTAAGCGACCTACAAACGTAACTACGGGAACAGGATCATTTATCTGCGCATTACTGACATCTCAATGAAGACATTCAAGAATCGCTAATTGTGAAATCAGTTACCGATAGCTGTCTGCAGCTGTGTGAGTTTATTTATGACATAGCAGACTCGTTGCTCTTTATGCAGTCTACATAATGTTTACTCGCAGAATGAGATAGGAAATATATCTAACAAAGGAATTTAATGTGCCCTACTTCGTCAGCCATTATTATATTGAAGAAATTGGAGGTTTTTTTTTGATGAGTAAGCGACCTACAAACGTCACTACGGGAACAGGATCATTTATCTGCGCATTACTGACATCACAATGAAGACAGTCAAGAATCGCTAATTTTGAAATCAGTTACCGATAGCTATCTGCAGCTTTATGGGTTTATTGATGACATAGCAGACTCGTTGCTCTTTATGCAGTCTACATAATGTTTACGCGCAGAATGAGATAGGAAATATATTTTACAAAGAAACTTAATGTGCCCTACTTCGTCAGCCATTATTATACTGAAGAAATTGGAGGTTTCTTTTTGATGAGTAAGCGACCTACAAACGTCACTACGGGAACAGGATCATTTATCTGCGCATTACTGACATCACAATGAAGACAGTCAAGAATCGCTAATTTTGAAATCAGTTACCGATAGCTATCTGCAGCTTTATGGGTTTATTGATGACATAGCAGACTCGTTGCTCTTTATGCAGTCTACATAATGTTTACGCGCAAAATGAGATAGGAAATATATTTTACAAAGGAATTTAATGTGCCCTACTTCGTTAGCCATTATTATACTGAAGAAATTGGAGGTTTCTTTTTCAGGAGTAAGCGACCTACAAACGTCACTACGGGAACAGGATCATTTATCTGCGCATTACTGACATCACAATAAAGACAGTCAAGAATCGCTAATTTTGAAATCAGTTACCAATAGCTATCTACAGCTTTATGGGTTTATTTATGACATAGCAGACTCGTTGCTCTTTATGCAGTCTACATAATGTTTACGCGCAGAATGAGATAGGAAATATATTTTACAAAGGAATTTAATGTGCCCTACTTCGTCAGCCATTATTGTACTGAAGAAATTGGAGGTTTCTTTTTCAGGAGTAAGCGACCTACAAACGTCACTACGGGAACAGGATCATTTATCTGCGCATTACTGACATCTCAATGAAGACATTCAAGAATCGCTAATTTTGAAATCAGTTACCGATAGCATTCTGCAGCTTTATGGGTTTATTGATGACATAGCAGACTCGTTGCTCTTTATGCAGTCTACATAATGTTTACTCGCAGAATGAGATAGGAAATATATCTAAAAAAGGAATTTAATGTGCCCTACTTCGTTAGCCATTATTATACTGAAGAAATTGGAGGTTTCTTTTTCAGGAGTAAGCGACCTACAAACGTCACTACGGGAACAGGATCATTTATCTGCGCATTACTGACATCTCAATGAAGACATTCAAGAATCGCTAATTTTGAAATCAGTTACCGATAGCTGTCTGCAGCTTTATGGGTTTATTGATGACATAGCAGACTCGTTGCTCTTTATGCAGTCTACATAATGTTTACTCGCAGAATGAGATAGGAAATATATCTAACAAAGGAATTTAATGTGCCCTACTTCGTCAGCCATTATTGTACTGAAGAAATTGGAGGTTTCTTTTTCAGGAGTAAGCGACCTACAAACGTCACTACGGGAACAGGATCATTTATCTGCGCATTACTGACATCTCAATGAAGACATTCAAGAATCGCTAATTTTGAAATCAGTTACCGGAAGCTGTCTGCAGCTTTATGGGTTTATTGATGACATAGCAGACTCGTTGCTCTTTATGCAGTCTACATAATGTTTACTCGCAGAATGAGATAGGAAATATATCTAACAAAGGAATTTAATGTGCCCTACTTCGTCAGCCATTATTGTACTGAAGAAATTGGAGGTTTATTTTCAGAAGTAAGCGACCTACAAACGTAACTACGGGAACAGGATCATTTATCTGCGCATTACTGACATCTCAATGAAGACATTCAAGAATCGCTAATTTTGAAATCAGTTACCGATAGCTGTCTGCAGCTTTATGGGTTTATTGATGACATAGCAGACTCGTTGCTCTTTATGCAGTCTACATAATGTTTACTCGCAGAATGAGATAGGAAATATATCTAACAAAGGAATTTAATGTGCCCTACTTCGTCAGCCATTATTGTACTGAAGAAATTGGAGGTTTCTTTTTCAGGAGTAAGCGACCTACAAACGTCACTACGGGAACAGGATCATTTATCTGCGCATTACTGACATCTCAATGAAGACATTCAAGAATCGCTAATTTTGAAATCAGTTACCGATAGCTGTCTGCAGCTTTATGGGTTTATTGATGACATAGCAGACTCGTTTCTCTTTATGCAGTCTATATAATGTTTACGCGCAGAATGAGATAGGAAATATATTTTACAAAGGAATTTAATGTGCCCTACTTCGTCAGCCATTATTGTGCTGAAGAAATTGGAGGTTTCTTTTTCAGGAGTAAGCGACCTACAAACGTCACTACGGGAACAGGATCATTAATCTGCGCATTACTGACATCTCAATGAAGACATCTAAGAATCGCTAATTTTGAAATCAGTTACCGCTAGCTATCTGCAGCTGTGTGAGTTTATTGATGACATAGCAGACTCGTTGCTCTTTATGCAGTCTACATAATGTTTACGCGCAAAATGAGATAGGAAATATATTTTACAAAGGAATTTAATGTGCCCTACTTCGTTAGCCATTATTATACTGAAGAAATTGGAGGTTTCTTTTTCAGGAGTAAGCGACCTACAAACGTCACTACGGGAACAGGATCATTTATCTGCGCATTACTGACATCACAATGAAGACAGTCAAGAATCGCTAATTTTGAAATCAGTTACCAATAGCTATCTACAGCTTTATGGGTTTATTTATGACATAGCAGACTCGTTGCTCTTTATGCAGTCTACATAATGTTTACGCGCAGAATGAGATAGGAAATATATTTTACTAAGGAATTTAATGTGCCCTACTTCGTCAGCCATTATTGTACTGAAGAAATTGGAGGTTTCTTTTTCAGGAGTAAGCGACCTACAAACGTCACTACGGGAACAGGATCATTTATCTGCGCTTTACTGACATCTCAATGAAGACATTCAAGAATCGCTAATTTTGAAATCAGTTACCGATAGCATTCTGCAGCTTTATGGGTTTATTGATGACATAGCAGACTCGTTGCTCTTTATGCAGTCTACATAATGTTTACTCGCAGAATGAGATAGGAAATATATCTAACAAAGGAATTTAATGTGCCCTACTTCGTCAGCCATTATTGTACTGAAGAAATTGGAGGTTTTTTTTTCAGGAGTAAGCGACCTACAAACGTCACTACGGGAACAGGATCATTTATCTGCGCATTACTGACATCTCAATGAAGACATTCAAGAATCGCTAATTTTGAAATCTGTTACCGATAGCTGTCTGCAGCTTTATGGGTTTATTGATGACATAGCAGACTCGTTGCTCTTTATGCAGTCTACATAATGTTTACTCGCAGAATGAGATAGGAAATATATCTAACAAAGGAATTTAATGTGCCCTACTTCGTCAGCCATTATTGTACTGAAGAAATTGGAGGTTTCTTTTTCAGGAGTAAGCGACCTACAAACGTCACTACGGGAACAGGATCATTTATCTGCGCATTACTGACATCTCAATGAAGACATTCAAGAATCGCTAATTTTGAAATCAGTTACCGGAAGCTGTCTGCAGCTTTATGGGTTTATTGATGACATAGCAGACTCGTTGCTCTTTATGCAGTCTACATAATGTTTACTCGCAGAATGAGATAGGAAATATATCTAACAAAGGAATTTAATGTGCCCTACTTCGTCAGCCATTATTGTACTGAAGAAATTGGAGGTTTTTTTTTCAGAAGTAAGCGACCTACAAACGTAACTACGGGAACAGGATCATTTATCTGCGCATTACTGACATCTCAATGAAGACATTCAAGAATCGCTAATTTTGAAATCAGTTACCGATAGCTGTCTGCAGCTTTATGGGTTTATTGATGACATAGCAGACTCGTTGCTCTTTATGCAGTCTACATAATGTTTACTCGCAGAATGAGATAGGAAATATATCTAACAAAGGAATTTAATGTGCCCTACTTCGTCAGCCATTATTGTACTGAAGAAATTGGAGGTTTCTTTTTCAGGAGTAAGCGACCTACAAACGTCACTACGGGAACAGGATCATTTATCTGCGCATTACTGACATCTCAATGAAGACATTCAAGAATCGCTAATTTTGAAATCAGTTACCGATAGCTGTCTGCAGCTTTATGGGTTTATTGATGACATAGCAGACTCGTTTCTCTTTATGCAGTCTATATAATGTTTACGCGCAGAATGAGATAGGAAATATATTTTACAAAGGAATTTATAGTGCCCTACTTCGTCAGCCATTATTCTGCTGAAGAAATTGGAGGTTTCTTTTTCAGGAGTAAGCGACCTACAAACGTCACTACGGGAACAGGATCATTAATCTGCGCATTACTGACATCTCAATGAAGACATCTAATAATCGCTAATTTTGAAATCAGTTACCGCTAGCTATCTGCAGCTGTGTGAGTTTATTGATGACATAGCAGACTCGTTGCTCTTTATGCAGTCTACATAATGTTTACGCGCAAAATGAGATAGGAAATATATTTTACAAAGGAATTTAATGTGCCCTACTTCGTTAGCCATTATTATACTGAAGAAATTGGAGGTTTCTTTTTCAGGAGTAAGCGACCTACAAACGTCACTACGGGAACAGGATCATTTATCTGCGCATTACTGACATCACAATGAAGACAGTCAAGAATCGCTAATTTTGAAATCAGTTACCGGTAGCTATCTACAGCTTTATGGGTTTATTTATGACATAGCAGACTCGTTGCTCTTTATGCAGTCTACATAATGTTTACGCGCAGAATGAGATAGGAAATATATTTTACAAATGAATTTAATGTGCCCTACTTCGTCAGCCCTTATTGTACTGAAGAAATTGGAGGTTTCTTTTTCAGGAGTAAGCGACCTACAAACGTAACTACGGGAACAGGATCATTTATCTCCGCATTACTGACATCTCAATGAAGACATTCAAGAATCGCTAATTTTGAAATCAGTTACCGATAGCTGTCTGCAGCTGTGTGAGTTTATTTATGACATAGCAGACTCGTTGCTCTTTATGCAGTCTACATAATGTTTACTCGCAGAATGAGATAGGAAATATATCTAACAAAGGAATTTAATGTGCCCTACTTCGTCAGCCATTATTATATTGAAGAAATTGGAGGTTTTTTTTTGATGAGTAAGCGACCTACAAACGTCACTACGGGAACAGGATCATTTATCTGCGCATTACTGACATCACAATGAAGACAGTCAAGAATCGCTAATTTTGAAATCAGTTACCGATAGCTATCTGCAGCTTTATGGGTTTATTGATGACATAGCAGACTCGTTGCTCTTTATGCAGTCTACATAATGTTTACGCGCAGAATGAGATAGGAAATATATTTTACAAAGAAACTTAATGTGCCCTACTTCGTCAGTCATTATTATACTGAAGAAATTGGAGGTTTCTTTTTGATGAGTAAGCGACCTACAAACGTCACTACGGGAACAGGATCATTTATCTGCGCTTTACTGACATCACAATGAAGACAGTCAAGAATCGCTAATTTTGAAATCAGTTACCGATAGCTATCTGCAGCTTTATGGGTTTATTGATGACATATCAGACTCGTTGCTCTTTATGCAGTCTACATAATGTTTACGCGTAAAATGAGATAGGAAATATATTTTACAAAGGAATTTAATGTGCCCTACTTCGTCAGCCATTATTATACTGAAGAAATTGGAGGTTTCTTTTTCAGGAGTAAGCGACCTACAAACGTCACTACGGGAACAGGATTATTTATCTGCGCATTACTGACATCTCAATGAAGACATTCAAGAATCGCTAATTTTGAAATCAGTTACCGATAGCTATCTGCAGCTGTGTGAGTTTAATGATGACATAGCAGACTCGTTGCTCTTTATGCAGTCTACATAATGTTTACGCGCAAAATGAGATAGGAAATATATCTAACAAAGGAATTTAATGTGCCCTACTTCGTCAGCCATTATTGTACTGAAGAAATTGGAGGTTTTTTTTTCAGGAGTAAGCGACCTACAAACGTCACTACGGGAACATTATCATTTATCTGCGCATTACTGACATCTCAATGAAGACATTCAAGAATCGCTAATTTTGAAATCAGTTACCGATAGCTGTCTGCAGCTTTATGGGTTTATTGATGACATAGCAGACTCGTTGCTCTTTATGCAGTCTACATAATGTTTACTCGCAGAATGAGATAGGAAATATATCTAACAAAGGAATTTAATGTTCCCTACTTCGTCAGCCATTATTGTACTGAAGAAATTGGAGGTTTCTTTTTCAGGAGTAAGCGACCTACAAACGTCACTACGGGAACAGGATCATTTATCTGCGCATTACTGACATCTCAATGAAGACATTCAAGAATCGCTAATTTTGAAATCAGTTACCGATAGCTATCTGCAGCTTTATGGGTTTATTGATGACATAGCAGACTCGTTCCTCTTTATGCAGTCTACATAATGTTTAAGCGCAGAATGACATAGGAAATATATTTTACAAAGAAATTTAATGTGCCCTACTTCGTCAGCCATTATTATACTGAAGAAATTGGAGGTTTCTTTTTCAGGAGTAAGCGACCTACAAACGTCACTACGGGAACAGGATCATTAATCTGCGCATTACTGACATCTCAATGAAGACATCTAAGAATCGCTAATTTTGAAATCAGTTACCGCTAGCTATCTGCAGCTGTGTGAGTTTATTGATGACATAGCAGACTCGTTGCTCTTTATGCAGTCTACATAATGTTTACGCGCAAAATGAGATAGGAAATATATTTTACAAAGGAATTTAATGTGCCCTACTTCGTTAGCCATTATTATACTGAAGAAATTGGAGGTTTCTTTTTCATGAGTAAGCGACCTACAAACGTCACTACGGGAACAGGATCATTTATCTGCGAATTACTGACATCACAATGAAGACAGTCAAGAATCGCTAATTTTGAAATCAGTTACCGATAGCTATCTGCAGCTTTATGGGTTTATTGATGACATAGCAGACTCGTTGCTCTTTATGCAGTCTACATAATATTTACGCGCAGAATGAGATAGGAAATATATTTTACAAAGGAATTTAATGTGCCCTACTTCGTCAGCCATTATTGTACTGAAGAAATTGGAGGTTTCTTTTTCAGGAGTAAGCGACCTACAAACGTCACTACGGGAACAGGATCATTTATCTGCGCATTACTGACATCTCAATGAAGACATTCAAGAATCGCTAATTTTGAAATCAGTTACCGATAGCATTCTGCAGCTTTATGGGTTTATTGATGACATAGCAGACTCGTTGCTCTTTATGCAGTCTACATAATGTTTACGCGCAGAATGAGATAGGAAATATATTTTACAAAGGAATTTAATGTGCCCTACTTCGTCAGCCATTATTGTACTGAAGAAATTGGAGGTTTCTTTTTCAGGAGTAAGCGACCTACAAACGTCACTACGGGAACAGGATCATTTATCTGCGCATTACTGACATCTCAATGAAGACATTCAAGAATCGCTAATTTTGAAATCAGTTACCGATAGCATTCTGCAGCTTTATGGGTTTATTGATGACATAGCAGACTCGTTGCTCTTTATGCAGTCTACATAATGTTTACTCGCAGAATGAGATAGGAAATATATCTAACAAAGGAATTTAATGTGCCCTACTTCGTCAGCCATTATTGTGCTGAAGAAATTGGAGGTTTCTTTTTCAGGAGTAAGCGACCTACAAACGTCACTACGGGAACAGGATCATTAATCTGCGCATTACTGACATCTCAATGAAGACATCTAAGAATCGCTAATTTTGAAATCAGTTACCGCTAGCTATCTGCAGCTGTGTGAGTTTATTGATGACATAGCAGACTCGTTGCTCTTTATGCAGTCTACATAATGTTTACGCGCAAAATGAGATAGGAAATATATTTTACAAAGGAATTTAATGTGCCCTACTTCGTTAGCCATTATTATACTGAAGAAATTGGAGGTTTCTTTTTCAGGAGTAAGCGACCTACATACGTCACTACGGGAACAGGATCATTTATCTGCGCATTACTGACATCACAATGAAGACAGTCAAGAATCGCTAATTTTGAAATCAGTTACCAATAGCTATCTACAGCTTTATGGGTTTATTTATGACATAGCAGACTCGTTGCTCTTTATGCAGTCTACATAATGTTTACGCGCAGAATGAGATAGGAAATATATTTTACTAAGGAATTTAATGTGCCCTACTTCGTCAGCCATTATTGTACTGAAGAAATTGGAGGTTTCTTTTTCAGGAGTAAGCGACCTACAAACGTCACTACGGGAACAGGATCATTTATCTGCGCTTTACTGACATCTCAATGAAGACATTCAAGAATCGCTAATTTTGAAATCAGTTACCGTTAGCATTCTGCAGCTTTATGGGTTTATTGATGACATAGCAGACTCGTTGCTCTTTATGCAGTCTACATAATGTTTACTCGCAGAATGAGATAGGAAATATATCTAACAAAGGAATTTAATGTGCCCTACTTCGTCAGCCATTATTGTACTGAAGAAATTGGAGGTTTTTTTTTCAGGAGTAAGCGACCTACAAACGTCACTACGGGAACAGGATCATTTATCTGCGCATTACTGACATCTCAATGAAGACATTCAAGAATCGCTAATTTTGAAATCTGTTACCGATAGCTGTCTGCAGCTTTATGGGTTTATTGATGACATAGCAGACTCGTTGCTCTTTATGCAGTCTACATAATGTTTACTCGCAGAATGAGATAGGAAATATATTTTACAAAGGAATTTAATGTGCCCTACTTCGTCAGCCATTATTGTACTGAAGAAATTGGAGGTTTCTTTTTCAGGAGTAAGCGACCTACAAACGTCACTACGGGAACAGGATCATTTATCTGCGCATTACTGACATCTCAATGAAGACATTCAAGAATCGCTAATTTTGAAATCAGTTACCGGAAGCTGTCTGCAGCTTTATGGGTTTATTGATGACATAGCAGACTCGTTGCTCTTTATGCAGTCTACATAATGTTTACTCGCAGAATGAGATAGGAAATATATCTAACAAAGGAATTTAATGTGCCCTACTTCGTCAGCCATTATTGTACTGAAGAAATTGGAGGTTTTTTTTCAGAAGTAAGCGACCTACAAACGTAACTACGGGAACAGGATCATTTATCTGCGCATTACTGACATCTCAATGAAGACATTCAAGAATCGCTAATTTTGAAATCAGTTACCGATAGCTGTCTGCAGCTTTATGGGTTTATTGATGACATAGCAGACTCGTTGCTCTTTATGCAGTCTACATAATGTTTACTCGCAGAATGAGATAGGAAATATATCTAACAAAGGAATTTAATGTGCCCTACTTCGTCAGCCATTATTGTACTGAAGAAATTGGAGGTTTCTTTTTCAGGAGTAAGCGACCTACAAACGTCACTACGGGAACAGGATCATTTATCTGCGCATTACTGACATCTCAATGAAGACATTCAAGAATCGCTAATTTTGAAATCAGTTACCGATAGCTGTCTGCAGCTTTATGGGTTTATTGATGACATAGCAGACTCGTTTCTCTTTATGCAGTCTATATAATGTTTACGCGCAGAATGAGATAGGAAATATATTTTACAAAGGAATTTATAGTGCCCTACTTCGTCAGCCATTATTGTGCTGAAGAAATTGGAGGTTTCTTTTTCAGGAGTAAGCGACCTACAAACGTCACTACGGGAACAGGATCATTTATCTGCGCATTACTGACATCTCAATGAAGACATTCAAGAATCGCTAATTTTGAAATCAGTTACCGGAAGCTGTCTGCAGCTTTATGGGTTTATTGATGACATAGCAGACTCGTTGCTCTTTATGCAGTCTACATAATGTTTACTCGCAGAATGAGATAGGAAATATATCTAACAAAGGAATTTAATGTGCCCTACTTCGTCAGCCATTATTGTACTGAAGAAATTGGAGGTTTTTTTTTTCAGAAGTAAGCGACCTACAAACGTAACTACGGGAACAGGATCATTTATCTGCGCATTACTGACATCTCAATGAAGACATTCAAGAATCGCTAATTTTGAAATCAGTTACCGATAGCTGTCTGCAGCTTTATGGGTTTATTGATGACATAGCAGACTCGTTGCTCTTTATGCAGTCTACATAATGTTTACTCGCAGAATGAGATAGGAAATATATCTAACAAAGGAATTTAATGTGCCCTACTTCGTCAGCCATTATTGTACTGAAGAAATTGGAGGTTTCTTTTTCAGGAGTAAGCGACCTACAAACGTCACTACGGGAACAGGATCATTTATCTGCGCATTACTGACATCTCAATGAAGACATTCAAGAATCGCTAATTTTGAAATCAGTTACCGATAGCTGTCTGCAGCTTTATGGGTTTATTGATGACATAGCAGACTCGTTTCTCTTTATGCAGTCTATATAATGTTTACGCGCAGAATGAGATAGGAAATATATTTTACAAAGGAATTTATAGTGCCCTACTTCGTCAGCCATTATTGTGCTGAAGAAATTGGAGGTTTCTTTTTCAGGAGTAAGCGACCTACAAACGTCACTACGGGAACAGGATCATTAATCTGCGCATTACTGACATCTCAATGAAGACATCTAATAATCGCTAATTTTGAAATCAGTTACCGCTAGCTATCTGCAGCTGTGTGAGTTTATTGATGACATAGCAGACTCGTTGCTCTTTATGCAGTCTACATAATGTTTACGCGCAAAATGAGATAGGAAATATATTTTACAAAGGAATTTAATGTGCCCTACTTCGTTAGCCATTATTATACTGAAGAAATTGGAGGTTTCTTTTTCAGGAGTAAGCGACCTACAAACGTCACTACGGGAACAGGATCATTTATCTGCGCATTACTGACATCACAATGAAGACAGTCAAGAATCGCTAATTTTGAAATCAGTTACCGGTAGCTATCTACAGCTTTATGGGTTTATTTATGACATAGCAGACTCGTTGCTCTTTATGCAGTCTACATAATGTTTACGCGCAGAATGAGATAGGAAATATATTTTACAAATGAATTTAATGTGCCCTACTTCGTCAGCCCTTATTGTACTGAAGAAATTGGAGGTTTCTTTTTCAGGAGTAAGCGACCTACAAACGTAACTACGGGAACAGGATCATTTATCTCCGCATTACTGACATCTCAATGAAGACATTCAAGAATCGCTAATTTTGAAATCAGTTACCGATAGCTGTCTGCAGCTGTGTGAGTTTATTTATGACATAGCAGACTCGTTGCTCTTTATGCAGTCTACATAATGTTTACTCGCAGAATGAGATAGGAAATATATCTAACAAAGGAATTTAATGTGCCCTACTTCGTCAGCCATTATTATATTGAAGAAATTGGAGGTTTTTTTTTGATGAGTAAGCGACCTACAAACGTCACTACGGGAACAGGATCATTTATCTGCGCATTACTGACATCACAATGAAGACAGTCAAGAATCGCTAATTTTGAAATCAGTTACCGATAGCTATCTGCAGCTTTATGGGTTTATTGATGACATAGCAGACTCGTTGCTCTTTATGCAGTCTACATAATGTTTACGCGCAGAATGAGATAGGAAATATATTTTACAAAGAAACTTAATGTGCCCTACTTCGTCAGTCATTATTATACTGAAGAAATTGGAGGTTTCTTTTTGATGAGTAAGCGACCTACAAACGTCACTACGGGAACAGGATCATTTATCTGCGCTTTACTGACATCACAATGAAGACAGTCAAGAATCGCTAATTTTGAAATCAGTTACCGATAGCTATCTGCAGCTTTATGGGTTTATTGATGACATAGCAGACTCGTTGCTCTTTATGCAGTCTACATAATGTTTACGCGTAAAATGAGATAGGAAATATATTTTACAAAGGAATTTAATGTGCCCTACTTCGTTAGCCATTATTATACTGAAGAAATTGGAGGTTTCTTTTTCAGGAGTAAGCGACCTACAAACGTCACTACGGGAACAGGATCATTTATCTGCGCATTACTGACATCACAATGAAGACAGTCAAGAATCGCTAATTTTGAAATCAGTTACCAATAGCTATCTACAGCTTTATGGGTTTATTTATGACATAGCAGACTCGTTGCTCTTTATGCAGTCTACATAATGTTTACGCGCAGAATGAGATAGGAAATATATTTTACAAAGGAATTTAATGTGCCCTACTTCGTCAGCCATTATTATACTGAAGAAATTGGAGGTTTCTTTTTCAGGAGTAAGCGACCTACAAACGTAACTACGGGAACAGGATCATTTATCTGCGCATTACTGACATCTCAATGAAGACATTCAAGAATCGCTAATTTTGAAATCAGTTACCGATAGCTATCTGCAGCTTTATGGGTTTATTGATGACATAGCAGACTCGTTGCTCTTTATGCAGTCTACATAATGTTTACGCGCAAAATGAGATAGGAAATATATTTTACAAAGAAATTTAATGTGCCCTACTTCGTCAGCCATTATTATACTGAAGAAATTGGAGGTTTCTTTTTCAGGAGTAAGCGACCTACAAACGTCACTACGGGAACAGGATTATTTATCTGCGCATTACTGACATCTCAATGAAGACATTCAAGAATCGCTAATTTTGAAATCAGTTACCGATAGCTATCTGCAGCTGTGTGAGTTTAATGATGACATAGCAGACTCGTTGCTCTTTATGCAGTCTACATAATGTTTACGCGCAAAATGAGATAGGAAATATATCTAACAAAGGAATTTAATGTGCCCTACTTCGTCAGCCATTATTGTACTGAAGAAATTGGAGGTTTTTTTTTCAGGAGTAAGCGACCTACAAACGTCACTACGGGAACAGGATCATTTATCTGCGCATTACTGACATCTCAATGAAGACATTCAAGAATCGCTAATTTTGAAATCAGTTACCGATAGCTGTCTGCAGCTTTATGGGTTTATTGATGACATAGCAGACTCGTTGCTCTTTATGCAGTCTACATAATGTTTACTCGCAGAATGAGATAGGAAATATATCTAACAAAGGAATTTAATGTGCCCTACTTCGTCAGCCATTATTGTACTGAAGAAATTGGAGGTTTCTTTTTCAGGAGTAAGCGACCTACAAACGTCACTACGGGAACAGGATCATTTATCTGCGCATTACTGACATCTCAATGAAGACATTCAAGAATCGCTAATTTTGAAATCAGTTACCGATAGCTGTCTGCAGCTTTATGGGTTTATTGATGACATAGCAGACTCGTTGCTCTTTATGCAGTCTACATAATGTTTACTCGCAGAATGAGATAGGAAATATATCTAACAAAGGAATTTAATGTTCCCTACTTCGTCAGCAATTATTGTACTGAAGAAATTGGAGGTTTCTTTTTCAGGAGTAAGCGACCTACAAACGTCACTACGGGAACAGGATCATTTATCTGCGCATTACTGACATCTCAATGAAGACATTCAAGAATCGCTAATTTTGAAATCAGTTACCGATAGCTATCTGCAGCTTTATGGGTTTATTGATGACATAGCAGACTCGTTCCTCTTTATGCAGTCTACATAATGTTTAAGCGCAGAATGAGATAGGAAATATATTTTACAAAGAAATTTAATGTGCCCTACTTCGTCAGCCATTATTATACTGAAGAAATTGGAGGTTTCTTTTTCAGGAGTAAGCGACCTACAAACGTCACTACGGGAACAGGATCATTAATCTGCGCATTACTGACATCTCAATGAAGACATCTAAGAATCGCTAATTTTGAAATCAGTTACCGCTAGCTATCTGCAGCTGTGTGAGTTTATTGATGACATAGCAGACTCGTTGCTCTTTATGCAGTCTACATAATGTTTACGCGCAAAATGAGATAGGAAATATATTTTACAAAGGAATTTAATGTGCCCTACTTCGTTAGCCATTATTATACTGAAGAAATTGGAGGTTTCTTTTTCATGAGTAAGCGACCTACAAACGTCACTACGGGAACAGGATCATTTATCTGCGAATTACTGACATCACAATGAAGACAGTCAAGAATCGCTAATTTTGAAATCAGTTACCGATAGCTATCTGCAGCTTTATGGGTTTATTGATGACATAGCAGACTCGTTGCTCTTTATGCAGTCTACATAATATTTACGCGCAGAATGAGATAGGAAATATATTTTACAAAGGAATTTAATGTGCCCTACTTCGTCAGCCATTATTGTACTGAAGAAATTGGAGGTTTCTTTTTGATGAGTAAGCGACCTACAAACGTCACTACGGGAACAGGATCATTTATCTGCGCATTACTGACATCACAATGAAGACAGTCAAGAATCGCTAATTTTGAAATCAGTTACCGATAGCTATCTGCAGCTTTATGGGTTTATTGATGACATAGCAGACTCGTTGCTCTTTAGGCAGTCTACATAATGTTTACGCGCAAAATGAGATAGGAAATATATTTTACAAAGGAATTTAATGTGCCCTACTTCGTTAGCCATTATTATACTGAAGAAATTGGAGGTTTCTTTTTCAGGAGTAAGCGACCTACAAACGTCACTACGGGAACAGGATCATTTATCTGCGCATTACTGACATCACAATGAAGACAGTCAAGAATCGCTAATTTTGAAATCAGTTACCAATAGCTATCTACAGCTTTATGGGTTTATTTATGACATAGCAGACTCGTTGCTCTTTATGCAGTCTACATAATGTTTACGCGCAGAATGAGATAGGAAATATATTTTACAAAGGAATTTAATGTGCCCTACTTCGTCAGCCATTATTGTACTGAAGAAATTGGAGGTTTCTTTTTCAGGAGTAAGCGACCTACAAACGTCACTACGGGAACAGGATCATTTATCTGCGCATTACTGACATCTCAATGAAGACATTCAAGAATCGCTAATTTTGAAATCAGTTACCGATAGCATTCTGCAGCTTTATGGGTTTATTGATGACATAGCAGACTCGTTGCTCTTTATGCAGTCTACATAATGTTTACTCGCAGAATGAGATAGGAAATATATCTAACAAAGGAATTTAATGTGCCCTACTTCGTCAGCCATTATTGTACTGAAGAAATTGGAGGTTTTTTTTTCAGGAGTAAGCGACCTACAAACGTCACTACGGGAACAGGATCATTTATCTGCGCATTACTGACATCTCAATGAAGACATTCAAGAATCGCTAATTTTGAAATCAGTTACCGATAGCTGTCTGCAGCTTTATGGGTTTATTGATGACATAGCAGACTCGTTGCTCTTTATGCAGTCTACATAATGTTTACTCGCAGAATGAGATAGGAAATATATCTAACAAAGGAATTTAATGTGCCCTACTTCGTCAGCCATTATTGTACTGAAGAAATTGGAGGTTTCTTTTTCAGGAGTAAGCGACCTACAAACGTCACTACGGGAACAGGATCATTTATCTGCGCATTACTGACATCTCAATGAAGACATTCAAGAATCGCTAATTTTGAAATCAGTTACCGGAAGCTGTCTGCAGCTTTATGGGTTTATTGATGACATAGCAGACTCGTTGCTCTTTATGCAGTCTACATAATGTTTACTCGCAGAATGAGATAGGAAATATATCTAACAAAGGAATTTAATGTGCCCTACTTCGTCAGCCATTATTGTACTGAAGAAATTGGAGGTTTTTTTTTTCAGAAGTAAGCGACCTACAAACGTAACTACGGGAACAGGATCATTTATCTGCGCATTACTGACATCTCAATGAAGACATTCAAGAATCGCTAATTTTGAAATCAGTTACCGATATCTGTCTGCAGCTTTATGGGTTTATTGATGACATAGCAGACTCGTTGCTCTTTATGCAGTCTACATAATGTTTACTCGCAGAATGAGATAGGAAATATATCTAACAAAGGAATTTAATGTGCCCTACTTCGTCAGCCATTATTGTACTGAAGAAATTGGAGGTTTCTTTTTCAGGAGTAAGCGACCTACAAACGTCACTACGGGAACAGGATCATTTATCTGCGCATTACTGACATCTCAATGAAGACTTTCAAGAATCGCTAATTTTGAAATCAGTTACCGATAGCTGTCTGCAGCTTTATGGGTTTATTGATGACATAGCAGACTCGTTGCTCTTTATGCAGTCTACATAATGTTTACGCGCAGAATGAGATAGGAAATATATTTTACAAAGAAATTTAATGTGCCCTACTTCGTCAGCCATTATTATACTGAAGAAATTGGAGGTTTCTTTTTGATGAGTAAGCGACCTACAAACGTCACTACGGGAACAGGATCATTTATCTGCGCATTACTGACAACACAATGAAGACAGTCAAGAATCGCTAATTTTGAAATCAGTTACCGATAGCTATCTGCAGCTTTATGGGTTTATTGATGACATAGCAGACTCGTTGCTCTTTATGCAGTCTACATAATGTTTACGCGCAAAATGAGATAGGAAATATATTTTACAAAGGAATTTAATGTGCCCTACTTCGTTAGCCATTATTATACTGAAGAAATTGGAGGTTTCTTTTTCAGGAGTAAGCGACCTTCAAACGTCACTACGGGAACAGGATCATTTATCTGCGCATTGCATTACTGACATCACAATGAAGACAGTCAAGAATCGCTAATTTTGAAATCAGTTACCGGTAGCTATCTACAGCTTTATGGGTTTATTTATGACATAGCAGACTCGTTGCTCTTTATGCAGTCTACATAATGTTTACGCGCAGAATGAGATAGGAAATATATTTTACTAAGGAATTTAATGTGCCCTACTTCGTCAGCCATTATTGTACTGAAGAAATTGGAGGTTTCTTTTTCAGGAGTAAGCGACCTACAAACGTCACTACGGGAACAGGATCATTTATCTGCGCATTACTGACATCTCAATGAAGACATTCAAGAATCGCTAATTTTGAAATCAGTTACCGGAAGCTGTCTGCAGCTTTATGGGTTTATTGATGACATAGCAGACTCGTTGCTCTTTATGCAGTCTACATAATGTTTACTCGCAGAATGAGATAGGAAATATATCTAACAAAGGAATTTAATGTGCCCTACTTCGTCAGCCATTATTGTACTGAAGAAATTGGAGGTTTTTTTTTCAGAAGTAAGCGACCTACAAACGTAACTACGGGAACAGGATATTTTATCTGCGCATTACTGACATCTCAATGAAGACATTCAAGAATCGCTAATTTTGAAATCAGTTACCGATAGCTGTCTGCAGCTTTATGGGTTTATTGATGACATAGCAGACTCGTTGCTCTTTATGCAGTCTACATAATGTTTACTCGCAGAATGAGATAGGAAATATATCTAACAAAGGAATTTAATGTGCCCTACTTCGTCAGCCATTATTGTACTGAAGAAATTGGAGGTTTCTTTTTCAGGAGTAAGCGACCTACAAACGTCACTACGGGAACAGGATCATTTATCTGCGCATTACTGACATCTCAATGAAGACATTCAAGAATCGCTAATTTTGAAATCAGTTACCGATAGCTGTCTGCAGCTTTATGGGTTTATTGATGACATAGCAGACTCGTTTCTCTTTATGCAGTCTATATAATGTTTACGCGCAGAATGAGATAGGAAATATATTTTACAAAGGAATTTAATGTGCCCTACTTCGTCAGCCATTATTGTGCTGAAGAAATTGGAGGTTTCTTTTTCAGGAGTAAGCGACCTACAAACGTCACTACGGGAACAGGATCATTAATCTGCGCATTACTGACATCTCAATGAAGACATCTAAGAATCGCTAATTTTGAAATCAGTTACCGCTAGCTATCTGCAGCTGTGTGAGTTTATTGATGACATAGCAGACTCGTTGCTCTTTATGCAGTCTACATAATGTTTACGCGCAAAATGAGATAGGAAATATATTTTACAAAGGAATTTAATGTGCCCTACTTCGTTAGCCATTATTATACTGAAGAAATTGGAGGTTTCTTTTTCAGGAGTAAGCGACCTACAAACGTCACTACGGGAACAGGATCATTTATCTGCGCATTACTGACATCACAATGAAGACAGTCAAGAATCGCTAATTTTGAAATCAGTTACCAATAGCTATCTACAGCTTTATGGGTTTATTTATGACATAGCAGACTCGTTGCTCTTTATGCAGTCTACATAATGTTTACGCGCAGAATGAGATAGGAAATATATTTTACTAAGGAATTTAATGTGCCCTACTTCGTCAGCCATTATTGTACTGAAGAAATTGGAGGTTTCTTTTTCAGGAGTAAGCGACCTACAAACGTCACTACGGGAACAGGATCATTTATCTG
This sequence comes from Amblyomma maculatum, assembly GCF_055883805.1. Classification (NCBI taxonomy): domain Eukaryota; kingdom Metazoa; phylum Arthropoda; class Arachnida; order Ixodida; family Ixodidae; genus Amblyomma; species Amblyomma maculatum. The sequence goes on from NC_139350.1 coordinate 61,682,354, forward strand.
CGCATTACTGACATCTCAATGAAGACATTCAAGAATCGCTAATTTTGAAATCAGTTACCGATAGCATTCTGCAGCTTTATGGGTTTATTGATGACATAGCAGACTCGTTGCTCTTTATGCAGTCTACATAATGTTTACTCGCAGAATGAGATAGGAAATATATCTAACAAAGGAATTTAATGTGCCCTACTTCGTCAGCCATTATTGTACTGAAGAAATTGGAGGTTTTTTTTTCAGGAGTAAGCGACCTACAAACGTCACTACGGGAACAGGATCATTTATCTGCGCATTACTGACATCTCAATGAAAACATTCAAGAATCGCTAATTTTGAAATCAGTTACCGATAGCTGTCTGCAGCTTTATGGGTTTATTGATGACATAGCAGACTCGTTGCTCTTTATGCAGTCTACATAATGTTTACTCGCAGAATGAGATAGGAAATATATCTAACAAAGGAATTTAATGTGCCCTACTTCGTCAGCCATTATTGTACTGAAGAAATTGGAGGTTTCTTTTTCAGGAGTAAGCGACCTACAAACGTCACTACGGGAACAGGATCATTTATCTGCGCATTACTGACATCTCAATGAAGACATTCAAGAATCGCTAATTTTGAAATCAGTTACCGGAAGCTGTCTGCAGCTTTATGGGTTTATTGATGACATAGCAGACTCGTTGCTCTTTATGCAGTCTACATAATGTTTACTCGCAGAATGAGATAGGAAATATATCTAACAAAGGAATTTAATGTGCCCTACTTCGTCAGCCATTATTGTACTGAAGAAATTGGAGGTTTTTTTTTCAGAAGTAAGCGACCTACAAACGTAACTACGGGAACAGGATCATTTATCTGCGCATTACTGACATCTCAATGAAGACATTCAAGAATCGCTAATTTTGAAATCAGTTACCGATAGCTGTCTGCAGCTTTATGGGTTTATTGATGACATAGCAGACTCGTTGCTCTTTATGCAGTCTACATAATGTTTACTCGCAGAATGAGATAGGAAATATATCTAACAAAGGAATTTAATGTGCCCTACTTCGTCAGCCATTATTGTACTGAAGAAATTGGAGGTTTCTTTTTCAGGAGTAAGCGACCTACAAACGTCACTACGGGAACAGGATCATTTATCTGCGCATTACTGACATCTCAATGAAGACATTCAAGAATCGCTAATTTTGAAATCAGTTACCGATAGCTGTCTGCAGCTTTATGGGTTTATTGATGACATAGCAGACTCGTTGCTCTTTATGCAGTCTACATAATGTTGACGCGCAGAATGAGATAGGAAATATATTTTACTAAGGAATTTAATGTGCCCTACTTCGTCAGCCATTATTGTACTGAAGAAATTGGAGGTTTCTTTTTCAGGAGTAAGCGACCTACAAACGTCACTACGGGAACAGGATCATTTATCTGCGCATTACTGACATCTCAATGAAGACATTCAAGAATCGCTAATTTTGAAATCAGTTACCGGAAGCTGTCTGCAGCTTTATGGGTTTATTGATGACATAGCAGACTCGTTGCTCTTTATGCAGTCTACATAATGTTTACTCGCAGAATGAGATAGGAAATATATCTAACAAAGGAATTTAATGTGCCCTACTTCGTCAGCCATTATTGTACTGAAGAAATTGGAGGTTTTTTTTTCAGAAGTAAGCGACCTACAAACGTAACTACGGGAACAGGATCATTTATCTGCGCATTACTGACATCTCAATGAAGACATTCAAGAATCGCTAATTTTGAAATCAGTTACCGATAGCTGTCTGCAGCTTTATGGGTTTATTGATGACATAGCAGACTCGTTGCTCTTTATGCAGTCTACATAATGTTTACTCGCAGAATGAGATAGGAAATATATCTAACAAAGGAATTTAATGTACCCTACTTCGTCAGCCATTATTGTACTGAAGAAATTGGAGGTTTCTTTTTCAGGAGTAAGCGACCTACAAACGTCACTACGGGAACAGGATCATTTATCTGCGCATTACTGACATCTCAATGAAGACATTCAAGAATGGCTAATTTTGAAATCAGTTACCGATAGCTGTCTGCAGCTTTATGGGTTTATTGATGACATAGCAGACTCGTTTCTCTTTATGCAGTCTATATAATGTTTACGCGCAGAATGAGATAGGAAATATATTTTACAAAGGAATTTAATGTGCCCTACTTCGTCAGCCATTATTGTGCTGAAGAAATTGGAGGTTTCTTTTTCAGGAGTAAGCGACCTACAAACGTCACTACGGGAACAGGATCATTAATCTGCGCATTACTGACATCTCAATGAAGACATCTAAGAATCGCTAATTTTGAAATCAGTTACCGCTAGCTATCTGCAGCTGTGTGAGTTTATTGATGACATAGCAGACTCGTTGCTCTTTATGCAGTCTACATAATGTTTACGCGCAAAATGAGATAGGAAATATATTTTACAAAGGAATTTAATGTGCCCTACTTCGTTAGCCATTATTATACTGAAGAAATTGGAGGTTTCTTTTTCAGGAGTAAGCGACCTACAAACGTCACTACGGGAACAGGATCATTTATCTGCGCATTACTGACATCACAATGAAGACAGTCAAGAATCGCTAATTTTGAAATCAGTTACCAATAGCTATCTACAGCTTTATGGGTTTATTTATGACATAGCAGACTCGTTGCTCTTTATGCAGTCTACATAATGTTTACGCGCAGAATGAGATAGGAAATATATTTTACTAAGGAATTTAATGTGCCCTACTTCGTCAGCCATTATTGTACTGAAGAAATTGGAGGTTTCTTTTTCAGGAGTAAGCGACCTACAAACGTCACTACGGGAACAGGATCATTTATCTGCGCATTACTGACATCTCAATGAAGACATTCAAGAATCGCTAATTTTGAAATCAGTTACCGATAGCATTCTGCAACTTTATGGGTTTATTGATGACATAGCAGACTCGTTGCTCTTTATGCAGTCTACATAATGTTTACTCGCAGAATGAGATAGGAAATATATCTAACAAAGGAATTTACTGTGCCCTACTTCGTCAGCCATTATTGTACTGAAGAAATTGGAGGTTTTTTTTTCAGGAGTAAGCGACCTACAAACGTCACTACGGGAACAGGATCATTTATCTGCGCATTACTGACATCTCAATGAAGACATTCAAGAATCGCTAATTTTGAAATCAGTTACCGATAGCTGTCTGCAGCTTTATGGGTTTATTGATGACATAGCAGACTCGTTGCTCTTTATGCAGTCTACATAATGTTTACTCGCAGAATGAGATAGGAAATATATCTAACAAAGGAATTTAATGTGCCCTACTTCGTCAGCCATTATTCTACTGAAGAAATTGGAGGTTTCTTTTTCAGGAGTAAGCGACCTACAAACGTCACTACGGGAACAGGATCATTTATCTGCGCATTACTGACATCTCAATGAAGACATTCAAGAATCGCTAATTTTGAAATCAGTTACCGGAAGCTGTCTGCAGCTTTATGGGTTTATTGATGACATAGCAGACTCGTTGCTCTTTATGCAGTCTACATAATGTTTACTCGCAGAATGAGATAGGAAATATATCTAACAAAGGAATTTAATGTGCCCTACTTCGTCAGCCATTATTGTACTGAAGAAATTGGAGGTTTTTTTTTCAGAAGTAAGCGACCTACAAACGTAACTACGGGAACAGGATCATTTATCTGCGCATTACTGACATCTCAATGAAGACATTCAAGAATCGCTAATTTTGAAATCAGTTACCGATAGCTGTCTGCAGCTTTATGGGTTTATTGATGACATAGCAGACTCGTTGCTCTTTATGCAGTCTACATAATGTTTACTCGCAGAATGAGATAGGAAATATATCTAACAAAGGAATTTAATGTGCCCTACTTCGTCAGCCATTATTGTACTGAAGAAATTGGAGGTTTCTTTTTCAGGAGTAAGCGACCTACAAACGTCACTACGGGAACAGGATCATTTATCTGCGCATTACTGACATCTCAATGAAGACATTCAAGAATCGCTAATTTTGAAATCAGTTACCGATAGCTGTCTGCAGCTTTATGGGTTTATTGATGACATAGCAGACTCGTTTCTCTTTATGCAGTCTATATAATGTTTACGCGCAGAATGAGATAGGAAATATATTTTACAAAGGAATTTAATGTGCCCTACTTCGTCAGCCATTATTGTGCTGAAGAAATTGGAGGTTTCTTTTTCAGGAGTAAGCGACCTACAAACGTCACTACGGGAACAGGATCATTAATCTGCGCATTACTGACATCTCAATGAAGACATCTAAGAATCGCTAATTTTGAAATCAGTTACCGCTAGCTATCTGCAGCTGTGTGAGTTTATTGATGACATAGCAGACTCGTTGCTCTTTATGCAGTCTACATAATGTTTACGCGCAAAATGAGATAGGAAATATATTTTACAAAGGAATTTAATGTGCCCTACTTCGTTAGCCATTATTATACTGAAGAAATTGGAGGTTTCTTTTTCAGGAGTAAGCGACCTACAAACGTCACTACGGGAACAGGATCATTTATCTGCGCATTACTGACATCACAATGAAGACAGTCAAGAATCGCTAATGTTGAAATCAGTTACCGGTAGCTATCTACAGCTTTATGGGTTAATTTATGACATAGCAGACTCGTTGCTCTTTATGCAGTCTACATAATGTTTACGCGCAGAATGAGATAGGAAATATATTTTACAAATGAATTTAATGTGCCCTACTTCGTCAGCTATTATTGTACTGAAGAAATTGGAGGTTTCTTTTTCAGGAGTAAGCGACCTACAAACGTAACTACAAGGGAACAGGATCATTTATCTGCGCATTACTGACATCTCAATGAAGACATTCAAGAATCGCTAATTTTGAAATCAGTTACCGATAGCTGTCTGCAGCTGTGTGAGTTTATTTATGACATAGCAGACTCGTTGCTCTTTATGCAGTCTACATAATGTTTACTCGCAGAATGAGATAGCAAATATATCTAACAAAGGAATTTAATGTGCCCTACTTCGTCAGCCATTATTATATTGAAGAAATTGGAGGTTTTTTTTTGATGAGTAAGCGACCTACAAACGTCACTACGGGAACAGGATCATTTATCTGCGCATTACTGACATCACAATGAAGACAGTCAAGAATCACTAATTTTGAAATCAGTTACCGATAGCTATCTGCAGCTATATGGGTTTATTGATGACATAGCAGACTCGTTGCTCTTTATGCAGTCTACATAATGTTTACGCGCAGATTGAGATAGGAAATATATTTTACAAAGAAACTTAATGTGCCCTACTTCGTCAGCCATTATTATACTGAAGAAATTGGAGGTTTCTTTTTGATGAGTAAGCGACCTACAAACGTCACTACGGGAACAGGATCATTTATCTGCGCTTTACTGACATCACAATGAAGACAGTCAAGAATCGCTAATTTTGAAATCAGTTACCGATAGCTATCTGCAGCTTTATGGGTTTATTGATGACATAGCAGACTCGTTGCTCTTTATGCAGTCTACATAATGTTTACGCGCAAAATGAGATAGGAAATATATTTTACAAAGGAATTTAATGTGCCCTACTTCGTTAGCCATTATTATACTGAAGAAATTGGAGGTTTCTTTTTCAGGAGTAAGCGACCTACAAACGTCACTACGGGAACAGGATCATTTATCTGCGCATTACTGACATCACAATGAAGACAGTCAAGAATCGCTAATTTTGAAATCAGTTACCAATAGCTATCTACAGCTTTATGGGTTTATTTATGACATAGCAGACTCGTTGCTCTTTATGCAGTCTACATAATGTTTACGCGCAGAATGAGATAGGAAATATATTTTACAAAGGAATTTAATGTGCCCTACTTCGTCAGCCATTATTATACTGAAGAAATTGGAGGTTTCTTTTTCAGGAGTAAGCGACCTACAAACGTAACTACGGGAACAGGATCATTTATCTGCGCATTACTGACATCTCAATGAAGACATTCAAGAATCGCTAATTTTGAAATCAGTTACCGATAGCTATCTGCAGCTTTATGGGTTTATTGATGACATAGCAGACTCGTTGCTCTTTATGCAGTCTACATAATGTTTACGCGCAAAATGAGATAGGAAATATATTTTACAAAGAAATTTAATGTGCCCTACTTCGTCAGCCATTATTATACTGAAGAAATTGGAGGTTTCTTTTTCAGGAGTAAGCGATCTACAAACGTCACTACGGGAACAGGATCATTTATCTGCGCATTACTGACATCTCAATGAAGACATTCAAGAATCGCTAATTTTGAAATCAGTTACCGATAGCTATCTGCAGCTGTGTGAGTTTAATGATGACATAGCAGACTCGTTGCTCTTTATGCAGTCTACATAATGTTTACGCGCAAAATGAGATAGGAAATATATCTAACAAAGGAATTTAATGTGCCCTACTTCGTCAGCCATTATTGTACTGAAGAAATTGGAGGTTTTTTTTTCAGGAGTAAGCGACCTACAAACGTCACTACGGGAACAGGATCATTTATCTGCGCATTACTGACATCTCAATGAAGACATTCAAGAATCGCTAATTTTGAAATCAGTTACCGATAGCTGTCTGCAGCTTTATGGGTTTATTGATGACATAGCAGACTCGTTGCTCTTTATGCAGTCTACATAATGTTTACTCGCAGAATGAGATAGGAAATATATCTAACAAAGGAATTTAATGTGCCCTACTTCGTCAGCCATTATTGTACTGAAGAAATTGGAGGTTTCTTTTTCAGGAGTAAGCGACCTACAAACGTCACTACGGGAACAGGATAATTTATCTGCGCATTACTGACATCTCAATGAAGACATTCAAGAATCGCTAATTTTGAAATCAGTTACCGATAGCTATCTGCAGCTTTATGGGTTTATTGATGACATAGCAGACTCGTTCCTCTTTATGCAGTCTACATAATGTTTAAGCGCAGAATGAGATAGGAAATATATTTTACAAAGAAATTTAATGTGCCCTACTTCGTCAGCCATTATTATACTGAAGAAATTGGAGGTTTCTTTTTCAGGAGTAAGCGACCTACAAACGTCACTACGGGAACAGGATCATTAATCTGCGCATTACTGACATCTCAATGAAGACATCTAAGAATCGCTAATTTTGAAATCAGTTACCGCTAGCTATCTGCAGCTGTGTGAGTTTATTGATGACATAGCAGACTCGTTGTTCTTTATGCAGTCTACATAATGTTTACGCGCAAAATGAGATAGGAAATATATTTTACAAAGGAATTTAATGTGCCCTACTTTGTTAGCCATTATTATACTGAAGAAATTGGAGGTTTCTTTTTCATGAGTAAGCGACCTACAAACGTCACTACGGGAACAGGATCATTTATCTGCGAATTACTGACATCACAATGAAGACAGTCAAGAATCGCTAATTTTGAAATCAGTTACCGATAGCTATCTGCAGCTTTATGGGTTTATTGATGACATAGCAGACCCGTTGCTCTTTATGCAGTCTACATAATATTTACGCGCAGAATGAGATAGGAAATATATTTTACAAAGGAATTTAATGTGCCCTACTTCGTCAGCCATTATTGTACTGAAGAAATTGGAGGTTTTTTTTCAGGAGTAAGCGACCTACAAACGTCACTACGGGAACAGGATCATTTATCTGCGCATTACTGACATCTCAATGAAGACATTCAAGAATCGCTAATTTTGAAATCAGTTACCGATAGCTGTCTGCAGCTTTATGGGTTTATTGATGACATAGCAGACTCGTTGCTCTTTATGCAGTCTACATAATGTTTACTCGCAGAATGAGATAGGAAATATATCTAACAAAGGAATTTAATGTGCCCTACTTCGTCAGCCATTATTGTACTGAAGAAATTGGAGGTTTCTTTTTCAGGAGTAAGCGACCTACAAACGTCACTACGGGAACAGGATCATTTATCTGCGCATTACTGACATCTCAATGAAGACATTCAAGAATCGCTAATTTTGAAATCAGTTACCGGAAGCTGTCTGCAGCTTTATGGGTTTATTGATGACATAGCAGACTCGTTGCTCTTTATGCAGTCTACATAATGTTTACTCGCAGAATGAGATAGGAAATATATCTAACAAAGGAATTTAATGTGCCCTACTTCGTCAGCCATTATTGTACTGAAGAAATTGGAGGTTTTTTTTTTCAGAAGTAAGCGACCTACAAACGTAACTACGGGAACAGGATCATTTATCTGCGCATTACTGACATCTCAATGAAGACATTCAAGAATCGCTAATTTTGAAATCAGTTACCGATAGCTGTCTGCAGCTTTATGGGTTTATTGATGACATAGCAGACTCGTTGCTCTTTATGCAGTCTACATAATGTTTACTCGCAGAATGAGATAGGAAATATATCTAACAAAGGAATTTAATGTGCCCTACTTCGTCAGCCATTATTGTACTGAAGAAATTGGAGGTTTCTTTTTCAGGAGTAAGCGACCTACAAACGTCACTACGGCAACAGGATCATTTATCTGCGCATTACTGACATCTCAATGAAGACATTCAAGAATCGCTAATTTTGAAATCAGTTACCGATAGCTGTCTGCAGCTTTATGGGTTTATTGATGACATAGCAGACTCGTTTCTCTTTATGCAGTCTATATAATGTTTACGCGCAGAATGAGATAGGAAATATATTTTACAAAGGAATTTAATGTGCCCTACTTCGTCAGCCATTATTGTGCTGAAGAAATTGGAGGTTTCTTTTTCAGGAGTAAGCGACCTACAAACGTCACTACGGGAACAGGATCATTAATCTGCGCATTACTGACATCTCAATGAAGACATCTAAGAATCGCTAATTTTGAAATCAGTTACCGCTAGCTATCTGCAGCTGTGTGAGTTTATTGATGACATAGCAGACTCGTTGCTCTTTATGCAGTCTACATAATGTTTACGCGCAAAATGAGATAGGAAATATATTTCACAAAGGAATTTAATGTGCCCTACTTCGTTAGCCATTATTATACTGAAGAAATTGGAGGTTTCTTTTTCATGAGTAAGCGACCTACAAACGTCACTACGGGAACAGGATCATTTATCTGCGCATTACTGACATCTCAATGAAGACATTCAAGAATCGCTAATTTTGAAATCAGTTACCGGAAGCTATCTGCAGCTTTATGGGTTTATTGATGACATAGCAGACTCGTTGCTCTTTATGCAGTCTACATAATGTTTACTCGCAGAATGAGATAGGAAATATATCTAACAAAGGAATTTAATGTGCCCTACTTCGTCAGCCATTATTGTACTGAAGAAATTGGAGGTTTTTTTTTTCAGAAGTAAGCGACCTACAAACGTAACTACGGGAACAGGATCATTTATCTGCGCATTACTGACATCTCAATGAAGACATTCAAGAATCGCTAATTTTGAAATCAGTTACCGATAGCTGTCTGCAGCTTTATGGGTTTATTGATGACATAGCAGACTCGTTGCTCTTTATGCAGTCTACATAATGTTTACTCGCAGAATGAGATAGGAAATATATCTAACAAAGGAATTTAATGTGCCCTACTTCGTCAGCCATTATTGTACTGAAGAAATTGGAGGTTTCTTTTTCAGGAGTAAGCGACCTACAAACGTCACTACGGCAACAGGATCATTTATCTGCGCATTACTGACATCTCAATGAAGACATTCAAGAATCGCTAAATTTGAAATCAGTTACCGATAGCTGTCTGCAGCTTTATGGGTTTATTGATGACATAGCAGACTCGTTTCTCTTTATGCAGTCTATATAATGTTTACGCGCAGAATGAGATAGGAAATATATTTTACAAAGGAATTTAATGTGCCCTACTTCGTCAGCCATTATTGTGCTGAAGAAATTGGAGGTTTCTTTTTCAGGAGTAAGCGACCTACAAACGTCACTACGGGAACAGGATCATTAATCTGCGCAATACTGACATCTCAATGAAGACATCTAAGAATCGCTAATTTTGAAATCAGTTACCGCTAGCTATCTGCAGCTGTGTGAGTTTATTGATGACATAGCAGACTCGTTGCTCTTTATGCAGTCTACATAATGTTTACGCGCAAAATGAGATAGGAAATATATTTCACAAAGGAATTTAATGTGCCCTACTTCGTTAGCCATTATTATACTGAAGAAATTGGAGGTTTCTTTTTCATGAGTAAGCGACCTACAAACGTCACTACGGGAACAGGATCATTTATCTGCGAATTACTGACATCACAATGAAGACAGTCAAGAATCGCTAATTTTGAAATCAGTTACCGATAGCTATCTGCAGCTTTATGGGTTTATTGATGACATAGCAGACTCGTTGCTCTTTATGCAGTCTACATAATATTTACGCGCAGAATGAGATAGGAAATATATTTTACAAAGGAATTTAATGTGCCCTACTTCGTCAGCCATTATTGTACTGAAGAAATTGGAGGTTTCTTTTTCAGGAGTAAGCGACCTACAAACGTCACTACGGGAACAGGATCATTTATCTGCGCATTACTGACATCTCAATGAAGACATCTAAGAATCGCTAATTTTGAAATCAGTTACCGATAGCTATCTGCAGCTGTGTGAGTTTAATGATGACATAGCAGTCTCGTTGACCTTTATGCAGTCTACATAATGTTTACGCGCAAAATGAGATAGGAAATATATTTTACAAAGGAATTTAATGTGCCCTACTTCGTCAGCCATTATTGTACTGAAGAAATTGGAGGTTTCTTTTTCAGGAGTAAGCGACCTACAAACGTCACTACGGGAACAGGATCATTTATCTGCGCATTACTGACATCTCAATGAAGACATCTAAGAATCGCTAATTTTGAAATCAGTTACCGATAGCTATCTGCAGCTGTGTGAGTTTAATGATGACATAGCAGACTCGTTGCTCTTTATGCAGTCTACATAATGTTTACGCGCAAAATGAGATAGGAAATATATTTTACAAAGGAATTTAATGTGCCCTACTTCGTCAGCCATTATTATATTGAAGAAATTGGAGGTTTTTTTTGATGAGTAAGCGACCTACAAACGTCACTACGGGAACAGGATCATTTATCTGCGCATTACTGACATCACAATGAAGACAGTCAAGAATCGCTAATTTTGAAATCAGTTACCGATAGCTATCTGCAGCTTTATGGGTTTATTGATGACATAGCAGACTCGTTGCTCTTTATGCAGTCTACATAATGTTTACGCGCAAAATGAGATAGGAAATATATTTTACAAAGGAATTTAATGTGCCCTACTTCGTCAGCCATTATTATACTGAAGAAATTGGAGGTTTCTTTTTCAGGAGTAAGCGACCTACAAACGTAACTACGGGAACAGGATCATTTATCTGCGCATTACTGACATCTCAATGAAGACATTCAAGAATCGCTAATTTTGAAATCAGTTACCGATAGCTATCTGCAGCTTTATGGGTTTATTGATGACATAGCAGACTCGTTGCTCTTTATGCAGTCTACATAATGTTTACGCGCAAAATGAGATAGGAAATATATTTTACAAAGAAATTTAATGTGCCCTACTTCGTTAGCCATTATTATACTGAAGAAATTGGAGGTTTCTTTTTCAGGAGTAAGCGACCTACAAACGTCACTACGGGAACAGGATCATTTATCTGCGCATTACTGACATCTCAATGAAGACATTCAAGAATCGCTAATTTTGAAATCAGTTACCGATAGCTATCTGCAGCTGTGTGAGTTTAATGATGACATAGCAGACTCGTTGCTCTTTATGCAGTCTACATAATGTTTACGCGCAAAATGAGATAGGAAATATATTTTACAAAGGAATTTAATGTGCCCTACTTCGTCAGCCATTATTATACTGAAGAAATTGGAGGTTTCTTTTTGATGAGTAAGCGACCTACAAACGTCACTACGGGAACAGGATCATTAATCTGCGCATTACTGACATCTCAATGAAGACAGTCAAGAATCGCTAATTTTCAAATCAGTTACCGATAGCTATCTGCAGCTTTATGGGTTTATTGATGACATAGCAGACTCGTTGCTCTTTATGCAGTCTACATAATGTTTACGCGCAAAATGAGATAGGAAATATATTTTACAAAGGAATTTAATGTGCCCTACTTCGTTAGCCATTATTATACTGAAGAAATTGGAGGTTTCTTTTTCAGGAGTAAGCGACCTACAAACGTCACTACGGGAACAGGATCATTTATCTGCGCATTACTGACATCTCATTGAAGACATTCAAGAATCGCTAATTTTGAAATCAGTTACCGATAGCTATCTGCAGCTGTGTGAGTTTATTGATGACATAGCAGACTCGTTGCTCTTTATGCAGTCTACATAATGTTTACTCGCAGAATGAGATAGGAAATATATCTAACAAAGGAATTTAATGTGCCCTACTTCGTCAGCCATTATTATATTGAAGAAATTGGAGGTTTTTTTTTGATGAGTAAGCGACCTACAAACGTCACTACGGGAACAGGATCATTTATCTGCGCATTACTGACATCACAATGAAGACAGTCAAGAATCGCTAATTTTGAAATCAGTTACCGATAGCTATCTGCAGCTTTATGGGTTTATTGATGACATAGCAGACTCGTTCCTCTTTATGCAGTCTACATAATGTTTAAGCGCAGAATGAGATAGGAAATATATTTTACAAAGAAATTTAATGTGCCCTACTTCGTCAGCCATTATTATACTGAAGAAATTGGAGGTTTCTTTTTGATGAGTAAGCGACCTACAAACGTCACTACGGGAACAGGATCATTTATCTGCGCATTACTGACAACACAATGAAGACAGTCAAGAATCGCTAATTTTGAAATCAGTTACCGATAGCTATCTGCAGCTTTATGGGTTTATTGATGACATAGCAGACTCGTTGCTCTTTATGCAGTCTACATAATGTTTACGCGCAAAATTAGATAGGAAATATATTTTACAAAGGAATTTAATGTGCCCTACTTCGTTAGCCATTATTATACTGAAGAAATTGGAGGTTTCTTTTTCAGGAGTAAGCGACCTACAAACGTCACTACGGGAACAGGATCATTTATCTGCGCATTACTGACATCACAATGAAGACAGTCAAGAATCGCTAATTTTGAAATCAGTTACCGATAGCTATCTACAGCTTTATGGGTTTATTTATGACATAGCAGACTCGTTGCTCTTTATGCAGTCTACATAATGTTTACGCGCAGAATGAGATAGGAAATATATTTTACAAAGGAATTTAATGTGCCCTACTTCGTCAGCCATTATTGTACTGAAGAAATTGGAGGTTGCTTTTTCAGGAGTAAGCGACCTACAAACGTAACTACGGGAACAGGATCATTTATCTGCGCATTACTGACATCTCAATGAAGACATTCAAGAATCGCTAATTTTGAAATCAGTTACCGATAGCTGTCTGCAGCTGTGTGAGTTTATTTATGACATAGCAGACTCGTTGCTCTTTATGCAGTCTACATAATGTTTACTCGCAGAATGAGATAGGAAATATATCTAACAAAGGAATTTAATGTGCCCTACTTCGTCAGCCATTATTATATTGAAGAAATTGGAGGTTTTTTTTTGATGAGTAAGCGACCTACAAACGTCACTACGGGAACAGGATCATTTATCTGCGCATTACTGACATCACAATGAAGACAGTCAAGAATCGCTAATTTTGAAATCAGTTACCGATAGCTATCTGCAGCTTTATGGGTTTATTGATGACATAGCAGACTCGTTGCTCTTTATGCAGTCTACATAATGTTTACGCGCAGAATGAGATAGGAAATATATTTTACAAAGAAACTTAATGTGCCCTACTTCGTCAGCCATTATTATACTGAAGAAATTGGAGGTTTCTTTTTGATGAGTAAGCGACCTACAAACGTCACTACGGGAACAGGATCATTTATCTGCGCATTACTGACATCACAATGAAGACAGTCAAGAATCGCTAATTTTGAAATCAGTTACCGATAGCTATCTGCAGCTTTATGGGTTTATTGATGACATAGCAGACTCGTTGCTCTTTATGCAGTCTACATAATGTTTACGCGCAAAATGAGATAGGAAATATATTTTACAAAGGAATTTAATGTGCCCTACTTCGTTAGCCATTATTATACTGAAGAAATTGGAGGTTTCTTTTTCAGGAGTAAGCGACCTACAAACGTCACTACGGGAACAGGATCATTTATCTGCGCATTACTGACATCACAATGAAGACAGTCAAGAATCGCTAATTTTGAAATCAGTTACCAATAGCTATCTACAGCTTTATGGGTTTATTTATGACATAGCAGACTCGTTGCTCTTTATGCAGTCTACATAATGTTTACGCGCAGAATGAGATAGGAAATATATTTTACAAAGGAATTTAATGTGCCCTACTTCGTCAGCCATTATTGTACTGAAGAAATTGGAGGTTTCTTTTTCAGGAGTAAGCGACCTACAAACGTAACTACGGGAACAGGATCATTTATCTGCGCATTACTGACATCTCAATGAAGGCATTCAAAAATCGCTAATTTTGAAATATGTTACCGATAGCTATCTGCAGCTGTGTGATTTTAATGATGACATAGCAGACTCGTTGCTCTTTATGCAGTCTACATAATGTTTAAGCGCAGAATGAGATAGGAAATATATTTTACAAAGAAATTTAATGTGCCCTACTTCGTCAGCCATTATTATACTGAAGAAATTGGAGGTTTCTTTTTGATGAGTAAGCGACCTACAAACGTCACTACGGGAACAGGATCATTAATCTGCGCATTACTGACATCTCAATGAAGACAGTCAAGAATCGCTAATTTTGAAATCAGTTACCGATAGCTATCTGCAGCTGTGTGAGTTTATTGATGACATAGCAGACTCGTTGCTCTTTATGCAGTCTACATAATGTTTACGCGCAGAATGAGATAGGAAATATATTTTACAAAGGAATTTAATGTGCCCTACTTCGTCAGCCATTATTGTGCTGAAGAAATTGGAGGTTTCTTTTTCATGAGTAAGCGACCTACAAACGTCACTACGGGAACAGGATCATTTATCTGCGCATTACAGACATCTCAATGAAGACATTCAAGAATCGCTAATTTTGAAATCAGTTACCGATAGCTGTCTGCAGCTTTATGGGTTTATTGATGACATAGCAGACTCGTTGCTCTTTATGCAGTCTACATAATGTTTACTCGCAGAATGAGATAGGAAATATATCTAACAAAGGAATTTAATGTGCCCTACTTCGTCAGCCATTATTGTACTGAAGAAATTGGAGGTTTTTTTTTCAGGAGTAAGCGACCTACAAACATCACTACGGGAACAGGATCATTTATCTGCGCATTACTGACATCTCAATGAAGACATTCAAGAATCGCTA
This sequence comes from Amblyomma maculatum, assembly GCF_055883805.1. NCBI lineage: Eukaryota > Metazoa > Arthropoda > Arachnida > Ixodida > Ixodidae > Amblyomma > Amblyomma maculatum. The sequence goes on from NC_139350.1 coordinate 61,697,787, forward strand.
ATTTTGAAATCAGTTACCGATAGCTGTCTGCAGCTTTATGGGTTTATTGATGACATAGCAGACTCGTTGCTCTTTATGCAGTCTACATAATGTTTACTCGCAGAATGAGATAGGAAATATATCTAACAAAGGAATTTAATGTGCCCTACTTCGTCAGCCATTATTGTACTGAAGAAATTGGAGGTTTCTTTTTCAGGAGTAAGCGACCTACAAACGTCACTACGGGAACAGCATCATTTATCTGCGCATTACTGACATCTCAATGAAGACATTCAAGAATCGCTAATTTTGAAATCAGTTACCCGAAGCTGTCTGCAGCTTTATGGGTTTATTGATGACATAGCAGACTCGTTGCTCTTTATGCAGTCTACATAATGTTTACTCGCAGAATGAGATAGGAAATATATCTAACAAAGGAATTTAATGTGCCCTACTTCGTCAGCCATTATTGTACTGAAGAAATTGGAGGTTTTTTTTTCAGAAGTAAGCGACCTACAAACGTAACTACGGGAACAGGATCATTTATCTGCGCATTACTGACATCTCAATGAAGACATTCAAGAATCGCTAATTTTGAAATCAGTTACCGATAGCTGTCTGCAGCTTTATGGGTTTATTGATGACATAGCAGACTCGTTGCTCTTTATGCAGTCTATATAATGTTTACGCGCAGAATGAGATAGGAAATATATTTTACAGAGGAATTTAATGTGCCCTACTTCGTCAGCCATTATTGTGCTGAAGAAATTGGAGGTTTCTTTTTCAGGAGTAAGCGACCTACAAACGTCACTACGGGAACAGGATCATTTATCTGCGCATTACTGACATCTCAATGAAGACATTCAAGAATCGCTAATTTTGAAATCAGTTACCGGAAGCTGTCTGCAGCTTTATGGGTTTATTGATGACATAGCAGACTCGTTGCTCTTTATGCAGTCTACAAAATTTTTACGCGCAAAATGAGATAGGAAATATATTTTACAAAGGAATTTAATGTGCCCTACTTCGTCAGCCATTATTGTACTGAAGAAATTGGAGGTTTCTTTTTCAGGAGTAAGCGACCTACAAACGTCACTACGGGAACAGGATCATTTATCTGCGCATTACTGACATCTCAATGAAGACATCTAAGAATCGCTAATTTTGAAATCAGTTACCGATAGCTGTCTGCAGCTTTATGGGTTTATTGATGACATAGGAGACTCGTTGCTCTTTATGCAGTCTATATAATGTTTACGCGCAGAATGAGATAGGAAATATATTTTACAAAGGAATTTAATGTGCCCTACTTCGTCAGCCATTATTGTGCTGAAGAAATTGGAGGTTTCTTTTTCAGGAGTAAGCGACCTACAAACGTCACTACGGGAACAGGATCATTAATCTGCGCATTACTGACATCTCAATGAAGACATCTAAGAATCGCTAATTTTGAAATCAGTTACCGCTAGCTATCTGCAGCTGTGTGAGTTTATTGATGACATAGCAGACTCGTTGCTCTTTATGCAGTCTACATAATGTTTACGCGCAAAATGAGATAGGAAATATATTTTACAAAGGAATTTAATGTGCCCTACTTCGTTAGCCATTATTATACTGAAGAAATTGGAGGTTTCTTTTTCATGAGTAAGCGACCTACAAACGTCACTACGGGAACAGGATCATTTATCTGCGAATTACTGACATCGCAATGAAGACAGTCAAGAATCGCTAATTTTGAAATCAGTTACCGATAGCTATCTGCAGCTTTATGGGTTTATTGATGACATAGCAGACTCGTTGCTCTTTATGCAGTCTACATAATATTTACGCGCAGAATGAGATAGGAAATATATTTTACAAAGGAATTTAATGTGCCCTACTTCGTCAGCCATTATTGTACTGAAGAAATTGGAGGTTTCTTTTTCAGGAGTAAGCGACCTACAAACGTCACTACGGGAACAGGATCATTTATCTGCGCATTACTGACATCTCAATGAAGACATCTAAGAATCGCTAATTTTGAAATCAGTTACCGATAGCTATCTGCAGCTGTGTGAGTTTAATGATGACATAGCAGACTCGTTGCTCTTTATGCAGTCTACAAAATTTTTACGCGCAAAATGAGATAGGAAATATATTTTACAAAGGAATTTAATGTGCCCTACTTCGTCAGCCATTATTGTACTGAAGAAATTGGAGGTTTCTTTTTCAGGAGTAAGCGACCTACAAACGTCACTACGGGAACAGGATCATTTATCTGCGCATTACTGACATCTCAATGAAGACATCTAAGAATCGCTAATTTTGAAATCAGTTACCGATAGCTATCTGCAGCTGTGTGAGTTTAATGATGACATAGCAGACTCGTTGCTCTTTATGCAGTCTACATAATGTTTACGCGCAAAATGAGATAGGAAATATATTTTACAAAGGAATTTAATGTGCCCTACTTCGTCAGCCATTATTGTACTGAAGAAATTGGAGGTTTCTTTTTCAGGAGTAAGCGACCTACAAACGTCACTACTGGAACAGGATCATTTATCTGCGCATTACTGACATCTCAATGAAGACATCTAAGAATCGCTAATTTTGAAATCAGTTACCGATAGCTATCTGCAGCTGTGTGAGTTTAATGATGACATAGCAGACTCGTTGCTCTTTATGCAGTCTACATAATGTTTACGCGCAAAATGAGATAGGAAATATATTTTACAAAGGAATTTAATGTGCCCTACTTCGTCAGCCATTATTATATTGAAGAAATTGGAGGTTTTTTTTTTGATGAGTAAGCGACCTACAAACGTCACTACGGGAACAGGATCATTTATCTGCGCATTACTGACATCACAATGAAGACAGTCAAGAATCGCTAACTTTGAAATCAGTTACCGATAGCATTCTGCAGCTTTATGGGTTTATTGATGACATAGCAGACTCGTTGCTCTTTATGCAGTCTACATAATGTTTACTCGCAGAATGAGATAGGAAATATATCTAACAAAGGAATTTAATGTGCCCTACTTCGTCAGCCATTATTGTACTGAAGAAATTGGAGGTTTTTTTTTCAGAAGTAAGCGACCTACAAACGTAACTACGGGAACAGGATCATTTATCTGCGCATTACTGACATCTCAATGAAGACATTCAAGAATCGCTAATTTTGAAATCAGTTACCGATAGCTGTCTGCAGCTTTATGGGTTTATTGAGGACATAGCAGACTCGTTGCTCTTTATGCAGTCTATATAATGTTTACGCGCAGAATGAGATAGGAAATATATTTTACAGAGGAATTTAATGTGCCCTACTTCGTCAGCCATTATTGTGCTGAAGAAATTGGAGGTTTCTTTTTCAGGAGTAAGCGACCTACAAACGTCACTACGGGAACAGGATCATTAATCTGCGCATTACTGACATCTCAATGAAGACATCTAAGAATCGCTAATTTTGAAATCAGTTACCGCTAGCTATCTGCAGCTGTGTGAGTTTATTGATGACATAGCAGACTCGTTGCTCTTTATGCAGTCTACATAATGTTTACGCGCAAAATGAGATAGGAAATATATTTTACAAAGGAATTTAATGTGCCCTACTTCGTTAGCCATTATTATACTGAAGAAATTGGAGGTTTCTTTTTCATGAGTAAGCGACCTACAAACGTCACTACGGGAACAGGATCATTTATCTGCGAATTACTGACATCGCAATGAAGACAGTCAAGAATCGCTAATTTTGAAATCAGTTACCGATAGCTATCTGCAGCTTTATGGGTTTATTGATGACATAGCAGACTCGTTGCTCTTTATGCAGTCTACATAATGTTTACGCGCAGAATGAGATAGGAAATATATTTTACAAAGGAATTTAATGTGCCCTACTTCGTCAGCCATTATTGTACTGAAGAAATTGGAGGTTTCTTTTTCAGGAGTAAGCGACCTACAAACGTCACTACGGGAACAGGATCATTTATCTGCGCATTACTGACATCTCAATGAAGACATCTAAGAATCGCTAATTTTGAAATCAGTTACCGATAGCTATCTGCAGCTGTGTGAGTTTAATGATGACATAGCAGACTCGTTGCTCTTTATGCAGTCTACATAATGTTTACTCGCAGAATGAGATAGGAAATATATCTAACAAAGGAATTTAATGTGCCCTACTTCGTCAGCCATTATTGTACTGAAGAAATTGGAGGTTTCTTTTTCAGGAGTAAGCGACCTACAAACGTCACTACGGGAACAGGATCATTTATCTGCGCATTACTGACATCTCAATGAAGACATTCAAGAATCGCTAATTTTGAAATCAGTTACCGATAGCATTCTGCAGCTTTATGGGTTTATTGATGACATAGCAGACTCGTTGCTCTTTATGCAGTCTACATAATGTTTACTCGCAGAATGAGATAGGAAATATATCTAACAAAGGAATTTAATGTGCCCTACTTCGTCAGCCATTATTGTACTGAAGAAATTGGAGGTTTTTTTTTCAGAAGTAAGCGACCTACAAACGTAACTACGGGAACAGGATCAATTATCTGCGCATTACTGACATCCCAATGAAGACATTCAAGAATCGCTAATTTTGAAATCAGTTACCGCTAGCTATCTGCAGCTGTGTGAGTTTATTGATGACATAGCAGACTCGTTGCTCTTTATGCAGTCTACATAATGTTTACGCGCAAAATGAGATAGGAAATATATTTTACAAAGGAATTTAATGTGCCCTACTTCGTTAGCCATTATTATACTGAAGAAATTGGAGGTTTCTTTTTCATGAGTAAGCGACCTACAAACGTCACTACGGGAACAGGATCATTTATCTGCGAATTACTGACATCACAATGAAGACAGTCAAGAATCGCTAATTTTGAAATCAGTTACCGATAGCTATCTGCAGCTTTATGGGTTTATTGATGACATAGCAGACTCGTTGCTCTTTATGCAGTCTACATAATATTTACGCGCAGAATGAGATAGGAAATATATTTTACAAAGGAATTTAATGTGCCCTACTTCGTCAGCCATTTTTGTACTGAAGAAATTGGAGGTTTCTTTTTCAGGAGTAAGCGACCTACAAACGTCACTACGGGAACAGGATCATTTATCTGCGCATTACTGACATCTCAATGAAGACATTCAAGAATCGCTAATTTTGAAATCAGTTACCGGAAGCTGTCTGCAGCTTTATGGGTTTATTGATGACATAGGAGACTCGTTGCTCTTTATGCAGTCTATATAATGTTTACGCGCAGAATGAGATAGGAAATATATTTTACAAAGGAATTTAATGTGCCCTACTTCGTCAGCCATTATTGTGCTGAAGAAATTGGAGGTTTCTTTTTCAGGAGTAAGCGACCTACAAACGTCACTACGGGAACAGGATCATTAATCTGCGCATTACTGACATCTCAATGAAGACATCTAAGAATCGCTAATTTTGAAATCAGTTACCGCTAGCTATCTGCAGCTGTGTGAGTTTATTGATGACATAGCAGACTCGTTGCTCTTTATGCAGTCTACATAATGTTTACGCGCAAAATGAGATAGGAAATATATTTTACAAAGGAATTTAATGTGCCCTACTTCGTTAGCCATTATTATACTGAAGAAATTGGAGGTTTCTTTTTCATGAGTAAGCGACCTACAAACGTCACTACGGGAACAGGATCATTTATCTGCGCATTACTGACATCTCAATGAAGACATCTAAGAATCGCTAATTTTGAAATCAGTTACCGATAGCTATCTGCAGCTGTGTGAGTTTAATGATGACATAGCAGACTCGTTGCTCTTTATGCAGTCTACATAATGTTTACGCGCAAAATGAGATAGGAAATATATTTTACAAAGGAATTTAATGTGCCCTACTTCGTCAGCCATTATTGTACTGAAGAAATTGGAGGTTTCTTTTTCAGGAGTAAGCGACCTACAAACGTCACTACTGGAACAGGATCATTTATCTGCGCATTACTGACATCTCAATGAAGACATCTAAGAATCGCTAATTTTGAAATCAGTTACCGATAGCTATCTGCAGCTGTGTGAGTTTAATGATGACATAGCAGACTCGTTGCTCTTTATGCAGTCTACATAATGTTTACGCGCAAAATGAGATAGGAAATATATTTTACAAAGGAATTTAATGTGCCCTACTTCGTCAGCCATTATTATATTGAAGAAATTGGAGGTTTTTTTTTTGATGAGTAAGCGACCTACAAACGTCACTACGGGAACAGGATCATTTATCTGCGCATTACTGACATCACAATGAAGACAGTCAAGAATCGCTAACTTTGAAATCAGTTACCGATAGCTATCTGCAGCTTTATGGGTTTATTGATGACATAGCAGACTCGTTGCTCTTTATGCAGTCTACATAATGTTTACGCGCAGAATGAGATAGGAAATATATTTTACAAAGAAATTTAATGTGCCCTACTTCGTCAGCCATTATTATACTGAAGAAATTGGAGGTTTCTTTTTCAGGAGTAAGCGACCTACAAACGTAACTACGGGAACAGGATCACTTATCTGCGCATTACTGACATCTCAATGAAGACATTCAAGAATCGCTAATTTTGAAATCAGTTACCGATAGCTATCTGCAGCTTTATGGGTTTATTGATGACATAGCAGACTCGTTGCTCTTTATGCAGTCTACATAATGTTTACGCCCAAATGAGATAGGAAATATATTTTACAAAGAAATTTAATGTGCCCTACTTCGTCAGCCATTATTATACTGAAGAAATTGGAGGTTTCTTTTTGATGAGTAAGCGACCTACAAACGTCACTACGGGAACAGTATCATTAATCTGCGCATTACTGACATCTCAATGAAGACAGTCAAGAATCGCTAATTTTGAAATCAGTTACCGATAGCTATCTGCAGCTGTGTGAGTTTATTGATGACATAGTAGACTCGTTGCTCTTTATGCAGTCTACATAATGTTTACGCGCAGAATGAGATAGGAAATATATTTTACAAAGGAATTTAATGTGCCCTACTTCGTCAGCCATTATTGTGCTGAAGAAATTGGAGGTTTCTTTTTCATGAGTAAGCGACCTACAAACGTCACTACGGGAACAGGATCATTTATCTGCGCATTACTGACATCTCAATGAAGACATTCAAGAATCGCTAATTTTGAAATCAGTTACCGATAGCTGTCTGCAGCTTTATGGGTTTATTGATGAAATAGCAGACTCGTTGCTCTTTATGCAGTCTACATAATGTTTACTCGCAGAATGAGATAGGAAATATATCTAACAAAGGAATTTAATGTGCCCTACTTCGTCAGCCATTATTGTACTGAAGAAATTGGAGGTTTCTTTTTCAGGAGTAAGCGACCTACAAACGTCACTACGGGAACAGGATCATTTATCTGCGCATTACTGACATCTCAATGAAGACATTCAAGAATCGCTAATTTTGAAATCAGTTACCGATAGCATTCTGCAGCTTTATGGGTTTATTGATGACATAGCAGACTCGTTGCTCTTTATGCAGTCTACATAATGTTTACTCGCAGAATGAGATAGGAAATATATCTAACAAAGGAATTTAATGTGCCCTACTTCGTCAGCCATTATTGTACTGAAGAAATTGGAGGTTTTTTTTTTCAGGAGTAAGCGACCTACAAACGTCACTACGGGAACAGGATCATTTATCTGCGCATTACTGACATCACAATGAAGACAGTCAAGAATCGCTAACTTTGAAATCAGTTACCGATAGCTATCTGCAGCTTTATGGGTTTATTGATGACATAGCAGACTCGTTGCTCTTTATGCAGTCTACATAATGTTTACGCGCAGAATGAGATAGGAAATATATTTTACAAAGAAATTTAATGTGCCCTACTTCGTCAGCCATTATTATACTGAAGAAATTGGAGGTTTCTTTTTCAGGAGTAAGCGACCTACAAACGTAACTACGGGAACAGGATCACTTATCTGCGCATTACTGACATCTCAATGAAGACATTCAAGAATCGCTAATTTTGAAATCAGTTACCGATAGCTATCTGCAGCTTTATGGGTTTATTGTTGACATAGCAGACTCGTTGCTCTTTATGCAGTCTACATAATGTTTACGCCCAAATGAGATAGGAAATATATTTTACAAAGAAATTTAATGTGCCCTACTTCGTCAGCCATTATTATACTGAAGAAATTGGAGGTTTCTTTTTGATGAGTAAGCGACCTACAAACGTCACTACGGGAACAGTATCATTAATCTGCGCATTACTGACATCTCAATGAAGACAGTCAAGAATCGCTAATTTTGAAATCAGTTACCGATAGCTATCTGCAGCTGTGTGAGTTTATTGATGACATAGTAGACTCGTTGCTCTTTATGCAGTCTACATAATGTTTACGCGCAGAATGAGATAGGAAATATATTTTACAAAGGAATTTAATGTGCCCTACTTCGTCAGCCATTATTGTGCTGAAGAAATTGGAGGTTTCTTTTTCATGAGTAAGCGACCTACAAACGTCACTACGGGAACAGGATCATTTATCTGCGCATTACTGACATCTCAATGAAGACATTCAAGAATCGCTAATTTTGAAATCAGTTACCGATAGCTGTCTGCAGCTTTATGGGTTTATTGATGACATAGCAGACTCGTTGCTCTTTATGCAGTCTACATAATGTTTACTCGCAGAATGAGATAGGAAATATATCTAACAAAGGAATTTAATGTGCCCTACTTCGTCAGCCATTATTGTACTGAAGAAATTGGAGGTTTTTTTTTTCAGGAGTAAGCGACCTACAAACGTCACTACGGGAACAGGATCATTTATCTGCGCATTACTGACATCTCAATGAAGACATTCAAGAATCGCTAATTTTGAAATCAGTTACCGATAGCTGTCTGCAGCTTTATGGGTTTATTGATGACATAGCAGACTCGTTGCTCTTTATGCAGTCTACATAATGTTTACTCGCAGAATGAGATAGGAAATATATCTAACAAAGGAATTTAATGTGCCCTTCTTCGTCAGCCATTATTGCACTGAAGAAATTGGAGGTTTCTTTTTCAGGAGTAAGCGACCTACAAACGTCACTACGGGAACAGGATCATTTATCTGCGCATTACTGACATCTCAATGAAGACATTCAAGAATCGCTAATTTTGAAATCAGTTACCGGAAGCTGTCTGCAGCTTTATGGGTTTATTGATGACATAGCAGACTCGTTGCTCTTTATGCAGTCTACATAATGTTTACTCGCAGAATGAGATAGGAAATATATCTAACAAAGGAATTTAATGTGCCCTACTTCGTCAGCCATTATTGTACTGAAGAAATTGGAGGTTTTTTTTCAGAAGTAAGCGACCTACAAACGTAACTACGGGAACAGGATCATTTATCTGCGCATTACTGACATCTCAATGAAGACATTCAAGAATCGCTAATTTTGAAATCAGTTACCGATAGCTGTCTGCAGCTTTATGGGTTTATTGATGACATAGCAGACTCGTTGCTCTTTATGCAGTCTACATAATGTTTACTCGCAGAATGAGATAGGAAATATATCTAACAAAGGAATTTAATGTGCCCTACTTCGTCAGCCATTATTGTATTGAAGAAATTGGAGGTTTATTTTTCAGGAGTAAGCGACCTACAAACGTCACGACGGGAACAGGATCATTTATCTGCGCATTACTGACATCTCAATGAAGACATTCAAGAATCGCTAATTTTGAAATCAGTTACCGATAGCTATCTGCAGCTTTATGGGTTTATTGATGACATAGCAGACTCGTTGCTCTTTATGCAGTCTACATAATGTTTACGCCCAAATGAGATAGGAAATATATTTTACAAAGAAATTTAATGTGCCCTACTTCGTCAGCCATTATTATACTGAAGAAATTGGAGGTTTCTTTTTGATGAGTAAGCGACCTACAAACGTCACTACGGGAACAGTATCATTAATCTGCGCATTACTGACATCTCAATGAAGACAGTCAAGAATCGCTAATTTTGAAATCAGTTACCGATAGCTATCTGCAGCTGTGTGAGTTTATTGATGACATAGTAGACTCGTTGCTCTTTATGCAGTCTACATAATGTTTACGCGCAGAATGAGATAGGAAATATATTTTACAAAGGAATTTAATGTGCCCTACTTCGTCAGCCATTATTGTGCTGAAGAAATTGGAGGTTTCTTTTTCATGAGTAAGCGACCTACAAACGTCACTACGGGAACAGGATCATTTATCTGCGCATTACTGACATCTCAATGAAGACATTCAAGAATCGCTAATTTTGAAATCAGTTACCGATAGCTGTCTGCAGCTTTATGGGTTTATTGATGAAATAGCAGACTCGTTGCTCTTTATGCAGTCTACATAATGTTTACTCGCAGAATGAGATAGGAAATATATCTAACAAAGGAATTTAATGTGCCCTACTTCGTCAGCCATTATTGTACTGAAGAAATTGGAGGTTTCTTTTTCAGGAGTAAGCGACCTACAAACGTCACTACGGGAACAGGATCATTTATCTGCGCATTACTGACATCTCAATGAAGACATTCAAGAATCGCTAATTTTGAAATCAGTTACCGATAGCATTCTGCAGCTTTATGGGTTTATTGATGACATAGCAGACTCGTTGCTCTTTATGCAGTCTACATAATGTTTACTCGCAGAATGAGATAGGAAATATATCTAACAAAGGAATTTAATGTGCCCTACTTCGTCAGCCATTATTGTACTGAAGAAATTGGAGGTTTTTTTTTTCAGGAGTAAGCGACCTACAAACGTCACTACGGGAACAGGATCATTTATCTGCGCATTACTGACATCACAATGAAGACAGTCAAGAATCGCTAACTTTGAAATCAGTTACCGATAGCTATCTGCAGCTTTATGGGTTTATTGATGACATAGCAGACTCGTTGCTCTTTATGCAGTCTACATAATGTTTACGCGCAGAATGAGATAGGAAATATATTTTACAAAGAAATTTAATGTGCCCTACTTCGTCAGCCATTATTATACTGAAGAAATTGGAGGTTTCTTTTTCAGGAGTAAGCGACCTACAAACGTAACTACGGGAACAGGATCACTTATCTGCGCATTACTGACATCTCAATGAAGACATTCAAGAATCGCTAATTTTGAAATCAGTTACCGATAGCTATCTGCAGCTTTATGGGTTTATTGTTGACATAGCAGACTCGTTGCTCTTTATGCAGTCTACATAATGTTTACGCCCAAATGAGATAGGAAATATATTTTACAAAGAAATTTAATGTGCCCTACTTCGTCAGCCATTATTATACTGAAGAAATTGGAGGTTTCTTTTTGATGAGTAAGCGACCTACAAACGTCACTACGGGAACAGTATCATTAATCTGCGCATTACTGACATCTCAATGAAGACAGTCAAGAATCGCTAATTTTGAAATCAGTTACCGATAGCTATCTGCAGCTGTGTGAGTTTATTGATGACATAGTAGACTCGTTGCTCTTTATGCAGTCTACATAATGTTTACGCGCAGAATGAGATAGGAAATATATTTTACAAAGGAATTTAATGTGCCCTACTTCGTCAGCCATTATTGTGCTGAAGAAATTGGAGGTTTCTTTTTCATGAGTAAGCGACCTACAAACGTCACTACGGGAACAGGATCATTTATCTGCGCATTACTGACATCTCAATGAAGACATTCAAGAATCGCTAATTTTGAAATCAGTTACCGATAGCTGTCTGCAGCTTTATGGGTTTATTGATGACATAGCAGACTCGTTGCTCTTTATGCAGTCTACATAATGTTTACTCGCAGAATGAGATAGGAAATATATCTAACAAAGGAATTTAATGTGCCCTACTTCGTCAGCCATTATTGTACTGAAGAAATTGGAGGTTTTTTTTTTCAGGAGTAAGCGACCTACAAACGTCACTACGGGAACAGGATCATTTATCTGCGCATTACTGACATCTCAATGAAGACATTCAAGAATCGCTAATTTTGAAATCAGTTACCGATAGCTGTCTGCAGCTTTATGGGTTTATTGATGACATAGCAGACTCGTTGCTCTTTATGCAGTCTACATAATGTTTACTCGCAGAATGAGATAGGAAATATATCTAACAAAGGAATTTAATGTGCCCTTCTTCGTCAGCCATTATTGCACTGAAGAAATTGGAGGTTTCTTTTTCAGGAGTAAGCGACCTACAAACGTCACTACGGGAACAGGATCATTTATCTGCGCATTACTGACATCTCAATGAAGACATTCAAGAATCGCTAATTTTGAAATCAGTTACCGGAAGCTGTCTGCAGCTTTATGGGTTTATTGATGACATAGCAGACTCGTTGCTCTTTATGCAGTCTACATAATGTTTACTCGCAGAATGAGATAGGAAATATATCTAACAAAGGAATTTAATGTGCCCTACTTCGTCAGCCATTATTGTACTGAAGAAATTGGAGGTTTTTTTTCAGAAGTAAGCGACCTACAAACGTAACTACGGGAACAGGATCATTTATCTGCGCATTACTGACATCTCAATGAAGACATTCAAGAATCGCTAATTTTGAAATCAGTTACCGATAGCTGTCTGCAGCTTTATGGGTTTATTGATGACATAGCAGACTCGTTGCTCTTTATGCAGTCTACATAATGTTTACTCGCAGAATGAGATAGGAAATATATCTAACAAAGGAATTTAATGTGCCCTACTTCGTCAGCCATTATTGTATTGAAGAAATTGGAGGTTTATTTTTCAGGAGTAAGCGACCTACAAACGTCACGACGGGAACAGGATCATTTATCTGCGCATTACTGACATCTCAATGAAGACATTCAAGAATCGCTAATTTTGAAATCAGTTACCGATAGCTATCTGCAGCTTTATGGGTTTATTGATGACATAGCAGACTCGTTGCTCTTTATGCAGTCTACATAATGTTTACGCCCAAATGAGATAGGAAATATATTTTACAAAGAAATTTAATGTGCCCTACTTCGTCAGCCATTATTATACTGAAGAAATTGGAGGTTTCTTTTTGATGAGTAAGCGACCTACAAACGTCACTACGGGAACAGTATCATTAATCTGCGCATTACTGACATCTCAATGAAGACAGTCAAGAATCGCTAATTTTGAAATCAGTTACCGATAGCTATCTGCAGCTGTGTGAGTTTATTGATGACATAGTAGACTCGTTGCTCTTTATGCAGTCTACATAATGTTTACGCGCAGAATGAGATAGGAAATATATTTTACAAAGGAATTTAATGTGCCCTACTTCGTCAGCCATTATTGTGCTGAAGAAATTGGAGGTTTCTTTTTCATGAGTAAGCGACCTACAAACGTCACTACGGGAACAGGATCATTTATCTGCGCATTACTGACATCTCAATGAAGACATTCAAGAATCGCTAATTTTGAAATCAGTTACCGATAGCTGTCTGCAGCTTTATGGGTTTATTGATGAAATAGCAGACTCGTTGCTCTTTATGCAGTCTACATAATGTTTACTCGCAGAATGAGATAGGAAATATATCTAACAAAGGAATTTAATGTGCCCTACTTCGTCAGCCATTATTGTACTGAAGAAATTGGAGGTTTCTTTTTCAGGAGTAAGCGACCTACAAACGTCACTACGGGAACAGGATCATTTATCTGCGCATTACTGACATCTCAATGAAGACATTCAAGAATCGCTAATTTTGAAATCAGTTACCGATAGCATTCTGCAGCTTTATGGGTTTATTGATGACATAGCAGACTCGTTGCTCTTTATGCAGTCTACATAATGTTTACTCGCAGAATGAGATAGGAAATATATCTAACAAAGGAATTTAATGTGCCCTACTTCGTCAGCCATTATTGTACTGAAGAAATTGGAGGTTTTTTTTTTCAGGAGTAAGCGACCTACAAACGTCACTACGGGAACAGGATCATTTATCTGCGCATTACTGACATCACAATGAAGACAGTCAAGAATCGCTAACTTTGAAATCAGTTACCGATAGCTATCTGCAGCTTTATGGGTTTATTGATGACATAGCAGACTCGTTGCTCTTTATGCAGTCTACATAATGTTTACGCGCAGAATGAGATAGGAAATATATTTTACAAAGAAATTTAATGTGCCCTACTTCGTCAGCCATTATTATACTGAAGAAATTGGAGGTTTCTTTTTCAGGAGTAAGCGACCTACAAACGTAACTACGGGAACAGGATCACTTATCTGCGCATTACTGACATCTCAATGAAGACATTCAAGAATCGCTAATTTTGAAATCAGTTACCGATAGCTATCTGCAGCTTTATGGGTTTATTGTTGACATAGCAGACTCGTTGCTCTTTATGCAGTCTACATAATGTTTACGCCCAAATGAGATAGGAAATATATTTTACAAAGAAATTTAATGTGCCCTACTTCGTCAGCCATTATTATACTGAAGAAATTGGAGGTTTCTTTTTGATGAGTAAGCGACCTACAAACGTCACTACGGGAACAGTATCATTAATCTGCGCATTACTGACATCTCAATGAAGACAGTCAAGAATCGCTAATTTTGAAATCAGTTACCGATAGCTATCTGCAGCTGTGTGAGTTTATTGATGACATAGTAGACTCGTTGCTCTTTATGCAGTCTACATAATGTTTACGCGCAGAATGAGATAGGAAATATATTTTACAAAGGAATTTAATGTGCCCTACTTCGTCAGCCATTATTGTGCTGAAGAAATTGGAGGTTTCTTTTTCATGAGTAAGCGACCTACAAACGTCACTACGGGAACAGGATCATTTATCTGCGCATTACTGACATCTCAATGAAGACATTCAAGAATCGCTAATTTTGAAATCAGTTACCGATAGCTGTCTGCAGCTTTATGGGTTTATTGATGACATAGCAGACTCGTTGCTCTTTATGCAGTCTACATAATGTTTACTCGCAGAATGAGATAGGAAATATATCTAACAAAGGAATTTAATGTGCCCTACTTCGTCAGCCATTATTGTACTGAAGAAATTGGAGGTTTTTTTTTTCAGGAGTAAGCGACCTACAAACGTCACTACGGGAACAGGATCATTTATCTGCGCATTACTGACATCTCAATGAAGACATTCAAGAATCGCTAATTTTGAAATCAGTTACCGATAGCTGTCTGCAGCTTTATGGGTTTATTGATGACATAGCAGACTCGTTGCTCTTTATGCAGTCTACATAATGTTTACTCGCAGAATGAGATAGGAAATATATCTAACAAAGGAATTTAATGTGCCCTTCTTCGTCAGCCATTATTGTACTGAAGAAATTGGAGGTTTCTTTTTCAGGAGTAAGCGACCTACAAACGTCACTACGGGAACAGGATCATTTATCTGCGCATTACTGACATCTCAATGAAGACATTCAAGAATCGCTAATTTTGAAATCAGTTACCGGAAGCTGTCTGCAGCTTTATGGGTTTATTGATGACATAGCAGACTCGTTGCTCTTTATGCAGTCTACATAATGTTTACTCGCAGAATGAGATAGGAAATATATCTAACAAAGGAATTTAATGTGCCCTACTTCGTCAGCCATTATTGTACTGAAGAAATTGGAGGTTTTTTTTCAGAAGTAAGCGACCTACAAACGTAACTACGGGAACAGGATCATTTATCTGCGCATTACTGACATCTCAATGAAGACATTCAAGAATCGCTAATTTTGAAATCAGTTACCGATAGCTGTCTGCAGCTTTATGGGTTTATTGATGACATAGCAGACTCGTTGCTCTTTATGCAGTCTACATAATGTTTACTCGCAGAATGAGATAGGAAATATATCTAACAAAGGAATTTAATGTGCCCTACTTCGTCAGCCATTATTGTATTGAAGAAATTGGAGGTTTATTTTTCAGGAGTAAGCGACCTACAAACGTCACGACGGGAACAGGATCATTTATCTGCGCATTACTGACATCTCAATGAAGACATTCAAGAATCGCTAATTTTGAAATCAGTTACCGATAGCTGTCTGCAGCTTTATGGGTTTATTGATGACATAGCAGACTCGTTGCTCTTTATGCAGTCTATATAATGTTTACGCGCAGAATGAGATAGGAAATATATTTTACAAAGGAATTTAATGTGCCCTACTTCGTCAGCCATTATTGTGCTGAAGAAATTGGAGGTTTCTTTTTCAGGAGTAAGCGACCTACAAACGTCACTACGGGAACAGGATCATTAATCTGCGCATTACTGACATCTCAATGAAGACATCTAAGAATCGCTAATTTTGAAATCAGTTACCGCTAGCTATCTGCAGCTGTGTGAGTTTATTGATGACATAGCAGACTCGTTGCTCTTTATGCAGTCTACATAATGTTTACGCGCAAAATGAGATAGGAAATATATTTTACAAAGGAATTTAATGTGCCCTACTTCGATAGCCATTATTATACTGAAGAAATTGGAGGTTTCTTTTTCATGAGTAAGCGACCTACAAACGTCACTACGGGAACAGGATCATTTATCTGCGAATTACTGACATCACAATGAAGACAGTCAAGAATCGCTAATTTTGAAATCAGTTACCGATAGCTATCTGCAGCTGTGTGAGTTTAATGATGACATAGCAGACTCGTTGCTCTTTATGCAGTCTACATAATGTTTACGCGCAAAATGAGATAGGAAAAATATTTTACAAAGGAATTTAATGTGCCCTACTTCGTCAGCCATTATTGTACTGAAGAAATTGGAGGTTTCTTTTTCAGGAGTAAGCGACCTACAAACGTCACTACGGGAACAGGATCATTTATCTGCGCATTACTGACATCTCAATGAAGACATCTAAGAATCGCTAATTTTGAAATCAGTTACCGATAGCTATCTGCAGCTGTGTGAGTTTAATGATGACATAGCAGACTCGTTGCTCTTTATGCAGTCTACATAATGTTTACGCGCAAAATGAGATAGGAAATATATTTTACAAAGGAATTTAATGTGCCCTACTTCGTCAGCCATTATTATATTGAGGAAATTGGAGGTTTTTTTTTGATGAGTAAGCGACCTACAAACGTCACTACGGGAACAGGATCATTTATCTGCGCATTACTGACATCACAATGAAGACAGTCAAGAATCGCTAATTTTGAAATCAGTTACCGATAGCTATCTGCAGCTTTATGGGTTTATTGATGACATAGCAGACTCGTTGCTCTTTATGCAGTCTACATAATGTTTACGCGCAGAATGAGATAGGAAATATATTTTACAAAGAAATTTAATGTGCCCTACTTCGTCAGCCATTATTATACTGAAGAAATTGGAGGTTTCTTTTTCAGGAGTAAGCGACCTACAAACGTCACTACGGGAACAGGATCATTTATCTGCGCATTACTGACATCTCAATGAAGACATTCAAGAATCGCTAATTTTGAAATCAGTTACCGGAAGCTGTCTGCAGCTTTATGGGTTTATTGATGACATAGCAGACTCGTTGCTCTTTATGCAGTCTACATAATGTTTACTCGCAGAATGAGATAGGAAATATATCTAACAAAGGAATTTAATGTGCCCTACTTCGTCAGCCATTATTGTACTGAAGAAATTGGAGGTTTTTTTTCAGAAGTAAGCGACCTACAAACGTAACTACGGGAACAGGATCATTTATCTGCGCATTACTGACATCTCAATGAAGACATTCAAGAATCGCTAATTTTGAAATCAGTTACCGATAGCTGTCTGCAGCTTTATGGGTTTATTGATGACATAGCAGACTCGTTGCTCTTTATGCAGTCTACATAATGTTTACTCGCAGAATGAGATAGGAAATATATCTAACAAAGGAATTTAATGTGCCCTACTTCGTCAGCCATTATTGTATTGAAGAAATTGGAGGTTTCTTTTTCAGGAGTAAGCGACCTACAAACGTCACGACGGGAACAGGATCATTTATCTGCGCATTACTGACATCTCAATGAAGACATTCAAGAATCGCTAATTTTGAAATCAGTTACCGATAGCTGTCTGCAGCTTTATGGGTTTATTGATGACATAGCAGACTCGTTGCTCTTTATGCAGTCTATATAATGTTTACGCGCAGAATGAGATAGGAAATATATTTTACAAAGGAATTTAATGTGCCCTACTTCGTCAGCCATTATTGTGCTGAAGAAATTGGAGGTTTCTTTTTCAGGAGTAAGCGACCTACAAACGTCACTACGGGAACAGGATCATTAATCTGCGCATTACTGACATCTCAATGAAGACATCTAAGAATCGCTAATTTTGAAATCAGTTACCGCTAGCTATCTGCAGCTGTGTGAGTTTATTGATGACATAGCAGACTCGTTGCTCTTTATGCAGTCTACATAATGTTTACGCGCAAAATGAGATAGGAAATATATTTTACAAAGGAATTTAATGTGCCCTACTTCGATAGCCATTATTATACTGAAGAAATTGGAGGTTTCTTTTTCATGAGTAAGCGACCTACAAACGTCACTACGGGAACAGGATCATTTATCTGCGAATTACTGACATCACAATGAAGACAGTCAAGAATCGCTAATTTTGAAATCAGTTACCGATAGCTATCTGCAGCTGTGTGAGTTTAATGATGACATAGCAGACTCGTTGCTCTTTATGCAGTCTACATAATGTTTACGCGCAAAATGAGATAGGAAAAATATTTTACAAAGGAATTTAATGTGCCCTACTTCGTCAGCCATTATTGTACTGAAGAAATTGGAGGTTTCTTTTTCAGGAGTAAGCGACCTACAAACGTCACTACGGGAACAGGATCATTTATCTGGGCATTACTGACATCTCAATGAAGACATCTAAGAATCGCTAATTTTGAAATCAGTTACCGATAGCTATCTGCAGCTGTGTGAGTTTAATGATGACATAGCAGACTCGTTGCTCTTTATGCAGTCTACATAATGTTTACGCGCAAAATGAGATAGGAAATATATTTTACAAAGGAATTTAATGTGCCCTACTTCGTCAGCCATTATTATATTGAAGAAATTGGAGGTTTTTTTTGACGAGTAAGCGACCTACAAACGTCACTACGGGAACAGGATCATTTATCTGCGCATTACTGACATCACAATGAAGACAGTCAAGAATCGCTAATTTTGAAATCAGTTACCGATAGCTATCTGCAGCTTTATGGGTTTATTGATGACATAGCAGACTCGTTGCTCTTTATGCAGTCTACATAATGTTTACGCGCAGAATGAGATAGGAAATATATTTTACAAAGAAATTTAATGTGCCCTACTTCGTCAGCCATTATTATACTGAAGAAATTGGAGGTTTCTTTTTCAGGAGTAAGCGACCTACAAACGTAACTACGGGAACAGGATCATTTATCTGCGCATTACTGACATCTCAATGAAGACATTCAAGAATCGCTAATTTTGAAATCAGTTACCGATAGCTATCTGCAGCTTTGTGGGTTTATTGATGACATAGCAGACTCGTTGCTCTTTATGCAGTCTACATAATGTTTACGCGCAAAATGAGATAGGAAATATATTTTACAAAGAAATTTAATGTGCCCTACTTCGTTAGCCATTATTATACTGAAGAAATTGGAGGTTTCTTTTTCAGGAGTAAGCGACCTACAAACGTCACTACGGGAACAGGATCATTTATCTGCGCATTACTGACATCTCAATGAAGACATTCAAGAATCGCTAATTTTGAAATCAGTTACCGATAGCTATCTGCAGCTGTGTGAGTTTAATGATGACATAGCAGACTCTTTGCTCTTTATGAAGTCTACATAATGTTTACGCGTAAAATGAGATAGGAAATATATTTTACAAAGGAATTTAATGTGCGCTACTTCGTCAGCCATTATTATACTGAAGAAATTGGACGTTTCTTTTTGATGAGTAAGCGACCTACAAACGTCACTACGGGAACAGGATCATTAATCTGCGCATTACTGACATCTCAATGAAGACAGTCAAGAATCGCTAATTTTGAAATCAGTTACCGATAGCTATCTGCAGCTTTATGGGTTTATTGATGACATAGCAGACTCGTTGCTCTTTATGCAGTCTACATAATGTTTACGCGCAAAATGAGATAGGAAATATATTTTACAAATGAATTTAATGTGCCCTACTTCGTTAGCCATTATTATACTGAAGAAATTGGAGGTTTCTTTTTCAGGAGTAAGCGACCTACAAACGTCACTACGGGAACACGATCATTTATCTGCGCATTACTGACATCTCAATGAAGACATTCAAGAATCGCTAATTTTGAAATCAGTTACCGATAGCTATCTGCAGCTGTGTGAGTTTATTTATGACATAGCAGACTCGTTGCTCTTTATGCAGTCTACATAATGTTTACTCGCAGAATGAGATAGGAAATATATCTAACAAAGGAATTTAATGTGCCCTACTTCGTCAGCCATTATTATATTGAAGAAATTGGAGGTTTTTTTTTGATGAGTAAGCGACCTACAAACGTCACTACGGGAACAGGATCATTTGTCTGCGCATTACTGACATCACAATGAAGACAGTCAAGAATCGCTAATTTTGAAATCAGTTACCGATAGCTATCTGCACCTTTATGGGTTTATTTATGACATAGCAGACTCGTTGCTCTTTATGCAGTCTACATAATGTTTACTCGCAGAATGAGATAGGAAATATATCTAACAAAGGAATTTAATGTGCCCTACTTCGTCAGCCATTATTGTACTGAAGAAATTGGAGGTTTCTTTTTCAGGAGTAAGCGACCTACAAACGTCACTACGGGAACAGGATCATTTATCTGCGCATTACTGACATCTCAATGAAGACATTCAAGAATCGCTAATTTTGAAATCAGTTACCGGAAGCTGTCTGCAGCTTTATGGGTTTATTGATGACATAGCAGACTCGTTGCTCTTTATGCAGTCTACATAATGTTTACTCGCAGAATGAGATAGGAAATATATCTAACAAAGGAATTTAATGTGCCCTACTTCGTCAGCCATTATTGTACTGAAGAAATTGGAGGTTTTTTTTTTCAGAAGTAAGCGACCTACAAACGTAACTACGGGAACAGGATCATTTATCTGCGCATTACTGACATCTCAATGAAGACATTCAAGAATCGCTAATTTTGAAATCAGTTACCGATAGCTGTCTGTAGCTTTATGGGTTTATTGATGACATAGCAGACTCGTTGCTCTTTATGCAGTCTACATAATGTTTACGCGCAAAATGAGATAGGAAATATATTTTACAAAGGAATTTAATGTGCCCTACTTCGTCAGCCATTATTATACTGAAGAAATTGGAGGTTTCTTTTTGATGAGTAAGCGACCTACAAACGTCACTACGGGAACAGGATCATTAATCTGCGCATTACTGACATCTCAATGAAGACAGTCAAGAATCGCTAATTTTGAAATCAGTTACCGATAGCTATCTGCAGCTGTGTGAGTTTATTGATAACATAGCAGACTCGTTGCTCTTTATGCAGTCTAGATAATGTTTACGCGCAGAATGAGATAGGAAATATATTTTACAAAGGAATTTAATGTGCCCTACTTCGTCAGCCATTATTGTGCTGAAGAAATTGGAGGTTTCTTTTTCATGAGTAAGCGACCTACAAACGTCACTACGGGAACAGGATCATTTATCTGCGCATTACTGACATCACAATGAAGACAGTCAAGAATCGCTAATTTTGAAATCAGTTACCGATAGCTATCTACAGCTTTATGGGTTTATTTATGACATAGCAGACTCGTTGCTCTTTATGCAGTCTACATAATGTTTACTCGCAGAATGAGATAGGAAATATATCTAACAAAGGAATTTAATGTGCCCTACTTCGTCAGCCATTATTGTACTGAAGAAATTGGAGGTTTCTTTTTCAGGAGTAAGCGACCTACAAACGTCACTACGGGAACAGGATCATTTATCTGCGCATTACTGACATCTCAATGAAGACATTCAAGAATCGCTAATTTTGAAATCAGTTACCGGAAGCTGTCTGCAGCTTTATGGGTTTATTGACGACATAGCAGACTCGTTGCTCTTTATGCAGTCTACATAATGTTTACTCGCAGAATGAGATAGGAAATATATCTAACAAAGGAATTTAATGTGCCCTACTTCGTCAGCCATTATTGTACTGAAGAAATTGGAGGTTTTTTTTTCAGAAGTAAGCGACCTACAAACGTAACTACGGGAACAGGATCATTTATCTGCGCATTACTGACATCTCAATGAAGACATTCAAGAATCGCTAATTTTGAAATCAGTTACCGATAGCTGTCTGCAGCTTTATGGGTTTATTGATGACATAGCAGACTCGTTGCTCTTTATGCAGTCTACATAATGTTTACTCGCAGAATGAGATAGGAAATATATCTAACAAAGGAATTTAATGTGCCCTACTTCGTCAGCCATTATTGTGCTGAAGAAATTGGAGGTTTCTTTTTCTGGAGTAAGCGACCTACAAACGTTTATACGGGAACAGGATCATTTATCTGCGCATTACTGACATCTCAATGAAGACATCTAAGAATCGCCAATTTTGAAATCAGTTACCGATAGCTGTCTGCAGCTTTATCGGTTTATTGATGACATAGCAGACTCGTTGCTCTTTATGCAGTCTATATAATGTTTACCCGCAGAATGAGATAGGAAATATATTTTACAAAGGAATTTAATGTGCCCTACTTCGTCAGCCATTATTACACTGAAGAAATTGGAGGTTTCTTTTTGATGAGTAAGCGACCTACAAACGTCACTACGGGAACAGGATCATTAATCTGCGCATTACTGACATCTCAATGAAGACAGTCAAGAATCGCTAATTTTGAAATCAGTTACCGATAGCTATCTGCAGCTTTATGGGTTTATTGATGACATAGCAGACTCGTTGCTCTTTATGCAGTCTACATAATGTTTACGCGCAAAATGAGATAGGAAATATATTTTACAAAGGAATTCAATGTGGCCTACTTCGTTAGCCATTATTATACTGAAGAAATTGGAGGTTTCTTTTTCAGGAGTAAGCGACCTACAAACGTCACTACGGGAACAGGATCATTTATCTGCGCATTACTGACATCTCAGTGAAGACATTCAAGAATCGCTAATTTTGAAATCAGTTACCGATAGCTATCTGCAGCTGTGTGAGTTTATTGATGACATAGCAGACTCGTTGCTCTTTATGCAGTCTACATAATGTTTACTCGCAGAATGAGATAGGAAATATATCTAACAAAGGAATTTAATGTGCCCTACTTCGTCAGCCATTATTATATTGAAGAAATTGGAGGATTTTTTTTATGAGTAAGCGACCTACAAACGTCACTACGGGAACAGGATCATTTATCTGCGCATTACTGACATCACAATGAAGACAGTCAAGAATCGCTAATTTTGAAATCAGTTACCGATAGCTGTCTGCAGCTTTATGGGTTTATTGATGACATAGCAGACTCGTTGCTCTTTATGCAGTCTACATAATGTTTACGCGCAGAATGAGATAGGAAATATTTTTTACAAAGAAATTTAATGTGCCGTACTTCGTCAGCCATTATTATACTGAAGAAATTGGAGGTTTCTTTTTGATGAGTAAGCGACCTACAAACGTCACTACGGGAACAAGATCATTTATCTGCGCATTACTGACATCACAATGAAGACAGTGAAGAATCGCTAATTTTGAAATCAGTTACCAATAGCTATCTGCAGCTTTATGGGTTTATTGATGACATAGCAGACTCGTTGCTCTTTATGCAGTCTACATAATGTTTACGCGCAAAATGAGATAGGAAATATATTTTACAAAGGAATTTAATGTGCCCTACTTCGTTAGCCATTATTATACTGAAGAAATTGGAGGTTTCTTTTTCAGGAGTAAGCGACCTACAAACGTCACTACGGGAACAGGATCATTTATCTGCGCATTACTGACATCACAATGAAGACAGTCAAGAATCGCTAATTTTGAAATCAGTTACCGATAGCTATCTGCAGCTTTATGGGTTTATTGATGACATAGCAGACTCGTTGCTCTTTATGCACTCTACATAATGTTTACGCGCAGAATGAGATAGGAAATATATTTTACAAAGAAATTTAATGTGCCCTACTTCGTCAGCCATTATTATACTGAAGAAATTGGAGGTTTCTTTTTGATGAGTAAGCGACCTACAAACGTCACTACGGGAACAGGATCATTTATCTGCGCATTACTGACATCACAATGAAGATAGTCAATAATCGCTAATTTTGAAATCAGTTACCGATAGCTATCTACAGCTTTATGGGTTTATTTATGACATAGCAGACTCGTTGCTCTTTATGCAGTCTACATAATGTTTACGCGCAGAATGAGATAGGAAATATATTTTACAAAGGAATTTAATGTGCCCTACTTCGTCAGCCATTATTGTACTGAAGAAATTGGAGGTTTCTGTTTCAGGAGTAAGCGACCTACAAACGTAGCTACGGGAACAGGATCATTTATCTGCGCATTACTGACATCTCAATGAAGACATTCAAGAATCGCTAATTTTGAAATCAGTTACCGATAGCCATTATTGTGCTGAAGAAATTGGAGGTTTCTTTTTGATGAGTAAGCGACCTACAAACGTCACTACGGGAACAGGATCATTTATCTGCGCATTACTGACATCACAATGAAGACAGTCAAGAATCGCTAATTTTGAAATCAGTTACCGATAGCTATCTACAGCTTTATGGGTTTATTTATGACATAGCAGACTCGTTGCTCTTTATGCAGTCTACATAATGTTTACTCGCAGAATGAGATAGGAAATATATTTTACAAAGGAATTTAATGTGCCCTACTTCGTCAGCCATTATTGTACTGAAGAAATTGGAGGTTTCTTTTTCAGGAGTAAGCGACCTACAAACGTAACTGCGGGAACAGGATCATTTATCTGCGCATTACTGACATCTCAATGAAGACATTCAAGAATCGCTAATTTTGAAATCAGTTACCGATAGCTATCTGCAGCTTTATGGGTTTATTGACGACATAGCAGACTCGTTGCTCTTTATGCAGTCTACATAATGTTTACTCGCAGAATGAGATAGGAAATATATCTAACAAAGGAATTTAATGTGCCCTACTTCGTCAGCCATTATTATATTGAAGAAATTGGAGGTTTTTTTTTGATGAGTAAGCGACCTACAAACGTCACTACGGGAACAGGATCATTTGTCTGCGCATTACTGACATCTCAGTGAAGACATTGAAGAATCGCTAATTTTGAAATCAGTTACCGATAGCTGTCTGCAGCTGTGTGAGTTTATTGATGACATAGCAGACTCGTTACTCTTTTGCAGTCTACATAATGTTTACTCGCAGAATGAGATAGGAAATATATCTAACAAAGGAATTTAATGTGCCCTACTTCGTCAGCCATTATTGTACTGAAGAAATTGGAGTTTTCTTTTTCAGGAGTAAGCGGCCTACAAACGTCACTACGGGAACAGGATCATTTATCTGCGCATTACTGACATCTCAATGAAGACATTCAAGAATCGCCAATTTTGAAATCAGTTACCGATAGCTATCTGCAGCTGTGTGAGTTCAATGATGACATAGCAGACTCGTTGCTCTTTATGCAGTCTACATAATGTTTACGCGCAGAATGAGATAGGAAATATATTTTACAAAGGAATTTAATGTGCCCTACTTCGTCAGCCATTATTACACTGAAGAAATTGGAGGTTTCTTTTTGATGAGTAAGCGACCTACAAACGTCACTACGGGAACAGGATCATTAATCTGCGCATTACTGACATCTCAATGAAGACAGTCAAGAATCGCTAATTTTGAAATCAGTTACCGATAGCTATCTGCAGCTTTATGGGTTTATTGATGACATAGCAGACTCGTTGCTCTTTATGCAGTCTACATAATGTTTACGCGCAAAATGAGATAGGAAATATATTTTACAAAGGAATTCAATGTGGCCTACTTCGTTAGCCATTATTATACTGAAGAAATTGGAGGTTTCTTTTTCAGGAGTAAGCGACCTACAAACGTCACTACGGGAACAGGATCATTTATCTGCGCATTACTGACATCTCAGTGAAGACATTCAAGAATCGCTAATTTTGAAATCAGTTACCGATAGCTATCTGCAGCTGTGTGAGTTTATTGATGACATAGCAGACTCGTTGCTCTTTATGCAGTCTACATAATGTTTACTCGCAGAATGAGATAGGAAATATATCTAACAAAGGAATTTAATGTGCCCTACTTCGTCAGCCATTATTATATTGAAGAAATTGGAGGTTTTTTTTTATGAGTAAGCGACCTACAAACGTCACTACGGGAACAGGATCATTTATCTGCGCATTACTGACATCACAATGAAGACAGTCAAGAATCGCTAATTTTGAAATCAGTTACCGATAGCTGTCTGCAGCTTTATGGGTTTATTGATGACATAGCAGACTCGTTGCTCTTTATGCAGTCTACATAATGTTTACGCGCAGAATGAGATAGGAAATATTTTTTACAAAGAAATTTAATGTGCCGTACTTCGTCAGCCATTATTATACTGAAGAAATTGGAGGTTTCTTTTTGATGAGTAAGCGACCTACAAACGTCACTACGGGAACAAGATCATTTATCTGCGCATTACTGACATCACAATGAAGACAGTGAAGAATCGCTAATTTTGAAATCAGTTACCAATAGCTATCTGCAGCTTTATGGGTTTATTGATGACATAGCAGACTCGTTGCTCTTTATGCAGTCTACATAATGTTTACGCGCAAAATGAGATAGGAAATATATTTTACAAAGGAATTTAATGTGCCCTACTTCGTTAGCCATTATTATACTGAAGAAATTGGAGGTTTCTTTTTCAGGAGTAAGCGACCTACAAACGTCACTACGGGAACAGGATCATTTATCTGCGCATTACTGACATCACAATGAAGACAGTCAAGAATCGCTAATTTTGAAATCAGTTACCGATAGCTATCTACAGCTTTATGGGTTTATTTATGACATAGCAGACTCGTTGCTCTTTATGCAGTCTACATAATGTTTACGCGCAGAATGAGATAGGAAAAATATTTTACAAAGGAATTTAATGTGCCCTACTTCGTCAGCCATTATTGTACTGAAGAAACTGGAGGTTTCTTTTTCAGGAGTAAGCGACCTACAAACGTAACTACGGGAACAGGATCATTTATCTGCGCATTACTGACATCTCAATGAAGACATTCAAGAATCGCTAATTTTGAAATCAGTTACCGATAGCTATCTGCAGCTGTGTGAGTTTATTTATGACATAGCAGACTCGTTGCTCTTTATGCAGTCTACATAATGTTTACTCGCAGAATGAGATAGGAAATATATCTAACAAAGGAATTTAATGTGCCCTACTTCGTCAGCCATTATTATATTGAAGAAATTGGAGGGTTTTTTTTGATGAGTAAGCGACCTACAAACGTCACTACGGGAACAGGATCATTTGTCTGCGCATTACTGACATCACAATGAAGACAGTCAAGAATCGCTAATTTTGAAATCAGTTAGCGATAGCTATCTGCAGCTTTATGGGTTTATTGATGACATAGCAGACTCGTTGCTCTTTATGCAGTCTACATAATGTTTACGCGCAGAATGAGATAGGAAATATATTTTACAAAGAAATTTAATATGCCCTACTTCGTCAGCCATTATTATACTGAAGAAATTGGAGGTTTCTTTTTGATGAGTAAGCGACCTACAAACGTCACTACGGGAACAGGATCATTTATCTGCGCATTACTGACATCACAATGAAGACAGTCAAGAATCGCTAATTTTGAAATCAGTTACCGATAGCTGTCTGCAGCTTTATGGGTTTATTGATGACATAGCAGACTCGTTGCTCTTTATGCAGTCTACATAATGTTTACTCGCAGAATGAGATAGGAAATATATCTAACAAAGGAATTTATTGTGCCCTACTTCGTCAGCCATTATTGTACTGAAGAAATTGGAGGTTTCTTTTTCTGGAGTAAGCGACCTACAAACGTCACTACGGGAACAGGATCATTTATCTGCGCATTACTGACATCTCAATGAAGACATTCAAGAATCGCTAATTTTGAAATCAGTTACCGATAGCATTCTGCAGCTTTATGGGTTTATTGATGACATAGCAGACTCGTTGCTCTTTATGCAGTCTACATAATGTTTACTCGCAGAATGAGATAGGAAATATATCTAACAAAGGAATTTAATGTGCCCTACTTTGTCAGCCATTATTGTACTGAAGAAATTGGAGGTTTTTTTTCAGGAGTAAGCGACCTACAAACGTCACTACGGGAACAGGATCATTTATCTGCGCATTACTGACATCTCAATGAAGACATTCAAGAATCGCTAATTTTGAAATCAGTTACCGATAGCTGTCTGCAGCTTTATGGGTTTATTGATGACATAGCAGACTCGTTGCTCTTTATACAGTCTACATAATGTTTACTCGCAGAATGAGATAGGAAATATATCTAACAAAGGAATTTAATGTGCCCTACTTCATCAGCCATTATTGTACTGAAGAAATTGGAGGTTTCTTTTTCAGGAGTAAGCGACCTACAAACGTCACTACGGGAACAGGATCATTTATCTGCGCATTACTGACATCTCAATGAAGACATTCAAGAATCGCTAATTTTGAAATCAGTTACCGATAGCTGTCTGCAGCTTTATGGGTTTATTGATGACATAGCAGACTCGTTGCTCTTTTTGCAGTCTACATAATGTTTACTCGCAGAATGAGATAGGAAATATATCTAACAAAGGAATTTAATGTGCCCTACTTCGTCAGCCATTATTGTACTGAAGAAATTGGAGGTTTTTTTTTCAGAAGTAAGCGACCTACAAACGTAACTACGGGAACAGGATCATTTATCTGCGCATTACTGACATCTCAATGAAGACATTCAAGAATCGCTAATTTTGAAATCAGTTACCGATAGCTGTCTGCAGCTTTATGGGTTTATTGATGACATAGCAGACTCGTTGCTCTTTATGCAGTCTACATAATGTTTACTCGCAGAATGAGATAGGAAATATATCTAACAAAGGAATTTAATGTGCCCTACTTCGTCAGCCATTATTGTACTGAAGAAATTGGAGGTTTCTTTTTCAGGAGTAAGCGACCTACAACCGTCACTACCGGAACAGGATCATTTATCTGCTCATTACTGACATCTCAGTGAAGACATTGAAGAATCGCTAATTTTGAAATCAGTTACCGATAGCTATCTGCAGCTGTGTGAGTTTATTGATGACATAGCAGACTCGTTACTCTTTTGCAGTCTACATAATGTTTACTCGCAGAATGAGATAGGAAATATATCTAACAAAGGAATTTAATGTGCCCTACTTCGTCAGCCATTATTGTACTGAAGAAATTTGAGTTTTCTTTTTCAGGAGTAAGCGGCCTACAAACGTCACTACGGGAACAGGATCATTTATCTGCGCATTACTGACATCTCAATGAAGACATTCAAGAATCGCTAATTTTGAAATCAGTTACCGATAGCTATCTGCAGCTGTGTGAGTTCAATGATGACATAGCAGACTCGTTGCTCTTTATGCAGTCTACATAATGTTTACGCGCAAAATGAGATAGGAAATATATTTTACAAAGGAATTTATTGTGCCCTACTTCGTCAGCCATTATTATACTGAAGAAATTGGAGGTTTCTTTTTCAGGAGTAAGCGACCTACAAACGTCAATACGGGAACAGGATCATTTATCTGCGCATTACTGACATCTCAATGAAGACAGTCAAGAATCGCTAATTTTGAAATCAGTTACCGATAGCTATCTACAGCTTTATGGGTTTATTTATGACATAGCAGACTCGTTGCTCTTTATGCAGTCTACATAATGTTTACGCGCAGAATGAGATAGGAAATGTATTTTACAAATGAATTTAATGTGCCCTACTTCGTTAGCCATTATTATACTGAAGAAATTGGAGGTTTCTTTTTCAGGAGTAAGCGACCTACAAACGTCACTACGGGAACACGATCATTTATCTGCGCATTACTGACATCTCAGTGAAGACATTCAAGAATCGCTAATTTTGAAATCAGTTACCGATAGCTATCTGCAGCTGTGTGAGTTTATTGATGACATAGCAGACTCGTTGCTCTTTATGCAGTCTACATAATGTTTACTCGCAGAATGAGATAGGAAATATATCTAACAAAGGAATTTAATGTGCCCTACTTCGTCAGCCATTATTATATTGAAGAAATTGGAGGTTTTTTTTTTATGAGTAAGCGACCTACAAACGTCACTACGGGAACAGGATCATTTATCTGCGCATTACTGACATCACAATGAAGACAGTCAAGAATCGCTAATTTTGAAATCAGTTACCGATAGCTATCTGCAGCTTTATGGGTTTATTGATGACATAGCAGACTCGTTGCTCTTTATGCAGTCTACATAATGTTTACGCGCAGAATGAGATAGGAAATATATTTTACAAAGAAATTTAATGTGCCCTACTTCGTCAGCCATTATTATACTGAAGAAATTGGAGGTTTCTTTTTGATGAGTAAGCGACCTACAAACGTCACTACGGGAACAGGATCATTTATCTGCGCATTACTGACATCACAATGAAGATAGTCAATAATCGCTAATTTTGAAATCAGTTACCGATAGCTATCTGCAGCTGTGTGAGTTTATTTATGACATAGCAGACTCGTTGCTCTTTATGCAGTCTACATAATGTTTACTCGCAGAATGAGATAGGAAATATATCTAACAAAGGAATTTAATGTGCCCTACTTCGTCAGCCATTATTATATTGAAGAAATTGGAGGTTTTTTTTGATGAGTAAGCGATCTACAAACGTCACTACGGGAACAGGATCATTTGTCTGCGCATTACTGACATCACAATGAAGACAGTCAAGAATCGCTAATTTTGAAATCAGTTACCGATAGCTATCTGCAGCTTTATGGGTTTATTTATGACATAGCAGACTCGTTGCTCTTTATGCAGTCTACATAATGTTTACGCGCAGAATGAGAGAGGAAATATATTTTACAAAGGAATTTAATGTGCCCTACTTCGTTAGCCATTATTATACTGAAGAAATTGGAGGTTTCTTTTTCAGGAGTAAGCGACCTACAAACGTCACTACGGGAACAGGATCATTTATCTGCGCATTACTGACATCACAATGAAGACAGTCAAGAATCGCTAATTTTGAAATCAGTTACCGATAGCTATCTACAGCTTTATGGGTTTATTTATGACATAGCAGACTCGTTGCTCTTTATGCAGTCTACATAATGTTTACGCGCAGAATGAGATAGGAAATATATTTTACAAAGGAATTTAATGTGCCCTACTTCGTCAGCCATTATTGTACTGAAGAAATTGGAGGTTTCTGTTTCAGGAGTAAGCGACCTACAAACGTAGCTACGGGAACAGGATCATTTATCTGCGCATTACTGACATCTCAATGAAGACATTCAAGAATCGCTAATTTTGAAATCAGTTACCGATAGCTATCTGCAGCTGTGTGAGTTTATTTATGACATAGCAGACTCGTTGCTCTTTATGCAGTCTACATAATGTTTACTCACAGAATGAGATAGGAAATATATCTAACAAAGGAATTTAATGTGCCCTACTTCGTCAGCCATTATTATATTGAAGAAATTGGAGGTTTTTTTTTTGATGAGTAAGCGACCTACAAACGTCACTACGGGAACAGGATCATTTGTCTGCGCATTACTGACATCACAATGAAGACAGTCAAGAATCGCTAATTTTGAAATCAGTTACCGATAGCTATCTGCACCTTTATGGGTTTATTGATGACATAGCAGACTCGTTGCTCTTTATGCAGTCTACATAATGTTTACTCGCAGAATGAGATAGGAAATATATCTAACAAAGGAATTTAATGTGCCCTACTTCGTCAGCCATTATTGTACTGAAGAAATTGGAGGTTTCTGTTTCAGGAGTAAGCGACCTACAAACGTAGCTACGGGAACAGGATCATTTATCTGCGCATTACTGACATCTCAATGAAGACATTCAAGAATCGCTAATTTTGAAATCAGTTACCGATAGCTATCTGCAGCTGTGTGAGTTTATTTATGACATAGCAGACTCGTTGCTCTTTATGCAGTCTACATAATGTTTACTCACAGAATGAGATAGGAAATATATCTAACAAAGGAATTTAATGTGCCCTACTTCGTCAGCCATTATTATATTGAAGAAATTGGAGGTTTTTTTTTTGATGAGTAAGCGACCTACAAACGTCACTACGGGAACAGGATCATTTGTCTGCGCATTACTGACATCACAATGAAGACAGTCAAGAATCGCTAATTTTGAAATCAGTTACCGATAGCTATCTGCACCTTTATGGGTTTATTGATGACATAGCAGACTCGTTGCTCTTTATGCAGTCTACATAATGTTTACTCGCAGAATGAGATAGGAAATATATCTAACAAAGGAATTTAATGTGCCCTACTTCGTCAGCCATTATTGTACTGAAGAAATTGGAGGTTTCTTTTTCAGGAGTAAGCGACCTACAAACGTCACTACGGGAACAGGATCATTTATCTGCGCATTACTGACATCTCAATGAAGACATTCAAGAATCGCTAATTTTGAAATCAGTTACCGGAAGCTGTCTGCAGCTTTATGGGTTTATTGATGACATAGCAGACTCGTTGCTCTTTATGCAGTCTACATAATGTTTACTCGCAGAATGAGATAGGAAATATATCTAACAAAGGAATTTAATGTGCCCTACTTCGTCAGCCATTATTGTACTGAAGAAATTGGAGGTTTTTTTTTCAGAAGTAAGCGACCTACAAACGTAACTACGGGAACAGGATCATTTATCTGCGCATTACTGACATCTCAATGAAGACATTCAAGAATCGCTAATTTTGAAATCAGTTACCGATAGCTGTCTGTAGCTTTATGGGTTTATTGATGACATAGCAGACTCGTTGCTCTTTATGCAGTCTACATAATGTTTACGCGCAAAATGAGATAGGAAATATATTTTACAAAGGAATTTAATGTGCCCTACTTCGTCAGCCATTATTATACTGAAGAAATTGGAGGTTTCTTTTTGATGAGTAAGCGACCTACAAACGTCACTACGGGAACAGGATCATTAATCTGCGCATTACTGACATCTCAATGAAGACAGTCAAGAATCGCTAATTTTGAAATCAGTTACCGATAGCTATCTGCAGCTGTGTGAGTTTATTGATAACATAGCAGACTCGTTGCTCTTTATGCAGTCTACATAATGTTTACGCGCAGAATGAGATAGGAAATATATTTTACAAAGGAATTTAATGTGCCCTACTTCGTCAGCCATTATTGTGCTGAAGAAATTGGAGGTTTCTTTTTCATGAGTAAGCGACCTACAAACGTCACTACGGGAACAGGATCATTTATCTGCGCATTACTGACATCACAATGAAGACAGTCAAGAATCGCTAATTTTGAAATCAGTTACCGATAGCTATCTACAGCTTTATGGGTTTATTTATGACATAGCAGACTCGTTGCTCTTTATGCAGTCTACATAATGTTTACTCGCAGAATGAGATAGGAAATATATCTAACAAAGGAATTTAATGTGCCCTACTTCGTCAGCCATTATTGTACTGAAGAAATTGGAGGTTTCTTTTTCAGGAGTAAGCGACCTACAAACGTCACTACGGGAACAGGATCATTTATCTGCGCATTACTGACATCTCAATGAAGACATTCAAGAATCGCTAATTTTGAAATCAGTTACCGGAAGCTGTCTGCAGCTTTATGGGTTTATTGACGACATAGCAGACTCGTTGCTCTTTATGCAGTCTACATAATGTTTACTCGCAGAATGAGATAGGAAATATATCTAACAAAGGAATTTAATGTGCCCTACTTCGTCAGCCATTATTGTACTGAAGAAATTGGAGGTTTTTTTTTTCAGAAGTAAGCGACCTACAAACGTAACTACAGGAACAGGATCATTTATCTGCGCATTACTGACATCTCAATGAAGACATTCAAGAATCGCTAATTTTGAAATCAGTTACCGATAGCTGTCTGCAGCTTTATGGGTTTATTGATGACATAGCAGACTCGTTGCTCTTTATGCAGTCTACATAATGTTTACTCGCAGAATGAGATAGGAAATATATCTAACAAAGGAATTTAATGTGCCCTACTTCGTCAGCCATTATTGTGCTGAAGAAATTGGAGGTTTCTTTTTCTGGAGTAAGCGACCTACAAACGTTTATACGGGAACAGGATCATTTATCTGCGCATTACTGACATCTCAATGAAGACATCTAAGAATCGCCAATTTTGAAATCAGTTACCGATAGCTGTCTGCAGCTTTATCGGTTTATTGATGACATAGCAGACTCGTTGCTCTTTATGCAGTCTATATAATGTTTACGCGCAGAATGAGATAGGAAATATATTTTACAAAGGAATTTAATGTGCCCTACTTCGTCAGCCATTATTATACTGAAGAAATTGGGGGTTTCTTTTTGATGAGTAAGCGACCTACAAACGTCACTACGGGAACCGGATCATTAATCTGCGCATTACTGACATCTCAATGAAGACAGTCAAGAATCGCTAATTTTGAAATCAGTTACCGATAGCTATCTGCAGCTTTATGGGTTTATTGATGACATAGCAGACTCGTTGCTCTTTATGCAGTCTACATAATGTTTACGCGCAAAATGAGATAGGAAATATATTTTACAAAGGAATTCAATGTGGCCTACTTCGTTAGCCATTATTATACTGAAGAAATTGGAGGTTTCTTTTTCAGGAGTAAGCGACCTACAAACGTAGCTACGGGAACAGGATCATTTATCTGCGCATTACTGACATCTCAATGAAGACATTCAAGAATCGCTAATTTTGAAATCAGTTACCGATAGCTATCTGCAGCTGTGTGAGTTTATTTATGACATAGCAGACTCGTTGCTCTTTATGCAGTCTACATAATGTTTACTCACAGAATGAGATAGGAAATATATCTAACAAAGGAATTTAATGTGCCCTACTTCGTCAGCCATTATTATATTGAAGAAATTGGAGGTTTTTTTTTTGATGAGTAAGCGACCTACAAACGTCACTACGGGAACAGGATCATTTGTCTGCGCATTACTGACATCACAATGAAGACAGTCAAGAATCGCTAATTTTGAAATCAGTTACCGATAGCTATCTGCACCTTTATGGGTTTATTGATGACATAGCAGACTCGTTGCTCTTTATGCAGTCTACATAATGTTTACTCGCAGAATGAGATAGGAAATATATCTAACAAAGGAATTTAATGTGCCCTACTTCGTCAGCCATTATTGTACTGAAGAAATTGGAGGTTTCTGTTTCAGGAGTAAGCGACCTACAAACGTAGCTACGGGAACAGGATCATTTATCTGCGCATTACTGACATCTCAATGAAGACATTCAAGAATCGCTAATTTTGAAATCAGTTACCGATAGCTATCTGCAGCTGTGTGAGTTTATTTATGACATAGCAGACTCGTTGCTCTTTATGCAGTCTACATAATGTTTACTCACAGAATGAGATAGGAAATATATCTAACAAAGGAATTTAATGTGCCCTACTTCGTCAGCCATTATTATATTGAAGAAATTGGAGGTTTTTTTTTTGATGAGTAAGCGACCTACAAACGTCACTACGGGAACAGGATCATTTGTCTGCGCATTACTGACATCACAATGAAGACAGTCAAGAATCGCTAATTTTGAAATCAGTTACCGATAGCTATCTGCACCTTTATGGGTTTATTGATGACATAGCAGACTCGTTGCTCTTTATGCAGTCTACATAATGTTTACTCGCAGAATGAGATAGGAAATATATCTAACAAAGGAATTTAATGTGCCCTACTTCGTCAGCCATTATTGTACTGAAGAAATTGGAGGTTTCTTTTTCAGGAGTAAGCGACCTACAAACGTCACTACGGGAACAGGATCATTTATCTGCGCATTACTGACATCTCAATGAAGACATTCAAGAATCGCTAATTTTGAAATCAGTTACCGGAAGCTGTCTGCAGCTTTATGGGTTTATTGATGACATAGCAGACTCGTTGCTCTTTATGCAGTCTACATAATGTTTACTCGCAGAATGAGATAGGAAATATATCTAACAAAGGAATTTAATGTGCCCTACTTCGTCAGCCATTATTGTACTGAAGAAATTGGAGGTTTTTTTTTCAGAAGTAAGCGACCTACAAACGTAACTACGGGAACAGGATCATTTATCTGCGCATTACTGACATCTCAATGAAGACATTCAAGAATCGCTAATTTTGAAATCAGTTACCGATAGCTGTCTGTAGCTTTATGGGTTTATTGATGACATAGCAGACTCGTTGCTCTTTATGCAGTCTACATAATGTTTACGCGCAAAATGAGATAGGAAATATATTTTACAAAGGAATTTAATGTGCCCTACTTCGTCAGCCATTATTATACTGAAGAAATTGGAGGTTTCTTTTTGATGAGTAAGCGACCTACAAACGTCACTACGGGAACAGGATCATTAATCTGCGCATTACTGACATCTCAATGAAGACAGTCAAGAATCGCTAATTTTGAAATCAGTTACCGATAGCTATCTGCAGCTGTGTGAGTTTATTGATAACATAGCAGACTCGTTGCTCTTTATGCAGTCTACATAATGTTTACGCGCAGAATGAGATAGGAAATATATTTTACAAAGGAATTTAATGTGCCCTACTTCGTCAGCCATTATTGTGCTGAAGAAATTGGAGGTTTCTTTTTCATGAGTAAGCGACCTACAAACGTCACTACGGGAACAGGATCATTTATCTGCGCATTACTGACATCACAATGAAGACAGTCAAGAATCGCTAATTTTGAAATCAGTTACCGATAGCTATCTACAGCTTTATGGGTTTATTTATGACATAGCAGACTCGTTGCTCTTTATGCAGTCTACATAATGTTTACTCGCAGAATGAGATAGGAAATATATCTAACAAAGGAATTTAATGTGCCCTACTTCGTCAGCCATTATTGTACTGAAGAAATTGGAGGTTTCTTTTTCAGGAGTAAGCGACCTACAAACGTCACTACGGGAACAGGATCATTTATCTGCGCATTACTGACATCTCAATGAAGACATTCAAGAATCGCTAATTTTGAAATCAGTTACCGGAAGCTGTCTGCAGCTTTATGGGTTTATTGACGACATAGCAGACTCGTTGCTCTTTATGCAGTCTACATAATGTTTACTCGCAGAATGAGATAGGAAATATATCTAACAAAGGAATTTAATGTGCCCTACTTCGTCAGCCATTATTGTACTGAAGAAATTGGAGGTTTTTTTTTTCAGAAGTAAGCGACCTACAAACGTAACTACAGGAACAGGATCATTTATCTGCGCATTACTGACATCTCAATGAAGACATTCAAGAATCGCTAATTTTGAAATCAGTTACCGATAGCTGTCTGCAGCTTTATGGGTTTATTGATGACATAGCAGACTCGTTGCTCTTTATGCAGTCTACATAATGTTTACTCGCAGAATGAGATAGGAAATATATCTAACAAAGGAATTTAATGTGCCCTACTTCGTCAGCCATTATTGTGCTGAAGAAATTGGAGGTTTCTTTTTCTGGAGTAAGCGACCTACAAACGTTTATACGGGAACAGGATCATTTATCTGCGCATTACTGACATCTCAATGAAGACATCTAAGAATCGCCAATTTTGAAATCAGTTACCGATAGCTGTCTGCAGCTTTATCGGTTTATTGATGACATAGCAGACTCGTTGCTCTTTATGCAGTCTATATAATGTTTACGCGCAGAATGAGATAGGAAATATATTTTACAAAGGAATTTAATGTGCCCTACTTCGTCAGCCATTATTATACTGAAGAAATTGGGGGTTTCTTTTTGATGAGTAAGCGACCTACAAACGTCACTACGGGAACCGGATCATTAATCTGCGCATTACTGACATCTCAATGAAGACAGTCAAGAATCGCTAATTTTGAAATCAGTTACCGATAGCTATCTGCAGCTTTATGGGTTTATTGATGACATAGCAGACTCGTTGCTCTTTATGCAGTCTACATAATGTTTACGCGCAAAATGAGATAGGAAATATATTTTACAAAGGAATTCAATGTGGCCTACTTCGTTAGCCATTATTATACTGAAGAAATTGGAGGTTTCTTTTTCAGGAGTAAGCGACCTACAAACGTCACTACGGGAACAGGATCATTTATCTGCGCATTACTGACATCTCAGTGAAGACATTCAAGAATCGCTAATTTTGAAATCAGTTACCGATAGCTATCTGCAGCTGTGTGAGTTTATTGATGACATAGCAGACTCGTTGCTCTTTATGCAGTCTACATAATGTTTACTCGCAGAATGAGATAGGAAATATATCTAACAAAGGAATTTAATGTGCCCTACTTCGTCAGCCATTATTATATTGAAGAAATTGGAGGTTTTTTTTATGAGTAAGCGACCTACAAACGTCACTACGGGAACAGGATCATTTATCTGCGCATTACTGACATCACAATGAAGACAGTCAAGAATCGCTAATTTTGAAATCAGTTACCGATAGCTGTCTGCAGCTTTATGGGTTTATTGATGACATAGCAGACTCGTTGCTCTTTATGCAGTCTACATAATGTTTACGCGCAGAATGAGATAGGAAATATTTTTTACAAAGAAATTTAATGTGCCGTACTTCGTCAGCCATTATTATACTGAAGAAATTGGAGGTTTCTTTTTGATGAGTAAGCGACCTACAAACGTCACTACGGGAACAAGATCATTTATCTGCGCATTACTGACATCACAATGAAGAC
Organism: Amblyomma maculatum; assembly: GCF_055883805.1. Taxonomy (NCBI): domain Eukaryota; kingdom Metazoa; phylum Arthropoda; class Arachnida; order Ixodida; family Ixodidae; genus Amblyomma; species Amblyomma maculatum. Next base: position 61,736,679 of record NC_139350.1, read on the forward strand.
AGTGAAGAATCGCTAATTTTGAAATCAGTTACCAATAGCTATCTGCAGCTTTATGGGTTTATTGATGACATAGCAGACTCGTTGCTCTTTATGCAGTCTACATAATGTTTACGCGCAAAATGAGATAGGAAATATATTTTACAAAGGAATTTAATGTGCCCTACTTCGTTAGCCATTATTATACTGAAGAAATTGGAGGTTTCTTTTTCAGGAGTAAGCGACCTACAAACGTCACTACGGGAACAGGATCATTTATCTGCGCATTACTGACATCACAATGAAGACAGTCAAGAATCGCTAATTTTGAAATCAGTTACCGATAGCTATCTACAGCTTTATGGGTTTATTTATGACATAGCAGACTCGTTGCTCTTTATGCAGTCTACATAATGTTTACGCGCAGAATGAGATAGGAAAAATATTTTACAAAGGAATTTAATGTGCCCTACTTCGTCAGCCATTATTGTACTGAAGAAACTGGAGGTTTCTTTTTCAGGAGTAAGCGACCTACAAACGTAACTACGGGAACAGGATCATTCATCTGCGCATTACTGACATCTCAATGAAGACATTCAAGAATCGCTAATTTTGAAATCAGTTACCGATAGCTATCTGCAGCTGTGTGAGTTTATTTATGACATAGCAGACTCGTTGCTCTTTATGCAGTCTACATAATGTTTACTCGCAGAATGAGATAGGAAATATATCTAACAAAGGAATTTAATGTGCCCTACTTCGTCAGCCATTATTATATTGAAGAAATTGGAGGTTTTTTTTTGATGAGTAAGCGACCTACAAACGTCACTACGGGAACAGGATCATTTGTCTGCGCATTACTGACATCACAATGAAGACAGTCAAGAATCGCTAATTTTGAAATCAGTTACCGATAGCTATCTGCAGCTTTATGGGTTTATTGATGACATAGCAGACTCGTTGCTCTTTATGCAGTCTACATAATGTTTACGCGCAGAATGAGATAGGAAATATATTTTACAAAGAAATTTAATATGCCCTACTTCGTCAGCCATTATTATACTGAAGAAATTGGAGGTTTCTTTTTGATGAGTAAGCGACCTACAAACGTCACTACGGGAACAGGATCATTTATCTGCGCATTACTGACATCACAATGAAGACAGTCAAGAATCGCTAATTTTGAAATCAGTTACCGATAGCTGTCTGCAGCTTTATGGGTTTATTGATGACATAGCAGACTCGTTGCTCTTTATGCAGTCTACATAATGTTTACTCGCAGAATGAGATAGGAAATATATCTAACAAAGGAATTTATTGTGCCCTACTTCGTCAGCCATTATTGTACTGAAGAAATTGGAGGTTTCTTTTTCAGGAGTAAGCGACCTACAAACGTCACTACGGGAACAGGATCATTTATCTGCGCATTACTGACATCTCAATGAAGACATTCAAGAATCGCTAATTTTGAAATCAGTTACCGATAGCATTCTGCAGCTTTATGGGTTTATTGATGACATAGCAGACTCGTTGCTCTTTATGCAGTCTACATAATGTTTACTCGCAGAATGAGATAGGAAATATATCTAACAAAGGAATTTAATGTGCCCTACTTTGTCAGCCATTATTGTACTGAAGAAATTGGAGGTTTTTTTTCAGGAGTAAGCGACCTACAAACGTCACTACGGGAACAGGATCATTTATCTGCGCATTACTGACATCTCAATGAAGACATTCAAGAATCGCTAATTTTGAAATCAGTTACCGATAGCTGTCTGCAGCTTTATGGGTTTATTGATGACATAGCAGACTCGTTGCTCTTTATACAGTCTACATAATGTTTACTCGCAGAATGAGATAGGAAATATATCTAACAAAGGAATTTAATGTGCCCTACTTCATCAGCCATTATTGTACTGAAGAAATTGGAGGTTTCTTTTTCAGGAGTAAGCGACCTACAAACGTCACTACGGGAACAGGATCATTTATCTGCGCATTACTGACATCTCAATGAAGACATTCAAGAATCGCTAATTTTGAAATCAGTTACCGATAGCTGTCTGCAGCTTTATGGGTTTATTGATGACATAGCAGACTCGTTGCTCTTTATGCAGTCTACATAATGTTTACTCGCAGAATGAGATAGGAAATATATCTAACAAAGGAATTTAATGTGCCCTACTTCGTCAGCCATTATTGTACTGAAGAAATTGGAGGTTTTTTTTTCAGAAGTAAGCGACCTACAAACGTAACTACGGGAACAGGATCATTTATCTGCGCATTACTGACATCTCAATGAAGACATTCAAGAATCGCTAATTTTGAAATCAGTTACCGATAGCTGTCTGCAGCTTTATGGGTTTATTGATGACATAGCAGACTCGTTGCTCTTTATGCAGTCTACATAATGTTTACTCGCAGAATGAGATAGGAAATATATCTAACAAAGGAATTTAATGTGCCCTACTTCGTCAGCAATTATTGTACTGAAGAAATTGGAGGTTTCTTTTTCAGGAGTAAGCGACCTACAACCGTCACTACCGGAACAGGATCATTTATCTGCTCATTACTGACATCTCAGTGAAGACATTGAAGAATCGCTAATTTTGAAATCAGTTACCGATAGCTATCTGCAGCTGTGTGAGTTTATTGATGACATAGCAGACTCGTTACTCTTTTGCAGTCTACATAATGTTTACTCGCAGAATGAGATAGGAAATGTATCTAACAAAGGAATTTAATGTGCCCTACTTCGTCAGCCATTATTGTACTGAAGAAATTGGAGGTTTCTTTTTCAGGAGTAAGCGACCTACAAACGTCACTACGGGAACAGGATCATTTATCTGCGCATTACTGACATCACAATGAAGACAGTCAAGAATCGCTAATTTTGAAATCAGTTACCGATAGCTATCTGCAGCTTTATGGGTTTATTTATGACATAGCAGACTCGTTGCTCTTTATGCAGTCTACATAATGTTTACGCGCAGAATGAGATAGGAAATATATTTTACAAAGGAATTTAATGTGCCCTACTTCGTTAGCCATTATTATACTGAAGAAATTGGAGGTTTCTTTTTCAGGAGTAAGCGACCTACAAACGTCACTACGGGAACAGGATCATTTATCTGCGCATTACTGACATCACAATGAAGACAGTCAAGAATCGCTAATTTTGAAATCAGTTACCGATAGCTATCTACAGCTTTATGGGTTTATTTATGACATAGCAGACTCGTTGCTCTTTATGCAGTCTACATAATGTTTACGCGCAGAATGAGATAGGAAATATATTTTACAAAGGAATTTAATGTGCCCTACTTCGTCAGCCATTATTGTACTGAAGAAATTGGAGGTTTCTTTTTCAGGAGTAAGCGACCTACAAACGTAGCTACGGGAACAGGATCATTTATCTGCGCATTACTGACATCTCAATGAAGACATTCAAGAATCGCTAATTTTGAAATCAGTTACCGATAGCTATCTGCAGCTGTGTGAGTTTATTTATGACATAGCAGACTCGTTGCTCTTTATGCAGTCTATATAATGTTTACTCGCAGAATGAGATAGGAAATATATCTAACAAAGGAATTTAATGTGCCCTACTTCGTCAGCCATTATTATATTGAAGAAATTGGAGGGTTTTTTTTGATGAGTAAGCGACCTAGAAACGTCACTACGGGAACAGGATCATTTGTCTGCGCATTACTGACATCACAATGAAGACAGTCAAGAATCGCTAATTTTGAAATCAGTTACCGATAGCTATCTGCAGCTTTATGGGTTTATTGATGACATAGCAGACTCGTTGCTCTTTATGCAGTCTACATAATGTTTACGCGCAGAATGAGATAGGAAATATATTTTACAAAGAAATTTAATGTGCCCTACTTCGTCAGCCATTATTATACTGAAGAAATTGGAGGTTTCTTTTTGATGAGTAAGCGACCTACAAACGTCAATACGGGAACAGGATCATTTATCTGCGCATTACTGACATCACAATGAAGACATTCAAGAATCGCTAATTTTGAAATCAGTTACCGATAGCTATCTGCAGCTGTGTGAGTTTATTGATGACATAGCAGACTCGTTGCTCTTTATGCAGTCTACATAATGTTTACTCGCAGAATGAGATAGGAAATATATCTAACAAAGGAATTTAATGTGCCCTACTTCATCAGCCATTATTGTACTGAAGAAATTGGAGGTTTCTTTTTCAGGAGTAAGCGACCTACAAACGTCACTACGGGAACAGGATCATTTATCTGCGCATTACTGACATCTCAATGAAGACATTCAAGAATCGCTAATTTTGAAATCAGTTACCGATAGCTGTCTGCAGCTTTATGGGTTTATTGATGACATAGCAGACTCGTTGCTCTTTTTGCAGTCTACATAATGTTTACTCGCAGAATGAGATAGGAAATATATCTAACAAAGGAATTTAATGTGCCCTACTTCGTCAGCCATTATTGTACTGAAGAAATTGGAGGTTTTTTTTTTCAGAAGTAAGCGACCTACAAACGTAACTACGGGAACAGGATCATTTATCTGCGCATTACTGACATCTCAATGAAGACATTCAAGAATCGCTAATTTTGAAATCAGTTACCGATAGCTGTCTGCAGCTTTATGGGTTTATTGATGACATAGCAGACTCGTTGCTCTTTATGCAGTCTACATAATGTTTACTCGCAGAATGAGATAGGAAATATATCTAACAAAGGAATTTAATGTGCCCTACTTCGTCAGCCATTATTGTACTGAAGAAATTGGAGGTTTCTTTTTCAGGAGTAAGCGACCTACAACCGTCACTACCGGAACAGGATCATTTATCTGCTCATTACTGACATCTCAGTGAAGACATTGAAGAATCGCTAATTTTGAAATCAGTTACCGATAGCTATCTGCAGCTGTGTGAGTTTATTGATGACATAGCAGACTCGTTACTCTTTTGCAGTCTACATAATGTTTACTCGCAGAATGAGATAGGAAATATATCTAACAAAGGAATTTAATGTGCCCTACTTCGTCAGCCATTATTGTACTGAAGAAATTGGAGTTTTCTTTTTCAGGAGTAAGCGGCCTACAAACGTCACTACGGGAACAGGATCATTTATCTGCGCATTACTGACATCTCAATGAAGACAGTCAAGAATCGCTAATTTTGAAATCAGTTACCGATAGCTATCTACAGCTTTATGGGTTTATTTATGACATAGCAGACTCGTTGCTCTTTATGCAGTCTACATAATGTTTACGCGCAGAATGAGATAGGAAATGTATTTTACAAATGAATTTAATGTGCCCTACTTCGTTAGCCATTATTATACTGAAGAAATTGGAGGTTTCTTTTTCAGGAGTAAGCGACCTACAAACGTCACTACGGGAACACGATCATTTATCTGCGCATTACTGACATCTCAGTGAAGACATTCAAGAATCGCTAATTTTGAAATCAGTTACCGATAGCTATCTGCAGCTGTGTGAGTTTATTGATGACATAGCAGACTCGTTGCTCTTTATGCAGTCTACATAATGTTTACTCGCAGAATGAGATAGGAAATATATCTAACAAAGGAATTTAATGTGCCCTACTTCGTCAGCCATTATTATATTGAAGAAATTGGAGGTTTTTTTTTTATGAGTAAGCGACCTACAAACGTCACTACGGGAACAGGATCATTTATCTGCGCATTACTGACATCACAATGAAGACAGTCAAGAATCGCTAATTTTGAAATCAGTTACCGATAGCTATCTGCAGCTTTATGGGTTTATTGATGACATAGCAGACTCGTTGCTCTTTATGCAGTCTACATAATGTTTACGCGCAGAATGAGATAGGAAATATATTTTACAAAGAAATTTAATGTGCCCTACTTCGTCAGCCATTATTATACTGAAGAAATTGGAGGTTTCTTTTTGATGAGTAAGCGACCTACAAACGTCACTACGGGAACAGGATCATTTATCTGCGCATTACTGACATCACAATGAAGATAGTCAATAATCGCTAATTTTGAAATCAGTTACCGATAGCTATCTGCAGCTGTGTGAGTTTATTTATGACATAGCAGACTCGTTGCTCTTTATGCAGTCTACATAATGTTTACTCGCAGAATGAGATAGGAAATATATCTAACAAAGGAATTTAATGTGCCCTACTTCGTCAGCCATTATTATATTGAAGAAATTGGAGGTTTTTTTTGATGAGTAAGCGATCTACAAACGTCACTACGGGAACAGGATCATTTGTCTGCGCATTACTGACATCACAATGAAGACAGTCAAGAATCGCTAATTTTGAAATCAGTTACCGATAGCTATCTGCAGCTTTATGGGTTTATTTATGACATAGCAGACTCGTTGCTCTTTATGCAGTCTACATAATGTTTACGCGCAGAATGAGAGAGGAAATATATTTTACAAAGGAATTTAATGTGCCCTACTTCGTTAGCCATTATTATACTGAAGAAATTGGAGGTTTCTTTTTCAGGAGTAAGCGACCTACAAACGTCACTACGGGAACAGGATCATTTATCTGCGCATTACTGACATCACAATGAAGACAGTCAAGAATCGCTAATTTTGAAATCAGTTACCGATAGCTATCTACAGCTTTATGGGTTTATTTATGACATAGCAGACTCGTTGCTCTTTATGCAGTCTACATAATGTTTACGCGCAGAATGAGATAGGAAATATATTTTACAAAGGAATTTAATGTGCCCTACTTCGTCAGCCATTATTGTACTGAAGAAATTGGAGGTTTCTGTTTCAGGAGTAAGCGACCTACAAACGTAGCTACGGGAACAGGATCATTTATCTGCGCATTACTGACATCTCAATGAAGACATTCAAGAATCGCTAATTTTGAAATCAGTTACCGATAGCTATCTGCAGCTGTGTGAGTTTATTTATGACATAGCAGACTCGTTGCTCTTTATGCAGTCTACATAATGTTTACTCACAGAATGAGATAGGAAATATATCTAACAAAGGAATTTAATGTGCCCTACTTCGTCAGCCATTATTATATTGAAGAAATTGGAGGTTTTTTTTTTGATGAGTAAGCGACCTACAAACGTCACTACGGGAACAGGATCATTTGTCTGCGCATTACTGACATCACAATGAAGACAGTCAAGAATCGCTAATTTTGAAATCAGTTACCGATAGCTATCTGCACCTTTATGGGTTTATTGATGACATAGCAGACTCGTTGCTCTTTATGCAGTCTACATAATGTTTACTCGCAGAATGAGATAGGAAATATATCTAACAAAGGAATTTAATGTGCCCTACTTCGTCAGCCATTATTGTACTGAAGAAATTGGAGGTTTCTGTTTCAGGAGTAAGCGACCTACAAACGTAGCTACGGGAACAGGATCATTTATCTGCGCATTACTGACATCTCAATGAAGACATTCAAGAATCGCTAATTTTGAAATCAGTTACCGATAGCTATCTGCAGCTGTGTGAGTTTATTTATGACATAGCAGACTCGTTGCTCTTTATGCAGTCTACATAATGTTTACTCACAGAATGAGATAGGAAATATATCTAACAAAGGAATTTAATGTGCCCTACTTCGTCAGCCATTATTATATTGAAGAAATTGGAGGTTTTTTTTTTGATGAGTAAGCGACCTACAAACGTCACTACGGGAACAGGATCATTTGTCTGCGCATTACTGACATCACAATGAGGACAGTCAAGAATCGCTAATTTTGAAATCAGTTACCGATAGCTATCTGCACCTTTATGGGTTTATTGATGACATAGCAGACTCGTTGCTCTTTATGCAGTCTACATAATGTTTACTCGCAGAATGAGATAGGAAATATATCTAACAAAGGAATTTAATGTGCCCTACTTCGTCAGCCATTATTGTACTGAAGAAATTGGAGGTTTCTTTTTCAGGAGTAAGCGACCTACAAACGTCACTACGGGAACAGGATCATTTATCTGCGCATTACTGACATCTCAATGAAGACATTCAAGAATCGCTAATTTTGAAATCAGTTACCGGAAGCTGTCTGCAGCTTTATGGGTTTATTGATGACATAGCAGACTCGTTGCTCTTTATGCAGTCTACATAATGTTTACTCGCAGAATGAGATAGGAAATATATCTAACAAAGGAATTTAATGTGCCCTACTTCGTCAGCCATTATTGTACTGAAGAAATTGGAGGTTTTTTTTTCAGAAGTAAGCGACCTACAAACGTAACTACGGGAACAGGATCATTTATCTGCGCATTACTGACATCTCAATGAAGACATTCAAGAATCGCTAATTTTGAAATCAGTTACCGATAGCTGTCTGTAGCTTTATGGGTTTATTGATGACATAGCAGACTCGTTGCTCTTTATGCAGTCTACATAATGTTTACGCGCAAAATGAGATAGGAAATATATTTTACAAAGGAATTTAATGTGCCCTACTTCGTCAGCCATTATTATACTGAAGAAATTGGAGGTTTCTTTTTGATGAGTAAGCGACCTACAAACGTCACTACGGGAACAGGATCATTAATCTGCGCATTACTGACATCTCAATGAAGACAGTCAAGAATCGCTAATTTTGAAATCAGTTACCGATAGCTATCTGCAGCTGTGTGAGTTTATTGATAACATAGCAGACTCGTTGCTCTTTATGCAGTCTACATAATGTTTACGCGCAGAATGAGATAGGAAATATATTTTACAAAGGAATTTAATGTGCCCTACTTCGTCAGCCATTATTGTGCTGAAGAAATTGGAGGTTTCTTTTTCATGAGTAAGCGACCTACAAACGTCACTACGGGAACAGGATCATTTATCTGCGCATTACTGACATCACAATGAAGACAGTCAAGAATCGCTAATTTTGAAATCAGTTACCGATAGCTATCTACAGCTTTATGGGTTTATTTATGACATAGCAGACTCGTTGCTCTTTATGCAGTCTACATAATGTTTACTCGCAGAATGAGATAGGAAATATATCTAACAAAGGAATTTAATGTGCCCTACTTCGTCAGCCATTATTGTACTGAAGAAATTGGAGGTTTCTTTTTCAGGAGTAAGCGACCTACAAACGTCACTACGGGAACAGGATCATTTATCTGCGCATTACTGACATCTCAATGAAGACATTCAAGAATCGCTAATTTTGAAATCAGTTACCGGAAGCTGTCTGCAGCTTTATGGGTTTATTGATGACATAGCAGACTCGTTGCTCTTTATGCAGTCTACATAATGTTTACTCGCAGAATGAGATAGGAAATATATCTAACAAAGGAATTTAATGTGCCCTACTTCGTCAGCCATTATTGTACTGAAGAAATTGGAGGTTTTTTTTTCAGAAGTAAGCGACCTACAAACGTAACTACGGGAACAGGATCATTTATCTGCGCATTACTGACATCTCAATGAAGACATTCAAGAATCGCTAATTTTGAAATCAGTTACCGATAGCTGTCTGCAGCTTTATGGGTTTATTGATGACATAGCAGACTCGTTGCTCTTTATGCAGTCTACATAATGTTTACTCGCAGAATGAGATAGGAAATATATCTAACAAAGGAATTTAATGTGCCCTACTTCGTCAGCAATTATTGTACTGAAGAAATTGGAGGTTTCTTTTTCAGGAGTAAGCGACCTACAACCGTCACTACCGGAACAGGATCATTTATCTGCTCATTACTGACATCTCAGTGAAGACATTGAAGAATCGCTAATTTTGAAATCAGTTACCGATAGCTATCTGCAGCTGTGTGAGTTTATTGATGACATAGCAGACTCGTTACTCTTTTGCAGTCTACATAATGTTTACTCGCAGAATGAGATAGGAAATGTATCTAACAAAGGAATTTAATGTGCCCTACTTCGTCAGCCATTATTGTACTGAAGAAATTGGAGGTTTCTTTTTCAGGAGTAAGCGACCTACAAACGTCACTACGGGAACAGGATCATTTATCTGCGCATTACTGACATCACAATGAAGACAGTCAAGAATCGCTAATTTTGAAATCAGTTACCGATAGCTATCTGCAGCTTTATGGGTTTATTTATGACATAGCAGACTCGTTGCTCTTTATGCAGTCTACATAATGTTTACGCGCAGAATGAGATAGGAAATATATTTTACAAAGGAATTTAATGTGCCCTACTTCGTTAGCCATTATTATACTGAAGAAATTGGAGGTTTCTTTTTCAGGAGTAAGCGACCTACAAACGTCACTACGGGAACAGGATCATTTATCTGCGCATTACTGACATCACAATGAAGACAGTCAAGAATCGCTAATTTTGAAATCAGTTACCGATAGCTATCTACAGCTTTATGGGTTTATTTATGACATAGCAGACTCGTTGCTCTTTATGCAGTCTACATAATGTTTACGCGCAGAATGAGATAGGAAATATATTTTACAAAGGAATTTAATGTGCCCTACTTCGTCAGCCATTATTGTACTGAAGAAATTGGAGGTTTCTTTTTCAGGAGTAAGCGACCTACAAACGTAGCTACGGGAACAGGATCATTTATCTGCGCATTACTGACATCTCAATGAAGACATTCAAGAATCGCTAATTTTGAAATCAGTTACCGATAGCTATCTGCAGCTGTGTGAGTTTATTTATGACATAGCAGACTCGTTGCTCTTTATGCAGTCTATATAATGTTTACTCGCAGAATGAGATAGGAAATATATCTAACAAAGGAATTTAATGTGCCCTACTTCGTCAGCCATTATTATATTGAAGAAATTGGAGGGTTTTTTTTGATGAGTAAGCGACCTAGAAACGTCACTACGGGAACAGGATCATTTGTCTGCGCATTACTGACATCACAATGAAGACAGTCAAGAATCGCTAATTTTGAAATCAGTTACCGATAGCTATCTGCAGCTTTATGGGTTTATTGATGACATAGCAGACTCGTTGCTCTTTATGCAGTCTACATAATGTTTACGCGCAGAATGAGATAGGAAATATATTTTACAAAGAAATTTAATGTGCCCTACTTCGTCAGCCATTATTATACTGAAGAAATTGGAGGTTTCTTTTTGATGAGTAAGCGACCTACAAACGTCAATACGGGAACAGGATCATTTATCTGCGCATTACTGACATCACAATGAAGACATTCAAGAATCGCTAATTTTGAAATCAGTTACCGATAGCTATCTGCAGCTGTGTGAGTTTATTGATGACATAGCAGACTCGTTGCTCTTTATGCAGTCTACATAATGTTTACTCGCAGAATGAGATAGGAAATATATCTAACAAAGGAATTTAATGTGCCCTACTTCATCAGCCATTATTGTACTGAAGAAATTGGAGGTTTCTTTTTCAGGAGTAAGCGACCTACAAACGTCACTACGGGAACAGGATCATTTATCTGCGCATTACTGACATCTCAATGAAGACATTCAAGAATCGCTAATTTTGAAATCAGTTACCGATAGCTGTCTGCAGCTTTATGGGTTTATTGATGACATAGCAGACTCGTTGCTCTTTTTGCAGTCTACATAATGTTTACTCGCAGAATGAGATAGGAAATATATCTAACAAAGGAATTTAATGTGCCCTACTTCGTCAGCCATTATTGTACTGAAGAAATTGGAGGTTTTTTTTTCAGAAGTAAGCGACCTACAAACGTAACTACGGGAACAGGATCATTTATCTGCGCATTACTGACATCTCAATGAAGACATTCAAGAATCGCTAATTTTGAAATCAGTTACCGATAGCTGTCTGCAGCTTTATGGGTTTATTGATGACATAGCAGACTCGTTGCTCTTTATGCAGTCTACATAATGTTTACTCGCAGAATGAGATAGGAAATATATCTAACAAAGGAATTTAATGTGCCCTACTTCGTCAGCCATTATTGTACTGAAGAAATTGGAGGTTTCTTTTTCAGGAGTAAGCGACCTACAACCGTCACTACCGGAACAGGATCATTTATCTGCTCATTACTGACATCTCAGTGAAGACATTGAAGAATCGCTAATTTTGAAATCAGTTACCGATAGCTATCTGCAGCTGTGTGAGTTTATTGATGACATAGCAGACTCGTTACTCTTTTGCAGTCTACATAATGTTTACTCGCAGAATGAGATAGGAAATATATCTAACAAAGGAATTTAATGTGCCCTACTTCGTCAGCCATTATTGTACTGAAGAAATTGGAGTTTTCTTTTTCAGGAGTAAGCGGCCTACAAACGTCACTACGGGAACAGGATCATTTATCTGCGCATTACTGACATCTCAATGAAGACAGTCAAGAATCGCTAATTTTGAAATCAGTTACCGATAGCTATCTACAGCTTTATGGGTTTATTTATGACATAGCAGACTCGTTGCTCTTTATGCAGTCTACATAATGTTTACGCGCAGAATGAGATAGGAAATGTATTTTACAAATGAATTTAATGTGCCCTACTTCGTTAGCCATTATTATACTGAAGAAATTGGAGGTTTCTTTTTCAGGAGTAAGCGACCTACAAACGTCACTACGGGAACACGATCATTTATCTGCGCATTACTGACATCTCAGTGAAGACATTCAAGAATCGCTAATTTTGAAATCAGTTACCGATAGCTATCTGCAGCTGTGTGAGTTTATTGATGACATAGCAGACTCGTTGCTCTTTATGCAGTCTACATAATGTTTACTCGCAGAATGAGATAGGAAATATATCTAACAAAGGAATTTAATGTGCCCTACTTCGTCAGCCATTATTATATTGAAGAAATTGGAGGTTTTTTTTTTATGAGTAAGCGACCTACAAACGTCACTACGGGAACAGGATCATTTATCTGCGCATTACTGACATCACAATGAAGACAGTCAAGAATCGCTAATTTTGAAATCAGTTACCGATAGCTATCTGCAGCTTTATGGGTTTATTGATGACATAGCAGACTCGTTGCTCTTTATGCAGTCTACATAATGTTTACGCGCAGAATGAGATAGGAAATATATTTTACAAAGAAATTTAATGTGCCCTACTTCGTCAGCCATTATTATACTGAAGAAATTGGAGGTTTCTTTTTGATGAGTAAGCGACCTACAAACGTCACTACGGGAACAGGATCATTTATCTGCGCATTACTGACATCACAATGAAGATAGTCAATAATCGCTAATTTTGAAATCAGTTACCGATAGCTATCTGCAGCTGTGTGAGTTTATTTATGACATAGCAGACTCGTTGCTCTTTATGCAGTCTACATAATGTTTACTCGCAGAATGAGATAGGAAATATATCTAACAAAGGAATTTAATGTGCCCTACTTCGTCAGCCATTATTATATTGAAGAAATTGGAGGTTTTTTTTGATGAGTAAGCGATCTACAAACGTCACTACGGGAACAGGATCATTTGTCTGCGCATTACTGACATCACAATGAAGACAGTCAAGAATCGCTAATTTTGAAATCAGTTACCGATAGCTATCTGCAGCTTTATGGGTTTATTTATGACATAGCAGACTCGTTGCTCTTTATGCAGTCTACATAATGTTTACGCGCAGAATGAGAGAGGAAATATATTTTACAAAGGAATTTAATGTGCCCTACTTCGTTAGCCATTATTATACTGAAGAAATTGGAGGTTTCTTTTTCAGGAGTAAGCGACCTACAAACGTCACTACGGGAACAGGATCATTTATCTGCGCATTACTGACATCACAATGAAGACAGTCAAGAATCGCTAATTTTGAAATCAGTTACCGATAGCTATCTACAGCTTTATGGGTTTATTTATGACATAGCAGACTCGTTGCTCTTTATGCAGTCTACATAATGTTTACGCGCAGAATGAGATAGGAAATATATTTTACAAAGGAATTTAATGTGCCCTACTTCGTCAGCCATTATTGTACTGAAGAAATTGGAGGTTTCTGTTTCAGGAGTAAGCGACCTACAAACGTAGCTACGGGAACAGGATCATTTATCTGCGCATTACTGACATCTCAATGAAGACATTCAAGAATCGCTAATTTTGAAATCAGTTACCGATAGCTATCTGCAGCTGTGTGAGTTTATTTATGACATAGCAGACTCGTTGCTCTTTATGCAGTCTACATAATGTTTACTCACAGAATGAGATAGGAAATATATCTAACAAAGGAATTTAATGTGCCCTACTTCGTCAGCCATTATTATATTGAAGAAATTGGAGGTTTTTTTTTTGATGAGTAAGCGACCTACAAACGTCACTACGGGAACAGGATCATTTGTCTGCGCATTACTGACATCACAATGAAGACAGTCAAGAATCGCTAATTTTGAAATCAGTTACCGATAGCTATCTGCACCTTTATGGGTTTATTGATGACATAGCAGACTCGTTGCTCTTTATGCAGTCTACATAATGTTTACTCGCAGAATGAGATAGGAAATATATCTAACAAAGGAATTTAATGTGCCCTACTTCGTCAGCCATTATTGTACTGAAGAAATTGGAGGTTTCTGTTTCAGGAGTAAGCGACCTACAAACGTAGCTACGGGAACAGGATCATTTATCTGCGCATTACTGACATCTCAATGAAGACATTCAAGAATCGCTAATTTTGAAATCAGTTACCGATAGCTATCTGCAGCTGTGTGAGTTTATTTATGACATAGCAGACTCGTTGCTCTTTATGCAGTCTACATAATGTTTACTCACAGAATGAGATAGGAAATATATCTAACAAAGGAATTTAATGTGCCCTACTTCGTCAGCCATTATTATATTGAAGAAATTGGAGGTTTTTTTTTTGATGAGTAAGCGACCTACAAACGTCACTACGGGAACAGGATCATTTGTCTGCGCATTACTGACATCACAATGAGGACAGTCAAGAATCGCTAATTTTGAAATCAGTTACCGATAGCTATCTGCACCTTTATGGGTTTATTGATGACATAGCAGACTCGTTGCTCTTTATGCAGTCTACATAATGTTTACTCGCAGAATGAGATAGGAAATATATCTAACAAAGGAATTTAATGTGCCCTACTTCGTCAGCCATTATTGTACTGAAGAAATTGGAGGTTTCTTTTTCAGGAGTAAGCGACCTACAAACGTCACTACGGGAACAGGATCATTTATCTGCGCATTACTGACATCTCAATGAAGACATTCAAGAATCGCTAATTTTGAAATCAGTTACCGGAAGCTGTCTGCAGCTTTATGGGTTTATTGATGACATAGCAGACTCGTTGCTCTTTATGCAGTCTACATAATGTTTACTCGCAGAATGAGATAGGAAATATATCTAACAAAGGAATTTAATGTGCCCTACTTCGTCAGCCATTATTGTACTGAAGAAATTGGAGGTTTTTTTTTCAGAAGTAAGCGACCTACAAACGTAACTACGGGAACAGGATCATTTATCTGCGCATTACTGACATCTCAATGAAGACATTCAAGAATCGCTAATTTTGAAATCAGTTACCGATAGCTGTCTGTAGCTTTATGGGTTTATTGATGACATAGCAGACTC
Source organism: Amblyomma maculatum (assembly GCF_055883805.1). Lineage (NCBI taxonomy): Eukaryota > Metazoa > Arthropoda > Arachnida > Ixodida > Ixodidae > Amblyomma > Amblyomma maculatum. The sequence goes on from NC_139350.1 coordinate 61,752,147, forward strand.
GTTGCTCTTTATGCAGTCTACATAATGTTTACGCGCAAAATGAGATAGGAAATATATTTTACAAAGGAATTTAATGTGCCCTACTTCGTCAGCCATTATTATACTGAAGAAATTGGAGGTTTCTTTTTGATGAGTAAGCGACCTACAAACGTCACTACGGGAACAGGATCATTAATCTGCGCATTACTGACATCTCAATGAAGACAGTCAAGAATCGCTAATTTTGAAATCAGTTACCGATAGCTATCTGCAGCTGTGTGAGTTTATTGATAACATAGCAGACTCGTTGCTCTTTATGCAGTCTACATAATGTTTACGCGCAGAATGAGATAGGAAATATATTTTACAAAGGAATTTAATGTGCCCTACTTCGTCAGCCATTATTGTGCTGAAGAAATTGGAGGTTTCTTTTTCATGAGTAAGCGACCTACAAACGTCACTACGGGAACAGGATCATTTATCTGCGCATTACTGACATCACAATGAAGACAGTCAAGAATCGCTAATTTTGAAATCAGTTACCGATAGCTATCTACAGCTTTATGGGTTTATTTATGACATAGCAGACTCGTTGCTCTTTATGCAGTCTACATAATGTTTACTCGCAGAATGAGATAGGAAATATATCTAACAAAGGAATTTAATGTGCCCTACTTCGTCAGCCATTATTGTACTGAAGAAATTGGAGGTTTCTTTTTCAGGAGTAAGCGACCTACAAACGTCACTACGGGAACAGGATCATTTATCTGCGCATTACTGACATCTCAATGAAGACATTCAAGAATCGCTAATTTTGAAATCAGTTACCGGAAGCTGTCTGCAGCTTTATGGGTTTATTGACGACATAGCAGACTCGTTGCTCTTTATGCAGTCTACATAATGTTTACTCGCACATTGAGATAGGAAATATATCTAACAAAGGAATTTAATGTGCCCTACTTCGTCAGCCATTATTGTACTGAAGAAATTGGAGGTTTTTTTTTTCAGAAGTAAGCGACCTACAAACGTAACTACAGGAACAGGATCATTTATCTGCGCATTACTGACATCTCAATGAAGACATTCAAGAATCGCTAATTTTGAAATCAGTTACCGATAGCTGTCTGCAGCTTTATGGGTTTATTGATGACATAGCAGACTCGTTGCTCTTTATGCAGTCTACATAATGTTTACTCGCAGAATGAGATAGGAAATATATCTAACAAAGGAATTTAATGTGCCCTACTTCGTCAGCCATTATTGTGCTGAAGAAATTGGAGGTTTCTTTTTCTGGAGTAAGCGACCTACAAACGTTTATACGGGAACAGGATCATTTATCTGCGCATTACTGACATCTCAATGAAGACATCTAAGAATCGCCAATTTTGAAATCAGTTACCGATAGCTGTCTGCAGCTTTATCCGTTTATTGATGACATAGCAGACTCGTTGCTCTTTATGCAGTCTATATAATGTTTACGCGCAGAATGAGATAGGAAATATATTTTACAAAGGAATTTAATGTGCCCTACTTCGTCAGCCATTATTATACTGAAGAAATTGGGGGTTTCTTTTTGATGAGTAAGCGACCTACAAACGTCACTACGGGAACCGGATCATTAATCTGCGCATTACTGACATCTCAATGAAGACAGTCAAGAATCGCTAATTTTGAAATCAGTTACCGATAGCTATCTGCAGCTTTATGGGTTTATTGATGACATAGCAGACTCGTTGCTCTTTATGCAGTCTACATAATGTTTACGCGCAAAATGAGATAGGAAATATATTTTACAAAGGAATTCAATGTGGCCTACTTCGTTAGCCATTATTATACTGAAGAAATTGGAGGTTTCTTTTTCAGGAGTAAGCGACCTACAAACGTCACTACGGGAACAGGATCATTTATCTGCGCATTACTGACATCTCAGTGAAGACATTCAAGAATCGCTAATTTTGAAATCAGTTACCGATAGCTATCTGCAGCTGTGTGAGTTTATTGATGACATAGCAGACTCGTTGCTCTTTATGCAGTCTACATAATGTTTACTCGCAGAATGAGATAGGAAATATATCTAACAAAGGAATTTAATGTGCCCTACTTCGTCAGCCATTATTATATTGAAGAAATTGGAGGTTTTTTTTATGAGTAAGCGACCTACAAACGTCACTACGGGAACAGGATCATTTATCTGCGCATTACTGACATCACAATGAAGACAGTCAAGAATCGCTAATTTTGAAATCAGTTACCGATAGCTGTCTGCAGCTTTATGGGTTTATTGATGACATAGCAGACTCGTTGCTCTTTATGCAGTCTACATAATGTTTACGCGCAGAATGAGATAGGAAATATTTTTTACAAAGAAATTTAATGTGCCGTACTTCGTCAGCCATTATTATACTGAAGAAATTGGAGGTTTCTTTTTGATGAGTAAGCGACCTACAAACGTCACTACGGGAACAAGATCATTTATCTGCGCATTACTGACATCACAATGAAGACAGTGAAGAATCGCTAATTTTGAAATCAGTTACCAATAGCTATCTGCAGCTTTATGGGTTTATTGATGACATAGCAGACTCGTTGCTCTTTATGCAGTCTACATAATGTTTACGCGCAAAATGAGATAGGAAATATATTTTACAAAGGAATTTAATGTGCCCTACTTCGTTAGCCATTATTATACTGAAGAAATTGGAGGTTTCTTTTTCAGGAGTAAGCGACCTACAAACGTCACTACGGGAACAGGATCATTTATCTGCGCATTACTGACATCACAATGAAGACAGTCAAGAATCGCTAATTTTGAAATCAGTTACCGATAGCTATCTACAGCTTTATGGGTTTATTTATGACATAGCAGACTCGTTGCTCTTTATGCAGTCTACATAATGTTTACGCGCAGAATGAGATAGGAAAAATATTTTACAAAGGAATTTAATGTGCCCTACTTCGTCAGCCATTATTGTACTGAAGAAACTGGAGGTTTCTTTTTCAGGAGTAAGCGACCTACAAACGTAACTACGGGAACAGGATCATTCATCTGCGCATTACTGACATCTCAATGAAGACATTCAAGAATCGCTAATTTTGAAATCAGTTACCGATAGCTATCTGCAGCTGTGTGAGTTTATTTATGACATAGCAGACTCGTTGCTCTTTATGCAGTCTACATAATGTTTACTCGCAGAATGAGATAGGAAATATATCTAACAAAGGAATTTAATGTGCCCTACTTCGTCAGCCATTATTATATTGAAGAAATTGGAGGTTTTTTTTTGATGAGTAAGCGACCTACAAACGTCACTACGGGAACAGGATCATTTGTCTGCGCATTACTGACATCACAATGAAGACAGTCAAGAATCGCTAATTTTGAAATCAGTTACCGATAGCTATCTGCAGCTTTATGGGTTTATTGATGACATAGCAGACTCGTTGCTCTTTATGCAGTCTACATAATGTTTACGCGCAGAATGAGATAGGAAATATATTTTACAAAGAAATTTAATATGCCCTACTTCGTCAGCCATTATTATACTGAAGAAATTGGAGGTTTCTTTTTGATGAGTAAGCGACCTACAAACGTCACTACGGGAACAGGATCATTTATCTGCGCATTACTGACATCACAATGAAGACAGTCAAGAATCGCTAATTTTGAAATCAGTTACCGATAGCTGTCTGCAGCTTTATGGGTTTATTGATGACATAGCAGACTCGTTGCTCTTTATGCAGTCTACATAATGTTTACTCGCAGAATGAGATAGGAAATATATCTAACAAAGGAATTTATTGTGCCCTACTTCGTCAGCCATTATTGTACTGAAGAAATTGGAGGTTCCTTTTTCAGGAGTAAGCGACCTACAAACGTCACTACGGGAACAGGATCATTTATCTGCGCATTACTGACATCTCAATGAAGACATTCAAGAATCGCTAATTTTGAAATCAGTTACCGATAGCATTCTGCAGCTTTATGGGTTTATTGATGACATAGCAGACTCGTTGCTCTTTATGCAGTCTACATAATGTTTACTCGCAGAATGAGATAGGAAATATATCTAACAAAGGAATTTAATGTGCCCTACTTTGTCAGCCATTATTGTACTGAAGAAATTGGAGGTTTTTTTTCAGGAGTAAGCGACCTACAAACGTCACTACGGGAACAGGATCATTTATCTGCGCATTACTGACATCTCAATGAAGACATTCAAGAATCGCTAATTTTGAAATCAGTTACCGATAGCTGTCTGCAGCTTTATGGGTTTATTGATGACATAGCAGACTCGTTGCTCTTTATACAGTCTACATAATGTTTACTCGCAGAATGAGATAGGAAATATATCTAACAAAGGAATTTAATGTGCCCTACTTCATCAGCCATTATTGTACTGAAGAAATTGGAGGTTTCTTTTTCAGGAGTAAGCGACCTACAAACGTCACTACGGGAACAGGATCATTTATCTGCGCATTACTGACATCTCAATGAAGACATTCAAGAATCGCTAATTTTGAAATCAGTTACCGATAGCTGTCTGCAGCTTTATGGGTTTATTGATGACATAGCAGACTCGTTGCTCTTTATGCAGTCTACATAATGTTTACTCGCAGAATGAGATAGGAAATATATCTAACAAAGGAATTTAATGTGCCCTACTTCGTCAGCCATTATTGTACTGAAGAAATTGGAGGTTTTTTTTTCAGAAGTAAGCGACCTACAAACGTAACTACGGGAACAGGATCATTTATCTGCGCATTACTGACATCTCAATGAAGACATTCAAGAATCGCTAATTTTGAAATCAGTTACCGATAGCTGTCTGCAGCTTTATGGGTTTATTGATGACATAGCAGACTCGTTGCTCTTTATGCAGTCTACATAATGTTTACTCGCAGAATGAGATAGGAAATATATCTAACAAAGGAATTTAATGTGCCCTACTTCGTCAGCCATTATTGTACTGAAGAAATTGGAGGTTTCTTTTTCAGGAGTAAGCGACCTACAAACGTCACTACGGGAACAGGATCATTTATCTGCGCATTACTGACATCTCAATGAAGACATTCAAGAATCGCTAATTTTGAAATCCGTTACCGATAGCTGTCTGCAGCTTTATGGGTTTATTGACGACATAGCAGACTCGTTGCTCTTTATGCAGTCTACATAATGTTTACGCGCAGAATGAGATAGGAAATATATTTTACAAAGGAATTTAATGTGCCCTACTTCGTCAGCCATTATTGTACTGAAGAAATTGGAGGTTTTTTTTTCAGGAGTAAGCGACCTACAAACGTAACTACGGGAACAGCATCATTTATCTGCGCATTACTGACATCTCAATGAAGACATTCAAGAATCGCTAATTTTGAAATCAGTTACCGATAGCTATCTGCAGCTGTGTGAGTTTAATGATGACATAGCAGACTCGTTGCTCTTTATGCAGTCTACATAATGTTTACGCGCAAAATGAGATAGGAAATATATTTTACAAAAGAATTTAATGTGCCCTACTTCGTCAGCCATTATTATACTGAAGAAATTGGAGGTTTCTTTTTCAGGAGTAAGCGACCTACAAACGTCACTACGGGAACAGGATCATTTATCTGCGCATTACTGACATCACAATGAAGACAGTCAAGAATCGCTAATTTTGAAATCAGTTACCGATAGCTATCTGCAGCTTTATAGGTTTATTGATGACATAGCAGACTCGTTGCTCTTTATGCAGTCTACATAATGTTTACTCGCAGAATGAGATAGGAAATATATCTAACAAAGGAATTTAATGTGCCCTACTTCGTCAGCAATTATTGTACTGAAGAAATTGGAGGTTTCTTTTTCAGGAGTAAGCGACCTACAACCGTCACTACCGGAACAGGATCATTTATCTGCTCATTACTGACATCTCAGTGAAGACATTGAAGAATCGCTAATTTTGAAATCAGTTACCGATAGCTATCTGCAGCTGTGTGAGTTTATTGATGACATAGCAGACTCGTTACTCTTTTGCAGTCTACATAATGTTTACTCGCAGAATGAGATAGGAAATGTATCTAACAAAGGAATTTAATGTGCCCTACTTCGTCAGCCATTATTGTACTGAAGAAATTGGAGGTTTCTTTTTCAGGAGTAAGCGACCTACAAACGTCACTACGGGAACAGGATCATTTATCTGCGCATTACTGACATCACAATGAAGACAGTCAAGAATCGCTAATTTTGAAATCAGTTACCGATAGCTATCTGCAGCTTTATGGGTTTATTTATGACATAGCAGACTCGTTGCTCTTTATGCAGTCTACATAATGTTTACGCGCAGAATGAGATAGGAAATATATTTTACAAAGGAATTTAATGTGCCCTACTTCGTTAGCCATTATTATACTGAAGAAATTGGAGGTTTCTTTTTCAGGAGTAAGCGACCTACAAACGTCACTACGGGAACAGGATCATTTATCTGCGCATTACTGACATCACAATGAAGACAGTCAAGAATCGCTAATTTTGAAATCAGTTACCGATAGCTATCTACAGCTTTATGGGTTTATTTATGACATAGCAGACTCGTTGCTCTTTATGCAGTCTACATAATGTTTACGCGCAGAATGAGATAGGAAATATATTTTACAAAGGAATTTAATGTGCCCTACTTCGTCAGCCATTATTGTACTGAAGAAATTGGAGGTTTCTTTTTCAGGAGTAAGCGACCTACAAACGTAGCTACGGGAACAGGATCATTTATCTGCGCATTACTGACATCTCAATGAAGACATTCAAGAATCGCTAATTTTGAAATCAGTTACCGATAGCTATCTGCAGCTGTGTGAGTTTATTTATGACATAGCAGACTCGTTGCTCTTTATGCAGTCTATATAATGTTTACTCGCAGAATGAGATAGGAAATATATCTAACAAAGGAATTTAATGTGCCCTACTTCGTCAGCCATTATTATATTGAAGAAATTGGAGGGTTTTTTTTGATGAGTAAGCGACCTAGAAACGTCACTACGGGAACAGGATCATTTGTCTGCGCATTACTGACATCACAATGAAGACAGTCAAGAATCGCTAATTTTGAAATCAGTTACCGATAGCTATCTGCAGCTTTATGGGTTTATTGATGACATAGCAGACTCGTTGCTCTTTATGCAGTCTACATAATGTTTACGCGCAGAATGAGATAGGAAATATATTTTACAAAGAAATTTAATGTGCCCTACTTCGTCAGCCATTATTATACTGAAGAAATTGGAGGTTTCTTTTTGATGAGTAAGCGACCTACAAACGTCAATACGGGAACAGGATCATTTATCTGCGCATTACTGACATCACAATGAAGACATTCAAGAATCGCTAATTTTGAAATCAGTTACCGATAGCTATCTGCAGCTGTGTGAGTTTATTTATGACATAGCAGACTCGTTGCTCTTTATGCAGTCTACATAATGTTTACTCGCAGAATGAGATAGGAAATATATCTAACAAAGGAATTTAATGTGCCCTACTTCGTCAGCCATTATTGTACTGAAGAAACTGGAGGTTTCTTTTTCAGGAGTAAGCGACCTACAAACGTCACTACGGGAACAGGATCATTTATCTGCGCATTACTGACATCACAATGAAGACAGTCAAGAATCGCTAATTTTGAAATCAGTTACCGATAGCTATCTACAGCTTTATGGGTTTATTGATGACATAGCAGACTTGTTGCTCTTTATGCAGTCTACATAATGTTTACTCGCAGAATGAGATAGGAAATATATCTAACAAAGGAATTTAATGTGCCCTACTTCGTCAGCCATTATTGTACTGAAGAAATTGGAGGTTTCTTTTTCAGGAGTAAGCGACCTACAAACGTCACTACGGGAACAGGGTCATTTATCTGCGCATTACTGACATCTCAATGAAGACATTCAAGAATCGCTAATTTTGAAATCCGTTACCGATAGCTGTCTGCAGCTTTATGGGTTTATTGACGACATAGCAGACTCGTTGCTCTTTATGCAGTCTACATAATGTTTACGCGCAGAATGAGATAGGAAATATATTTTACAAAGGAATTTAATGTGCCCTACTTCGTCAGCCATTATTGTACTGAAGAAATTGGAGGTTTCTTTTTCAGGAGTAAGCGACCTACAAACGTAACTACGGGAACAGCATCGTTTATCTGCGCATTACTGACATCTCAATGAAGACATTCAAGAATCGCTAATTTTGAAATCAGTTACCGATAGCTATCTGCAGCTGTGTGAGTTTAATGATGACATAGCAGACTCGTTGCTCTTTATGCAGTCTACATAATGTTTACGCGCAAAATGAGATAGGAAATATATTTTACAAAAGAATTTAATGTGCCCTACTTCGTCAGCCATTATTATACTGAAGAAATTGGAGGTTTCTTTTTCAGGAGTAAGCGACCTACAAACGTCACTACGGGAACAGGATCATTTATCTGCGCATTACTGACATCACAATGAAGACAGTCAAGAATCGCTAATTTTGAAATCAGTTACCGATAGCTATCTGCAGCTTTATAGGTTTATTGATGACATAGCAGACTCGTTGCTCTTTATGCAGTCTACATAATGTTTACTCGCAGAATGAGATAGGAAATATATCTAACAAAGGAATTTAATGTGCCCTACTTCGTCAGCAATTATTGTACTGAAGAAATTGGAGGTTTCTTTTTCAGGAGTAAGCGACCTACAACCGTCACTACCGGAACAGGATCATTTATCTGCTCATTACTGACATCTCAGTGAAGACATTGAAGAATCGCTAATTTTGAAATCAGTTACCGATAGCTATCTGCAGCTGTGTGAGTTTATTGATGACATAGCAGACTCGTTACTCTTTTGCAGTCTACATAATGTTTACTCGCAGAATGAGATAGGAAATATATCTAACAAAGGAATTTAATGTGCCCTACTTCGTCAGCCATTATTGTACTGAAGAAATTGGAGTTTTCTTTTTCAGGAGTAAGCGGCCTACAAACGTCACTACGGGAACAGGATCATTTATCTGCGCATTACTGACATCTCAATGAAGACATTCAAGAATCGCTAATTTTGAAATCAGTTACCGATAGCTATCTGCAGCTGTGTGAGTTCAATGATGACATAGCAGACTCGTTGCTCTTTATGCAGTCTACATAATGTTTACGCGCAAAATGAGATAGGAAATATATTTTACAAAGGAATTTATTGTGCCCTACTTCGTCAGCCATTATTATACTGAAGAAATTGGAGGTTTCTTTTTCAGGAGTAAGCGACCTACAAACGTCAATACGGGAACAGGATCATTTATCTGCGCATTACTGACATCTCAATGAAGACAGTCAAGAATCGCTAATTTTGAAATCAGTTACCGATAGCTATCTACAGCTTTATGGGTTTATTTATGACATAGCAGTCTCGTTGCTCTTTATGCAGTCTACATAATGTTTACGCGCAGAATGAGATAGGAAATGTATTTTACAAAGGAATTTAATGTGCCCTACTTCGTCAGCCATTATTGTACTGAAGAAATTGGAGGTTTCTTTTTCAGGAGTAAGCGACCTACAAACGTAACTACGGGAACAGGATCATTTATCTGCGCATTACTGACATCTCAATGAAGACATTCAAGAATCGCTAATTTTGAAATCAGTTACCGATAGCTATCTGCAGCTGTGTGAGTTTCATGATGACATAGCAGACTCGTTGCTCTTTATGCAGTCTACATAATGTTTACGCGCAAAATGAGATAGGAAATATATTTTACAAAGGAATTTAATGTGCCCTACTTCGTCAGCCATTATTATACTGAAGAAATTGGAGGTTTCTTTTTCAGGAGTAAGCGACCTACAAACGTCACTACGGGAACAGGATCATTTATCTGCGCATTACTGACATCACAATGAAGACAGTCAAGAATCGCTAATTTTGAAATCAGTTACCGATAGCTATCTGCAGCTTTATGGGTTTATTTATGACATAGCAGACTCGTTGCTCTTTATGCAGTCTACATAATGTTTACGCGCAGAATGAGATAGGAAATATATTTTACAAAGGAATTTAATGTGCCCTACTTCGTTAGCCATTATTATACTGAAGAAATTGGAGGTTTCTTTTTCAGGAGTAAGCGACCTACAAACGTCACTACGGGAACAGGATCATTTATCTGCGCATTACTGACATCACAATGAAGACAGTCAAGAATCGCTAATTTTGAAATCAGTTACCGATAGCTATTTACAGCTTTATGGGTTTATTTATGACATAGCAGACTCGTTGCTCTTTATGCAGTCTACATAATGTTTACGCGCAGAATGAGATAAGAAATATATTTTACAAAGGAATTTAATGTGCCCTACTTCGTCAGCCATTATTGTACTGAAGAAATTGGAGGTTTCTTTTTCAGGAGTAAGCGACCTACAAACGTAGCTACGGGAACAGGATCATTTATCTGCGCATTACTGACATCTCAATGAAGACATTCAAGAATCGCTAATTTTGAAATCAGTTACCGATAGCTATCTGCACCTGTGTGAGTTTATTTATGACATAGCAGACTCGTTGCTCTTTATGCAGTCTATATAATGTTTACTCGCAGAATGAGATAGGAAATATATCTAACAAAGGAATTTAATGTGCCCTACTTCGTCAGCCATTATTATATTGAAGAAATTGGAGGGTTTTTTTTGATGAGTAAGCGACCTAGAAACGTCACTACGGGAACAGGATCATTTGTCTGCGCATTACTGACATCACAATGAAGACAGTCAAGAATCGCTAATTTTGAAATCAGTTACCGATAGCTATCTGCAGCTTTATGGGTTTATTGATGACATAGCAGACTCGTTGCTCTTTATGCAGTCTACATAATGTTTACTCGCAGAATGAGATAGGAAATATATCTAACAAAGGAATTTAATGTGCCCTACTTCGTCAGCCATTATTGTACTGAAGAAATTGGAGTTTTCTTTTTCAGGAGTAAGCGGCCTACAAACGTCACTACGGGAACAGGATCATTTATCTGCGCATTACTGACATCTCAATGAAGACATTCAAGAATCGCTAATTTTGAAATCAGTTACCGATAGCTATCTGCAGCTGTGTGAGTTCAATGATGACATAGCAGACTCGTTGCTCTTTATGCAGTCTACATAATGTTTACGCGCAAAATGAGATAGGAAATATATTTTACAAAGGAATTTATTGTGCCCTACTTCGTCAGCCATTATTATACTGAAGAAATTGGAGGTTTCTTTTTCAGGAGTAAGCGACCTACAAACGTCAATACGGGAACAGGATCATTTATCTGCGCATTACTGACATCTCAATGAAGACAGTCAAGAATCGCTAATTTTGAAATCAGTTACCGATAGCTATCTACAGCTTTATGGGTTTATTTATGACATAGCAGTCTCGTTGCTCTTTATGCAGTCTACATAATGTTTACGCGCAGAATGAGATAGGAAATGTATTTTACAAAGGAATTTAATGTGCCCTACTTCGTCAGCCATTATTGTACTGAAGAAATTGGAGGTTTCTTTTTCAGGAGTAAGCGACTTACAAACGTAACTACGGGAACAGGATCATTTATCTGCGCATTACTGACATCTCAATGAAGACATTCAAGAATCGCTAATTTTGAAATCAGTTACCGATAGCTATCTGCAGCTGTGTGAGTTTCATGATGACATAGCAGACTCGTTGCTCTTTATGCAGTCTACATAATGTTTACGCGCAAAATGAGATAGGAAATATATTTTACAAAGGAATTTAATGTGCCCTACTTCGTCAGCCATTATTATACTGAAGAAATTGGAGGTTTCTTTTTCAGGAGTAAGCGACCTACAAACGTCACTACGGGAACAGGATCATTTATCTGCGCATTACTGACATCACAATGAAGACAGTCAAGAATCGCTAATTTTGAAATCAGTTACCGATAGCTATCTGCAGCTTTATGGGTTTATTTATGACATAGCAGACTCGTGGCTCTTTATGCAGTCTACATAATGTTTACGCGCAGAATGAGATAGGAAATATATTTTACAAAGGAATTTAATGTGCCCTACTTCGTTAGCCATTATTATACTGAAGAAATTGGAGGTTTCTTTTTCAGGAGTAAGCGACCTACAAACGTCACTACGGGAACAGGATCATTTATCTGCGCATTACTGACATCACAATGAAGACAGTCAAGAATCGCTAATTTTGAAATCAGTTACCGATAGCTATTTACAGCTTTATGGGTTTATTTATGACATAGCAGACTCGTTGCTCTTTATGCAGTCTACATAATGTTTAGGCGCAGAATGAGATAAGAAATATATTTTACAAAGGAATTTAATGTGCCCTACTTCGTCAGCCATTATTGTACTGAAGAAACTGGAGGTTTCTTTTTCAGGAGTAAGCGACCTACAAACGTCACTACGGGAACAGGATCATTTATCTGCGCATTACTGACATCACAATGAAGACAGTCAAGAATCGCTAATTTTGAAATCAGTTACCGATAGCTATCTACAGCTTTATGGGTTTATTGATGACATAGCAGACTTGTTGCTCTTTATGCAGTCTACATAATGTTTACTCGCAGAATGAGATAGGAAATATATCTAACAAAGGAATTTAATGTGCCCTACTTCGTCAGCCATTATTGTACTGAAGAAATTGGAGGTTTCTTTTTCAGGAGTAAGCGACCTACAAACGTCACTACGGGAACAGGGTCATTTATCTGCGCATTACTGACATCTCAATGAAGACATTCAAGAATCGCTAATTTTGAAATCCGTTACCGATAGCTGTCTGCAGCTTTATGGGTTTATTGACGACATAGCAGACTCGTTGCTCTTTATGCAGTCTACATAATGTTTACGCGCAGAATGAGATAGGAAATATATTTTACAAAGGAATTTAATGTGCCCTACTTCGTCAGCCATTATTGTACTGAAGAAATTGGAGGTTTCTTTTTCAGGAGTAAGCGACCTACAAACGTAACTACGGGAACAGCATCGTTTATCTGCGCATTACTGACATCTCAATGAAGACATTCAAGAATCGCTAATTTTGAAATCAGTTACCGATAGCTATCTGCAGCTGTGTGAGTTTAATGATGACATAGCAGACTCGTTGCTCTTTATGCAGTCTACATAATGTTTACGCGCAAAATGAGATAGGAAATATATTTTACAAAAGAATTTAATGTGCCCTACTTCGTCAGCCATTATTATACTGAAGAAATTGGAGGTTTCTTTTTCAGGAGTAAGCGACCTACAAACGTCACTACGGGAACAGGATCATTTATCTGCGCATTACTGACATCACAATGAAGACAGTCAAGAATCGCTAATTTTGAAATCAGTTACCGATAGCTATCTGCAGCTTTATAGGTTTATTGATGACATAGCAGACTCGTTGCTCTTTATGCAGTCTACATAATGTTTACTCGCAGAATGAGATAGGAAATATATCTAACAAAGGAATTTAATGTGCCCTACTTCGTCAGCAATTATTGTACTGAAGAAATTGGAGGTTTCTTTTTCAGGAGTAAGCGACCTACAACCGTCACTACCGGAACAGGATCATTTATCTGCTCATTACTGACATCTCAGTGAAGACATTGAAGAATCGCTAATTTTGAAATCAGTTACCGATAGCTATCTGCAGCTGTGTGAGTTTATTGATGACATAGCAGACTCGTTACTCTTTTGCAGTCTACATAATGTTTACTCGCAGAATGAGATAGGAAATATATCTAACAAAGGAATTTAATGTGCCCTACTTCGTCAGCCATTATTGTACTGAAGAAATTGGAGTTTTCTTTTTCAGGAGTAAGCGGCCTACAAACGTCACTACGGGAACAGGATCATTTATCTGCGCATTACTGACATCTCAATGAAGACATTCAAGAATCGCTAATTTTGAAATCAGTTACCGATAGCTATCTGCAGCTGTGTGAGTTCAATGATGACATAGCAGACTCGTTGCTCTTTATGCAGTCTACATAATGTTTACGCGCAAAATGAGATAGGAAATATATTTTACAAAGGAATTTATTGTGCCCTACTTCGTCAGCCATTATTATACTGAAGAAATTGGAGGTTTCTTTTTCAGGAGTAAGCGACCTACAAACGTCAATACGGGAACAGGATCATTTATCTGCGCATTACTGACATCTCAATGAAGACAGTCAAGAATCGCTAATTTTGAAATCAGTTACCGATAGCTATCTACAGCTTTATGGGTTTATTTATGACATAGCAGTCTCGTTGCTCTTTATGCAGTCTACATAATGTTTACGCGCAGAATGAGATAGGAAATGTATTTTACAAAGGAATTTAATGTGCCCTACTTCGTCAGCCATTATTGTACTGAAGAAATTGGAGGTTTCTTTTTCAGGAGTAAGCGACCTACAAACGTAACTACGGGAACAGGATCATTTATCTGCGCATTACTGACATCTCAATGAAGACATTCAAGAATCGCTAATTTTGAAATCAGTTACCGATAGCTATCTGCAGCTGTGTGAGTTTCATGATGACATAGCAGACTCGTTGCTCTTTATGCAGTCTACATAATGTTTACGCGCAAAATGAGATAGGAAATATATTTTACAAAGGAATTTAATGTGCCCTACTTCGTCAGCCATTATTATACTGAAGAAATTGGAGGTTTCTTTTTCAGGAGTAAGCGACCTACAAACGTCACTACGGGAACAGGATCATTTATCTGCGCATTACTGACATCACAATGAAGACAGTCAAGAATCGCTAATTTTGAAATCAGTTACCGATAGCTATCTGCAGCTTTATGGGTTTATTTATGACATAGCAGACTCGTTGCTCTTTATGCAGTCTACATAATGTTTACGCGCAGAATGAGATAGGAAATATATTTTACAAAGGAATTTATTGTGCCCTACTTCGTTAGCCATTATTATACTGAAGAAATTGGAGGTTTCTTTTTCAGGAGTAAGCGACCTACAAACGTCACTACGGGAACAGGATCATTTATCTGCGCATTACTGACATCACAATGAAGACAGTCAAGAATCGCTAATTTTGAAATCAGTTACCGATAGCTATTTACAGCTTTATGGGTTTATTTATGACATAGCAGACTCGTTGCTCTTTATGCAGTCTACATAATGTTTACGCGCAGAATGAGATAAGAAATATATTTTACAAAGGAATTTAATGTGCCCTACTTCGTCAGCCATTATTGTACTGAAGAAATTGGAGGTTTCTTTTTCAGGAGTAAGCGACCTACAAACGTAGCTACGGGAACAGGATCATTTATCTGCGCATTACTGACATCTCAATGAAGACATTCAAGAATCGCTAATTTTGAAATCAGTTACCGATAGCTATCTGCACCTGTGTGAGTTTATTTATGACATAGCAGACTCGTTGCTCTTTATGCAGTCTATATAATGTTTACTCGCAGAATGAGATAGGAAATATATCTAACAAAGGAATTTAATGTGCCCTACTTCGTCAGCCATTATTATATTGAAGAAATTGGAGGGTTTTTTTTGATGAGTAAGCGACCTAGAAACGTCACTACGGGAACAGGATCATTTGTCTGCGCATTACTGACATCACAATGAAGACAGTCAAGAATCGCTAATTTTGAAATCAGTTACCGATAGCTATCTGCAGCTTTATGGGTTTATTGATGACATAGCAGACTCGTTGCTCTTTATGCAGTCTACATAATGTTTACGCGCAGAATGAGATAGGAAATATATTTTACAAAGAAATTTAATGTGCCCTACTTCGTCAGCCATTATTATACTGAAGAAATTGGAGGTTTCTTTTTGATGAGTAAGCGACCTACAAACGTCACTACGGGAACAGGATCATTTATCTGCGCATTATTGACATCACAATGAACACAGTCAAGAATCGCTAATTTTGAAATCAGTTACCGATAGCTATCTACAGCTTTATGGGTTTATTTATGACATAGCAGACTCGTTGCTCTTTATGCAGTCTACATAATGTTTACGCGCAGAATGAGATAGGAAATATATTTTACAAAGGAATTTAATGTGCCCTACTTCGTCAGCCATTATTGTACTGAAGAAATTGGAGGTTTCTTTTTCAGGAGTAAGCGACCTACAAACGTAACTACGGGAACAGGATCATTTATCTGCGCATTACTGACATCTCAATGAAGACATTCAAGAATCGCTAATTTTGAAATCAGTTACCGATAGCTATCTGCAGCTGTGTGAGTTTATTTATGACATAGCAGACTCGTTGCTCTTTATGCAGTCTACATAATGTTTACTCGCAGAATGAGATAGGAAATATATCTAACAAAGGAATTTAATGTGCCCTACTTCGTCAGCCATTATTATATTGAAGAAATTGGAGGTTTTTTTTGATGAGTAAGCGACCTACAAACGTCACTACGGGAACAGGATCATTTGTCTGCGCATTACTGACATCACAATGAAGACAGTCAAGAATCGCTAATTTTGAAATCAGTTACCGATAGCTATCTGCAGCTTTATGGGTTTATTGATGACATAGCAGACTCGTTGCTCTTTATGCAGTCTACATAATGTTTACTCGCAGAATGAGATAGGAAATATATCTAACAAAGGAATTTAATGTGCCCTACTTCGTCAGCCATTATTGTACTGAAGAAATTGGAGTTTTCTTTTTCAGGAGTAAGCGGCCTACAAACGTCACTACGGGAACAGGATCATTTATCTGCGCATTACTGACATCTCAATGAAGACATTCAAGAATCGCTAATTTTGAAATCAGTTACCGATAGCTATCTGCAGCTGTGTGAGTTCAATGATGACATAGCAGACTCGTTGCTCTTTATGCAGTCTACATAATGTTTACGCGCAAAATGAGATAGGAAATATATTTTACAAAGGAATTTATTGTGCCCTACTTCGTCAGCCATTATTATACTGAAGAAATTGGAGGTTTCTTTTTCAGGAGTAAGCGACCTACAAACGTCAATACGGGAACAGGATCATTTATCTGCGCATTACTGACATCTCAATGAAGACAGTCAAGAATCGCTAATTTTGAAATCAGTTACCGATAGCTATCTACAGCTTTATGGGTTTATTTATGACATAGCAGTCTCGTTGCTCTTTATGCAGTCTACATAATGTTTACGCGCAGAATGAGATAGGAAATGTATTTTACAAAGGAATTTAATGTGCCCTACTTCGTCAGCCATTATTGTACTGAAGAAATTGGAGGTTTCTTTTTCAGGAGTAAGCGACCTACAAACGTAACTACGGGAACAGGATCATTTATCTGCGCATTACTGACATCTCAATGAAGACATTCAAGAATCGCTAATTTTGAAATCAGTTACCGATAGCTATCTGCAGCTGTGTGAGTTTCATGATGACATAGCAGACTCGTTGCTCTTTATGCAGTCTACATAATGTTTACGCGCAAAATGAGATAGGAAATATATTTTACAAAGGAATTTAATGTGCCCTACTTCGTCAGCCATTATTATACTGAAGAAATTGGAGGTTTCTTTTTCAGGAGTAAGCGACCTACAAACGTCACTACGGGAACAGGATCATTTATCTGCGCATTACTGACATCACAATGAAGACAGTCAAGAATCGCTAATTTTGAAATCAGTTACCGATAGCTATCTGCAGCTTTATGGGTTTATTTATGACATAGCAGACTCGTGGCTCTTTATGCAGTCTACATAATGTTTACGCGCAGAATGAGATAGGAAATATATTTTACAAAGGAATTTAATGTGCCCTACTTCGTTAGCCATTATTATACTGAAGAAATTGGAGGTTTCTTTTTCAGGAGTAAGCGACCTACAAACGTCACTACGGGAACAGGATCATTTATCTGCGCATTACTGACATCACAATGAAGACAGTCAAGAATCGCTAATTTTGAAATCAGTTACCGATAGCTATTTACAGCTTTATGGGTTTATTTATGACATAGCAGACTCGTTGCTCTTTATGCAGTCTACATAATGTTTACGCGCAGAATGAGATAAGAAATATATTTTACAAAGGAATTTAATGTGCCCTACTTCGTCAGCCATTATTGTACTGAAGAAATTGGAGGTTTCTTTTTCAGGAGTAAGCGACCTACAAACGTAGCTACGGGAACAGGATCATTTATCTGCGCATTACTGACATCTCAATGAAGACATTCAAGAATCGCTAATTTTGAAATCAGTTACCGATAGCTATCTGCACCTGTGTGAGTTTATTTATGACATAGCAGACTCGTTGCTCTTTATGCAGTCTATATAATGTTTACTCGCAGAATGAGATAGGAAATATATCTAACAAAGGAATTTAATGTGCCCTACTTCGTCAGCCATTATTATATTGAAGAAATTGGAGGGTTTTTTTTTTATGAGTAAGCGACCTAGAAACGTCACTACGGGAACAGGATCATTTGTCTGCGCATTACTGACATCACAATGAAGACAGTCAAGAATCGCTAATTTTGAAATCAGTTACCGATAGCTATCTGCAGCTTTATGGGTTTATTGATGACATAGCAGACTCGTTGCTCTTTATGCAGTCTACATAATGTTTACGCGCAGAATGAGATAGGAAATATATTTTACAAAGAAATTTAATGTGCCCTACTTCGTCAGCCATTATTATACTGAAGAAATTGGAGGTTTCTTTTTGATGAGTAAGCGACCTACAAACGTCACTACGGGAACAGGATCATTTATCTGCGCATTACTGACATCACAATGAAGACAGTCAAGAATCGCTAATTTTGAAATCAGTTACCGATAGCTATCTACAGCTTTATGGGTTTATTTATGACATAGCAGACTCGTTGCTCTTTATGCAGTCTACATAATGTTTACGCGCAGAATGAGATAGGAAATATATTTTACAAAGGAATTTAATGTGCCCTACTTCGTCAGCCATTATTGTACTGAAGAAATTGGAGGTTTCTTTTTCAGGAGTAAGCGACCTACAAACGTAACTACGGGAACAGGATCATTTATCTGCGCATTACTGACATCTCAATGAAGACATTCAAGAATCGCTAATTTTGAAATCAGTTACCGATAGCTATCTGCAGCTGTGTGAGTTTATTTATGACATAGCAGACTCGTTGCTCTTTATGCAGTCTACATAATGTTTACTCGCAGAATGAGATAGGAAATATATCTAACAAAGGAATTTAATGTGCCCTACTTCGTCAGCCATTATTATATTGAAGAAATTGGAGGTTTTTTTTGATGAGTAAGCGACCTACAAACGTCACTACGGGAACAGGATCATTTGTCTGCGCATTACTGACATCACAATGAAGACAGTCAAGAATCGCTAATTTTGAAATCAGTTACCGATAGCTATCTGCAGCTTTATGGGTTTATTGATGACATAGCAGACTCGTTGCTCTTTATGCAGTCTACATAATGTTTACTCGCAGAATGAGATAGGAAATATATCTAACAAAGGAATTTAATGTGCCCTACTTCGTCAGCCATTATTGTACTGAAGAAATTGGAGTTTTCTTTTTCAGGAGTAAGCGGCCTACAAACGTCACTACGGGAACAGGATCATTTATCTGCGCATTACTGACATCTCAATGAAGACATTCAAGAATCGCTAATTTTGAAATCAGTTACCGATAGCTATCTGCAGCTGTGTGAGTTCAATGATGACATAGCAGACTCGTTGCTCTTTATGCAGTCTACATAATGTTTACGCGCAAAATGAGATAGGAAATATATTTTACAAAGGAATTTATTGTGCCCTACTTCGTCAGCCATTATTATACTGAAGAAATTGGAGGTTTCTTTTTCAGGAGTAAGCGACCTACAAACGTCAATACGGGAACAGGATCATTTATCTGCGCATTACTGACATCTCAATGAAGACAGTCAAGAATCGCTAATTTTGAAATCAGTTACCGATAGCTATCTACAGCTTTATGGGTTTATTTATGACATAGCAGTCTCGTTGCTCTTTATGCAGTCTACATAATGTTTACGCGCAGAATGAGATAGGAAATGTATTTTACAAAGGAATTTAATGTGCCCTACTTCGTCAGCCATTATTGTACTGAAGAAATTGGAGGTTTCTTTTTCAGGAGTAAGCGACCTACAAACGTAACTACGGGAACAGGATCATTTATCTGCGCATTACTGACATCTCAATGAAGACATTCAAGAATCGCTAATTTTGAAATCAGTTACCGATAGCTATCTGCAGCTGTGTGAGTTTCATGATGACATAGCAGACTCGTTGCTCTTTATGCAGTCTACATAATGTTTACGCGCAAAATGAGATAGGAAATATATTTTACAAAGGAATTTAATGTGCCCTACTTCGTCAGCCATTATTATACTGAAGAAATTGGAGGTTTCTTTTTCAGGAGTAAGCGACCTACAAACGTCACTACGGGAACAGGATCATTTATCTGCGCATTACTGACATCACAATGAAGACAGTCAAGAATCGCTAATTTTGAAATCAGTTACCGATAGCTATCTGCAGCTTTATGGGTTTATTTATGACATAGCAGACTCGTTGCTCTTTATGCAGTCTACATAATGTTTACGCGCAGAATGAGATAGGAAATATATTTTACAAAGGAATTTAATGTGCCCTACTTCGTTAGCCATTATTATACTGAAGAAATTGGAGGTTTCTTTTTCAGGAGTAAGCGACCTACAAACGTCACTACGGGAACAGGATCATTTATCTGCGCATTACTGACATCACAATGAAGACAGTCAAGAATCGCTAATTTTGAAATCAGTTACCGATAGCTATTTACAGCTTTATGGGTTTATTTATGACATAGCAGACTCGTTGCTCTTTATGCAGTCTACATAATGTTTACGCGCAGAATGAGATAAGAAATATATTTTACAAAGGAATTTAATGTGCCCTACTTCGTCAGCCATTATTGTACTGAAGAAATTGGAGGTTTCTTTTTCAGGAGTAAGCGACCTACAAACGTAGCTACGGGAACAGGATCATTTATCTGCGCATTACTGACATCTCAATAAAGACATTCAAGAATCGCTAATTTTGAAATCAGTTACCGATAGCTATCTGCACCTGTGTGAGTTTATTTATGACATAGCAGACTCGTTGCTCTTTATGCAGTCTATATAATGTTTACTCGCAGAATGAGATAGGAAATATATCTAACAAAGGAATTTAATGTGCCCTACTTCGTCAGCCATTATTATATTGAAGAAATTGGAGGGTTTTTTTTGATGAGTAAGCGACCTAGAAACGTCACTACGGGAACAGGATCATTTGTCTGCGCATTACTGACATCACAATGAAGACAGTCAAGAATCGCTAATTTTGAAATCAGTTACCGATAGCTATCTGCAGCTTTATGGGTTTATTGATGACATAGCAGACTCGTTGCTCTTTATGCAGTCTACATAATGTTTACGCGCAGAATGAGATAGGAAATATATTTTACAAAGAAATTTAATGTGCCCTACTTCGTCAGCCATTATTATACTGAAGAAATTGGAGGTTTCTTTTTGATGAGTAAGCGACCTACAAACGTCACTACGGGAACAGGATCATTTATCTGCGCATTACTGACATCACAATGAAGACAGTCAAGAATCGCTAATTTTGAAATCAGTTACCGATAGCTATCTACAGCTTTATGGGTTTATTTATGACATAGCAGACTCGTTGCTCTTTATGCAGTCTACATAATGTTTACGCGCAGAATGAGATAGGAAATATATTTTACAAAGGAATTTAATGTGCCCTACTTCGTCAGCCATTATTGTACTGAAGAAATTGGAGGTTTCTTTTTCAGGAGTAAGCGACCTACAAACGTAACTACGGGAACAGGATCATTTATCTGCGCATTACTGACATCTCAATGAAGACATTCAAGAATCGCTAATTTTGAAATCAGTTACCGATAGCTATCTGCAGCTGTGTGAGTTTATTTATGACATAGCAGACTCGTTGCTCTTTATGCAGTCTACATAATGTTTACTCGCAGAATGAGATAGGAAATATATCTAACAAAGGAATTTAATGTGCCCTACTTCGTCAGCCATTATTATATTGATGAAATTGGAGGTTTTTTTTGATGAGTAAGCGACCTACAAACGTCACTACGGGAACAGGATCATTTGTCTGCGCATTACTGACATCACAATGAAGACAGTCAAGAATCGCTAATTTTGAAATCAGTTACCGATAGCTATCTGCAGCTTTATGGGTTTATTGATGACATAGCAGACTCGTTGCTCTTTATGCAGTCTACATAATGTTTACTCGCAGAATGAGATAGGAAATATATCTAACAAAGGAATTTAATGTGCCCTACTTCGTCAGCCATTATTGTACTGAAGAAATTGGAGGTTTCTTTTTCAGGAGTAAGCGACCTACAAACGTCACTACGGGAACAGGATCATTTATCTGCGCATTACTGACATCACAATGAAGACAGTCAAGAATCGCTAATTTTGAAATCAGTTACCGATAGCTATCTACAGCTTTATGGGTTTATTTATGACATAGCAGACTCGTTGCTCTTTATGCAGTCTACATAATGTTTACGCGCAGAATGAGATAGGAAATATATTTTACAAAGGAATTTAATGTGCCCTACTTCGTCAGCCATTATTGTACTGAAGAAATTGGAGGTTTCTTTTTCAGGAGTAAGCGACCTACAAACGTAGCTACGGGAACAGGATCATTTATCTGCGCATTACTGACATCTCAATGAAGACATTCAAGAATCGCTAATTTTGAAATCAGTTACCGATAGCTATCTGCAGCTTTATGGGTTTATTGATGACATAGCAGACTCGTTGCTCTTTATGCAGTCTACATAATGTTTACGCGCAGAATGAGATAGGAAATATATTTTACAAAGAAATTTAATGTGCCCTACTTCGTCAGCCATTATTATACTGAAGAAATTGGAGGTTTCTTTTTGATGAGTAAGCGACCTACAAACGTCACTACGGGAACAGGATCATTTATCTGCGCATTACTGACATCACAATGAAGACAGTCAAGAATCGCTAATTTTGAAATCAGTTACCGATAGCTATCTACAGCTTTATGGGTTTATTTATGACATAGCAGACTCGTTGCTCTTTATGCAGTCTACATAATGTTTACGCGCAGAATGAGATAGGAAATATATTTTACAAAGGAATTTAATGTGCCCTACTTCGTCAGCCATTATTGTACTGAAGAAATTGGAGGTTTCTTTTTCAGGAGTAAGCGACCTACAAACGTAACTACGGGAACAGGATCATTTATCTGCGCATTACTGACATCTCAATGAAGACATTCAAGAATCGCTAATTTTGAAATCAGTTACCGATAGCTATCTGCAGCTGTGTGAGTTTATTTATAACATAGCAGACTCGTTGCTCTTTATGCAGTCTACATAATGTTTACTCGCAGAATGAGATAGGAAATATATCTAACAAAGGAATTTAATGTGCCCTACTTCGTCAGCCATTATTGTGCTGAAGAAATTGGAGGTTTCTTTTTCAGGAGTAAGCGACCCACAAACGTCACTACGGGAACAGGATCATTTATCTGCGCATTACTGACATCTCAATGAAGACATTCAAGAATCGCTAATTTTGAAATCAGTTACCGGAAGCTGTCTGCAGCTTTATGGGTTTATTGACGACATAGCACACTCGTTGCTCTTTATGCAGTCTACATAATGTTTACTCGCAGAATGAGATAGGAAATATATCTAACAAAGGAATTTAATGTGCCCTACTTCGTCAGCCATTATTGTACTGAAGAAATTGGAGGCTTTTTTTTCAGAAGTAAGCGACCTACAAACGTAACTACGGGAACAGGATCATTTATCTGCGCATTACTGACATCTCAATGAAGACATTCAAGAATCGCTAATTTTGAAATCAGTTACCGATAGCTGTCTGCAGCTTTATGGGTTTATTGATGACATAGCAGACTCGTTGCTCTTTATGCAGTCTACATAATGTTTACTCGCAGAATGAGATAGGAAATATATCTAACAAAGGAATTTAATGTGCCCTACTTCGTCAGCCATTATTGTACTGAAGAAATTGGAGGTTTTTTTTTCAGAAGTAAGCGACCTACAAACGTAACTACGGGAACAGGATCATTTATCTGCGCATTACTGACATCTCAATGAAGACATTCAAGAATCGCTAATTTTGAAATCAGTTACCGATAGCTGTCTGCAGCTTTATGGGTTTATTGATGACATAGCAGACTCGTTGCTCTTTATGCAGTCTACATAATGTTTACGCGCAAAATGAGATAGGAAATATATTTTACAAAGGAATTTAATGTGCCCTACTTCGTCAGCCATTATTATACTGAAGAAATTGGAGGTTTCTTTTTGATGAGTAAGCGACCTACAAACGTCACTACGGGAACAGGATCATTAATCTGCGCATTACTGACATCTCAATGAAGATAGTCAAGAATCGCTAATTTTGAAATCAGTTACCGATAGCTATCTGCAGCTGTGTGAGTTTATTGATGACATAGCAGACTCGTTGCTCTTTATGCAGTCTACATAATGTTTACGCGCAGAATGAGATAGGAAATATATTTTACAAAGGAATTTAATGTGCCCTACTTCGTCAGCCATTATTGTGCTGAAGAAATTGGAGGTTTCTTTTTCATGAGTAAGCGACCTACAAACGTCACTACGGGAACAGGATCATTTATCTGCGCATTACTGACATCACAATGAAGACAGTCAAGAATCGCTAATTTTGAAATCAGTTACCGATAGCTATCTACAGCTTTATGGGTTTATTTATGACATAGCAGACTCGTTGCTCTTTATGCAGTCTACATAATGTTTACTCGCAGAATGAGATAGGAAATATATCTACAAAGGAATTTAATGTGCCCTACTTCGTCAGCCATTATTGTACTGAAGAAATTGGAGGTTTCTTTTTCAGGAGTAAGCGACCTACAAACGTCACTACGGGAACAGGATCATTTATCTGCGCATTACTGACATCTCAATGAAGACATTCAAGAATCGCTAATTTTGAAATCAGTTACCGGAAGCTGTCTGCAGCTTTATGGGTTTATTGACGACATAGCAGACTCGTTGCTCTTTATGCAGTCTACATAATGTTTACTCGCAGAATGAGATAGGAAATATATCTAACAAAGGAATTTAATGTGCCCTACTTCGTCAGCCATTATTGTACTGAAGAAATTGGAGGTTTTTTTTTCAGAAGTAAGCGACCTACAAACGTAACTACGGGAACAGGATCATTTATCGGCGCATTACTGACATCTCAATGAAGACATTCAAGAATCGCTAATTTTGAAATCAGTTACCGATAGCTGTCTGCAGCTTTATGGGTTTATTGATGACATAGCAGACTCGTTGCTCTTTATGCAGTCTACATAATGTTTACTCGCAGAATGAGATAGGAAATATATCTAACAAAGGAATTTAATGTGCCCTACTTCGTCAGCCATTATTGTGCTGAAGAAATTGGAGGTTTCTTTTTCTGGAGTAAGCGACCTACAAACGTTTATACGGGAACAGGATCATTTATCTGCGCATTACTGACATCTCAATGAAGACATCTAAGAATCGCCAATTTTGAAATCAGTTACCGATAGCTGTCTGCAGCTTTATCGGTTTATTGATGACATAGCAGACTCGTTGCTCTTTATGCAGTCTATATAATGTTTACGCGCAGAATGAGATAGGAAATATATTTTACAAAGGAATTTAATGTGCCCTACTTCGTCAGCCATTATTATACTGAAGAAATTGGAGGTTTCTTTTTGATGAGTAAGCGACCTACAAACGTCACTACGGGAACAGGATCATTAATCTGCGCATTACTGACATCTCAATGAAGACAGTCAAGAATCGCTAATTTTGAAATCAGTTACCGATAGCTATCTGCAGCTTTATGGGTTTATTGATGACATAGCAGACTCGTTGCTCTTCATGCAGTCTACATAATGTTTACGCGCAAAATGAGATAGGAAATATATTTTACAAAGGAATTTAATGTGCCCTACTTCGTTAGCCATTATTATACTGAAGAAATTGGAGGTTTCTTTTTCAGGAGTAAGCGACCTACAAACGTCACTACGGGAACAGGATCATTTATCTGCGCATTACTGACATCTCAGTGAAGACATTCAAGAATCGCTAATTTTGAAATCAGTTACCGATAGCTATCTGCAGCTGTGTGAGTTTATTGATGACATAGCAAACTCGTTGCTCTTTATGCAGTCTACATAATGTTTACTCGCAGAATGAGATAGGAAATATATCTAACAAAGGAATTTAATGTGCCCTACTTCGTCAGCCATTATTATATTGAAGAAATTGGAGGTTTTTTTTTATGAGTAAGCGACCTACAAACGTCACTACGGGAACAGGATCATTTATCTGCGCATTACTGACATCACAATGAAGACAGTCAAGAATCGCTAATTTTGAAATCAGTTACCGATAGCTGTCTGCAGCTTTATGGGTTTATTGATGACATAGCAGACTCGTTGCTCTTTATGCAGTCTACATAATGTTTACGCGCAAAATGAGATAGGAAATATATTTTACAAAGGAATTTAATGTGCCCTACTTCGTTAGCCATTATTATACTGAAGAAATTGGAGGTTTCTTTTTCAGGAGTAAGCGACCTACAAACGTCACTACGGGAACAGGATCATTTATCTGCGCATTACTGACATCACAATGAAGACAGTCAAGAATCGCTAATTTTGAAATCAGTTACCGATAGCTATCTACAGCTTTATGGGTTTATTTATGACATAGCAGACTCGTTGCTCTTTATGCAGTCTACATAATGTTTACGCGCAGAATGAGATAGGAAAAATATTTTACAAAGGAATTTAATGTGCCCTACTTCGTCAGCCATTATTGTACTGAAGAAATTGGAGGTTTCTTTTTCAGGAGTAAGCGACCTACAAACGTAACTACGGGAACAGGATCATTTATCTGCGCATTACTGACATCTCAATGAAGACATTCAAGAATCGCTAATTTTGAAATCAGTTACCGATAGCTATCTGCAGCTGTGTGAGTTTATTTATGACATAGCAGACTCGTTGCTCTTTATGCAGTCTACATAATGTTTACTCGCAGAATGAGATAGGAAATATATCTAACAAAGGAATTTAATGTGCCCTACTTCGTCAGCCATTATTATATTGAAGAAATTGGAGGGGTTTTTTTGATGAGTAAGCGATCTACAAACGTCACTACGGGAACAGGATCATTTGTCTGCGCATTACTGACATCACAATGAAGACAGTCAAGAATCGCTAATTTTGAAATCAGTTACCGATAGCTATCTGCAGCTTTATGGGTTTATTGATGACATAGCAGACTCGTTGCTCTTTATGCAGTCTACATAATGTTTACGCGCAGAATGAGATAGGAAATATATTTTACAAAGAAATTTAATGTGCCCTACTTCGTCAGCCATTATTATACTGAAGAAATTGGAGGTTTCTTTTTGATGAGTAAGCGACCTACAAACGTCACTACGGGAACAGGATCATTTATCTGCGCATTACTGACATCACAATGAAGACAGTCAAGAATCGCTAATTTTGAAATCAGTTACCGATAGCTATCTGCAGCTTTATGGGTTTATTGATGACATAGCAGACTCGTTGCTCTTTATGCAGTCTACATAATGTTTACGCGCAGAATGAGATAGGAAATATATTTTACAAAGAAATTTAATGTGCCCTACTTCGTCAGCCATTATTATACTGAAGAAATTGGAGGTTTCTTTTTGATGAGTAAGCGACCTACAAACGTCACTACGGGAACAGGATCATTTATCTGCGCATTACTGACATCACAATGAAGACATTCAAGAATCGCTAATTTTGAAATCAGTTACCGATAGCTGTCTGCAGCTTTATGGGTTTATTGATGACATAGCAGACTCGTTGCTCTTTATGCAGTCTACATAATGTTTACTCGCAGAATGAGATAGGAAATATATCTAACAAAGGAATTTATTGTGCCCTACTTCGTCAGCCATTATTGTACTGAAGAAATTGGAGGTTTCTTTTTCAGGAGTAAGCGACCTACAAACGTCACTACGGGAACAGGATCATTTATCTGCGCATTACTGACATCTCAATGAAGACATTCAAGAATCGCTAATTTTGAAATCAGTTACCGATAGCATTCTGCAGCTTTATGGGTTTATTGATGACATAGCAGACTCGTTGCTCTTTATGCAGTCTACATAATGTTTACTCGAAGAATGAGATAGGAAATATATCTAACAAAGGAATTTAATGTGCCCTACTTCGTCAGCCATTATTGTACTGAAAAAATTGGAGGTTTTTTTTTCAGGAGTAAGCGACCTACAAACGTCACTACGGGAACAGGATCATTTATCTCCGCATTACTGACATCTGAATGAAGACATTCAAGAATCGCTAATTTTGAAATCAGTTACCGATAGCATTCTGCAGCTTTATGGGTTTATTGATGACATAGCAGACTCGTTGCTCTTTATGCAGTCTACATTATGTTTACTCGCAGAATGAGATAGGAAATATATCTAACAAAGGAATTTAATGTGCCCTACTTCGTCAGCCATTATTGTACTGAAGAAATTGGAGGTTTCTTTTTCAGGAGTAAGCGACCTACAAACGTCACTACGGGAACAGGATCATTTATCTGCGAATTACTGACATCTCAATGAAGACATTCAAGAATCGCTAATTTTGAAATCAGTTACCGATAGCATTCTGCAGCTTTATGGGTTTATTGATGACATAGCAGACTCGTTGCTCTTTATGCAGTCTACATAATGTTTACTCGCAGAATGAGATAGGAAATATATCTAACAAAGGAATTTAATGTGCCCTACTTTGTCAGCCATTATTGTACTGAAGAAATTGGAGGTTTTTTTTCAGGAGTAAGCGACCTACAAACGTCACTACGGGAACAGGATCATTTATCTGCGCATTACTGACATCTCAATGAAGACATTCAAGAATCGCTAATTTTGAAATCAGTTACCGATAGCTGTCTGCAGCTTTATGTGTTTATTGATGACATAGCAGACTCGTTGCTCTTTATGCAGTCTACATAATGTTTACGCGCAAAATGAGATAGGAAATATATTTTACAAAGGAATTTAATGTGCCCTACTTCGTTAGCCATTATTATACTGAAGAAATTGGAGGTTTCTTTTTCAGGAGTAAGCGACCTACAAACGTCACTACGGGAACAGGATCATTTATCTGCGCATTACTGACATCACAATGAAGACAGTCAAGAATCGCTAATTTTGAAATCAGTTACCGATAGCTATCTACAGCTTTATGGGTTTATTTATGACATAGCAGACTCGTTGCTCTTTATGCAGTCTACATAATGTTTACGCGCAGAATGAGATAGGAAATATATTTTACAAAGGAATTTAATGTGCCCTACTTCGTCAGCCATTATTGTACTGAAGAAATTGGAGGTTTCTTTTTCAGGAGTAAGCGACCTACAAACGTAACTACGGGAACAGGATCATTTATCTGCGCATTACTGACATCTCAATGAAGACATTCAAGAATCGCTAATTTTGAAATCAGTTACCGATAGCTATCTGCAGCTGTGTGAGTTTATTTATGACATAGCAGACTCGTTGCTCTTTATGCAGTCTACATAATGTTTACTCGCAGAATGAGATAGGAAATATATCTAACAAAGGAATTTAATGTGCCCTACTTCGTCAGCCATTATTATATTGAAGAAATTGGAGGGTTTTTTTTGATGAGTAAGCGACCTACAAACGTCACTACGGGAACAGGATCATTTGTCTGCGCATTACTGACATCACAATGAAGACAGTCAAGAATCGCTAATTTTGAAATCAATTACCGATAGCTATCTGCAGCTTTATGGGTTTATTGATGACATAGCAGACTCGTTGCTCTTTATGCAGTCTACATAATGTTTACGCGCAGAATGAGATAGGAAATATATTTTACAAAGAAATTTAATGTGCCCTACTTCGTCAGCCATTATTATACTGAAGAAATTGGAGGTTTCTTTTTGATGAGTAAGCGACCTACAAACGTCACTACGGGAACAGGATCATTTATCTGCGCATTACTGACATCACAATGAAGACAGTCAAGAATCGCTAATTTTGAAATCAGTTACCGATAGCTATCTGCAGCTTTATGGGTTTATTGATGACATAGCAGACTCGTTGCTCTTTATGCAGTCTACATAATGTTTACGCGCAGAATGAGATAGGAAATATATTTTACAAAGAAATTTAATGTGCCCTACTTCGTCAGCCATTATTATACTGAAGAAATTGGAGGTTTCTTTTTGATGAGTAAACGACCTACAAACGTCACTACGGGAACAGGATCATTAATCTGCGCATTACTGACATCTCAATGAAGATAGTCAAGAATCGCTAATTTTGAAATCAGTTACCGATAGCTATCTGCAGCTGTGTGAGTTTATTGATGACATAGCAGACTCGTTGCTCTTTATGCAGTCTACATAATGTTTACGCGCAGAATGAGATAGGAAATATATTTTACAAAGGAATTTAATGTGCCCTACTTCGTCAGCCATTATTGTGCTGAAGAAATTGGAGGTTTCTTTTTCATGAGTAAGCGACCTACAAACGTCACTACGGGAACAGGATCATTTATCTGCGCATTACTGACACCACAATGAAGACAGTCAAGAATCGCTAATTTTGAAATCAGTTACCGATAGCTATCTACAGCTTTATGGGTTTATTTATGACATAGCAGACTCGTTGCTCTTTATGCAGTCTACATAATGTTTACTCGCAGAATGAGATAGGAAATATATCTACAAAGGAATTTAATGTGCCCTACTTCGTCAGCCATTATTGTACTGAAGAAATTGGAGGTTTCTTTTTCAGGAGTAAGCGACCTACAAACGTCACTACGGGAACAGGATCATTTATCTGCGCATTACTGACATCTCAATGAAGACATTCAAGAATCGCTAATTTTGAAATCAGTTACCGGAAGCTGTCTGCAGCTTTATGGGTTTATTGACGACATAGCAG
Organism: Amblyomma maculatum; assembly: GCF_055883805.1. NCBI lineage: Eukaryota > Metazoa > Arthropoda > Arachnida > Ixodida > Ixodidae > Amblyomma > Amblyomma maculatum. The sequence goes on from NC_139350.1 coordinate 61,783,197, forward strand.
ACTCGTTGCTCTTTATGCAGTCTACATAATGTTTACTCGCAGAATGAGATAGGAAATATATCTAACAAAGGAATTTAATGTGCCCTACTTCGTCAGCCATTATTGTACTGAAGAAATTGGAGGTTTTTTTTTTCAGAAGTAAGCGACCTACAAACGTAACTACGGGAACAGGATCATTTATCGGCGCATTACTGACATCTCAATGAAGACATTCAAGAATCGCTAATTTTGAAATCAGTTACCGATAGCTGTCTGCAGCTTTATGGGTTTATTGATGACATAGCAGACTCGTTGCTCTTTATGCAGTCTACATAATGTTTACTCGCAGAATGAGATAGGAAATATATCTAACAAAGGAATTTAATGTGCCCTACTTCGTCAGCCATTATTGTGCTGAAGAAATTGGAGGTTTCTTTTTCTGGAGTAAGCGACCTACAAACGTTTATACGGGAACAGGATCATTTATCTGCGCATTACTGACATCTCAATGAAGACATCTAAGAATCGCCAATTTTGAAATCAGTTACCGATAGCTGTCTGCAGCTTTATCGGTTTATTGATGACATAGCAGACTCGTTGCTCTTTATGCAGTCTATATAATGTTTACGCGCAGAATGAGATAGGAAATATATTTTACAAAGGAATTTAATGTGCCCTACTTCGTCAGCCATTATTATACTGAAGAAATTGGAGGTTTCTTTTTGATGAGTAAGCGACCTACAAACGTCACTACGGGAACAGGATCATTAATCTGCGCATTACTGACATCTCAATGAAGACAGTCAAGAATCGCTAATTTTGAAATCAGTTACCGATAGCTATCTGCAGCTTTATGGGTTTATTGATGACATAGCAGACTCGTTGCTCTTCATGCAGTCTACATAATGTTTACGCGCAAAATGAGATAGGAAATATATTTTACAAAGGAATTTAATGTGCCCTACTTCGTTAGCCATTATTATACTGAAGAAATTGGAGGTTTCTTTTTCAGGAGTAAGCGACCTACAAACGTCACTACGGGAACAGGATCATTTATCTGCGCATTACTGACATCTCAGTGAAGACATTCAAGAATCGCTAATTTTGAAATCAGTTACCGATAGCTATCTGCAGCTGTGTGAGTTTATTGATGACATAGCAAACTCGTTGCTCTTTATGCAGTCTACATAATGTTTACTCGCAGAATGAGATAGGAAATATATCTAACAAAGGAATTTAATGTGCCCTACTTCGTCAGCCATTATTATATTGAAGAAATTGGAGGTTTTTTTTTATGAGTAAGCGACCTACAAACGTCACTACGGGAACAGGATCATTTATCTGCGCATTACTGACATCACAATGAAGACAGTCAAGAATCGCTAATTTTGAAATCAGTTACCGATAGCTGTCTGCAGCTTTATGGGTTTATTGATGACATAGCAGACTCGTTGCTCTTTATGCAGTCTACATAATGTTTACGCGCAGAATGAGATAGGAAATATTTTTTACAAAGAAATTTAATGTGCCGTACTTCGTCAGCCATTATTATACTGAAGAAATTGGAGGTTTCTTTTTGATGAGTAAGCGACCTACAAACGCCACTACGGAACAAGATCATTTATCTGCGCATTACTGACATCACAATGAAGACAGTGAAGAATCGCTAATTTTGAAATCAGTTACCAATAGCTATCTGCAGCTTTATGGGTTTATTGATGACATAGCAGACTCGTTGCTCTTTATGCAGTCTACATAATGTTTACGCGCAAAATGAGATAGAAAATATATTTTACAAAGGAATTTAATGTGCCCTACTTCGTTAGCCATTATTATACTGAAGAAATTGGAGGTTTCTTTTTCAGGAGTAAGCGACCTACAAACGTCACTACGGGAACAGGATCATTTATCTGCGCATTACTGACATCACAATGAAGACAGTCAAGAATCGCTAATTTTGAAATCAGTTACCGATAGCTATCTACAGCTTTATGGGTTTATTTATGACATAGCAGACTCGTTGCTCTTTATGCAGTCTACATAATGTTTACGCGCAGAATGAGATAGGAAAAATATTTTACAAAGGAATTTAATGTGCCCTACTTCGTCAGCCATTATTGTACTGAAGAAATTGGAGGTTTCTTTTTCAGGAGTAAGCGACCTACAAACGTAACTACGGGAACAGGATCATTTATCTGCGCATTACTGACATCTCAATGAAGACATTCAAGAATCGCTAATTTTGAAATCAGTTACCGATAGCTATCTGCAGCTGTGTGAGTTTATTTATGACATAGCAGACTCGTTGCTCTTTATGCAGTCTACATAATGTTTACTCGCAGAATGAGATAGGAAATATATCTAACAAAGGAATTTAATGTGCCCTACTTCGTCAGCCATTATTATATTGAAGAAATTGGAGGGGTTTTTTTGATGAGTAAGCGATCTACAAACGTCACTACGGGAACAGGATCATTTGTCTGCGCATTACTGACATCACAATGAAGACAGTCAAGAATCGCTAATTTTGAAATCAGTTACCGATAGCTATCTGCAGCTTTATGGGTTTATTGATGACATAGCAGACTCGTTGCTCTTTATGCAGTCTACATAATGTTTACGCGCAGAATGAGATAGGAAATATATTTTACAAAGAAATTTAATGTGCCCTACTTCGTCAGCCATTATTATACTGAAGAAATTGGAGGTTTCTTTTTGATGAGTAAGCGACCTACAAACGTCACTACGGGAACAGGATCATTTATCTGCGCATTACTGACATCACAATGAAGACAGTCAAGAATCGCTAATTTTGAAATCAGTTACCGATAGCTATCTGCAGCTTTATGGGTTTATTGATGACATAGCAGACTCGTTGCTCTTTATGCAGTCTACATAATGTTTACGCGCAGAATGAGATAGGAAATATATTTTACAAAGAAATTTAATGTGCCCTACTTCGTCAGCCATTATTATACTGAAGAAATTGGAGGTTTCTTTTTGATGAGTAAGCGACCTACAAACGTCACTACGGGAACAGGATCATTTATCTGCGCATTACTGACATCACAATGAAGACATTCAAGAATCGCTAATTTTGAAATCAGTTACCGATAGCTGTCTGCAGCTTTATGGGTTTATTGATGACATAGCAGACTCGTTGCTCTTTATGCAGTCTACATAATGTTTACTCGCAGAATGAGATAGGAAATATATCTAACAAAGGAATTTATTGTGCCCTACTTCGTCAGCCATTATTGTACTGAAGAAATTGGAGGTTTCTTTTTCAGGAGTAAGCGACCTACAAACGTCACTACGGGAACAGGATCATTTATCTGCGCATTACTGACATCTCAATGAAGACATTCAAGAATCGCTAATTTTGAAATCAGTTACCGATAGCATTCTGCAGCTTTATGGGTTTATTGATGACATAGCAGACTCGTTGCTCTTTATGCAGTCTACATAATGTTTACTCGAAGAATGAGATAGGAAATATATCTAACAAAGGAATTTAATGTGCCCTACTTCGTCAGCCATTATTGTACTGAAAAAATTGGAGGTTTTTTTTTCAGGAGTAAGCGACCTACAAACGTCACTACGGGAACAGGATCATTTATCTCCGCATTACTGACATCTGAATGAAGACATTCAAGAATCGCTAATTTTGAAATCAGTTACCGATAGCATTCTGCAGCTTTATGGGTTTATTGATGACATAGCAGACTCGTTGCTCTTTATGCAGTCTACATTATGTTTACTCGCAGAATGAGATAGGAAATATATCTAACAAAGGAATTTAATGTGCCCTACTTCGTCAGCCATTATTGTACTGAAGAAATTGGAGGTTTCTTTTTCAGGAGTAAGCGACCTACAAACGTCACTACGGGAACAGGATCATTTATCTGCGAATTACTGACATCTCAATGAAGACATTCAAGAATCGCTAATTTTGAAATCAGTTACCGATAGCATTCTGCAGCTTTATGGGTTTATTGATGACATAGCAGACTCGTTGCTCTTTATGCAGTCTACATAATGTTTACTCGCAGAATGAGATAGGAAATATATCTAACAAAGGAATTTAATGTGCCCTACTTTGTCAGCCATTATTGTACTGAAGAAATTGGAGGTTTTTTTTCAGGAGTAAGCGACCTACAAACGTCACTACGGGAACAGGATCATTTATCTGCGCATTACTGACATCTCAATGAAGACATTCAAGAATCGCTAATTTTGAAATCAGTTACCGATAGCTGTCTGCAGCTTTATGTGTTTATTGATGACATAGCAGACTCGTTGCTCTTTATGCAGTCTACATAATGTTTACGCGCAAAATGAGATAGGAAATATATTTTACAAAGGAATTTAATGTGCCCTACTTCGTTAGCCATTATTATACTGAAGAAATTGGAGGTTTCTTTTTCAGGAGTAAGCGACCTACAAACGTCACTACGGGAACAGGATCATTTATCTGCGCATTACTGACATCACAATGAAGACAGTCAAGAATCGCTAATTTTGAAATCAGTTACCGATAGCTATCTACAGCTTTATGGGTTTATTTATGACATAGCAGACTCGTTGCTCTTTATGCAGTCTACATAATGTTTACGCGCAGAATGAGATAGGAAATATATTTTACAAAGGAATTTAATGTGCCCTACTTCGTCAGCCATTATTGTACTGAAGAAATTGGAGGTTTCTTTTTCAGGAGTAAGCGACCTACAAACGTAACTACGGGAACAGGATCATTTATCTGCGCATTACTGACATCTCAATGAAGACATTCAAGAATCGCTAATTTTGAAATCAGTTACCGATAGCTATCTGCAGCTGTGTGAGTTTATTTATGACATAGCAGACTCGTTGCTCTTTATGCAGTCTACATAATGTTTACTCGCAGAATGAGATAGGAAATATATCTAACAAAGGAATTTAATGTGCCCTACTTCGTCAGCCATTATTATATTGAAGAAATTGGAGGGTTTTTTTTGATGAGTAAGCGACCTACAAACGTCACTACGGGAACAGGATCATTTGTCTGCGCATTACTGACATCACAATGAAGACAGTCAAGAATCGCTAATTTTGAAATCAATTACCGATAGCTATCTGCAGCTTTATGGGTTTATTGATGACATAGCAGACTCGTTGCTCTTTATGCAGTCTACATAATGTTTACGCGCAGAATGAGATAGGAAATATATTTTACAAAGAAATTTAATGTGCCCTACTTCGTCAGCCATTATTATACTGAAGAAATTGGAGGTTTCTTTTTGATGAGTAAGCGACCTACAAACGTCACTACGGGAACAGGATCATTTATCTGCGCATTACTGACATCACAATGAAGACAGTCAAGAATCGCTAATTTTGAAATCAGTTACCGATAGCTATCTGCAGCTTTATGGGTTTATTGATGACATAGCAGACTCGTTGCTCTTTATGCAGTCTACATAATGTTTACGCGCAGAATGAGATAGGAAATATATTTTACAAAGAAATTTAATGTGCCCTACTTCGTCAGCCATTATTATACTGAAGAAATTGGAGGTTTCTTTTTGATGAGTAAACGACCTACAAACGTCACTACGGGAACAGGATCATTTATCTGCGCATTACTGACATCACAATGAAGACATTCAAGAATCGCTAATTTTGAAATCAGATACCGATAGCTGTCTGCAGCGTTATGGGTTTATTGATGACATAGCAGACTCGTTGCTCTTTATGCAGTCTACATAATGTTTACTCGCAGAATGAGATAGGAAATATATCTAACAAAGGAATTTATTGTGCCCTACTTCGTCAGCCATTATTGTACTGAAGAAATTGGAGGTTTCTTTTTCAGGAGTAAGCGACCTACAAACGTCACTACGGGAACAGGATCATTTATCTGCGCATTACTGACATCTCAATGAAGACATTCAAGAATCGCTAATTTTGAAATCAGTTACCGATAGCATTCTGCAGCTTTATGGGTTTATTGATGACATAGCAGACTCGTTGCTCTTTATGCAGTCTACATAATGTTTACTCGAAGAATGAGATAGGAAATATATCTAACAAAGGAATTTAATGTGCCCTACTTCGTCAGCCATTATTGTACTGAAGAAATTGGAGGTTTTTTTTTCAGGAGTAAGCGACCTACAAACGTCACTACGGGAACAGGATCATTTATCTCCGCATTACTGACATCTGAATGAAGACATTCAAGAATCGCTAATTTTGAAATCAGTTACCGATAGCATTCTGCAGCTTTATGGGTTTATTGATGACATAGCAGACTCGTTGCTCTTTATGCAGTCTACATTATGTTTACTCGCAGAATGAGATAGGAAATATATCTAACAAAGGAATTTAATGTGCCCTACTTCGTCAGCCATTATTGTACTGAAGAAATTGGAGGTTTCTTTTTCAGGAGTAAGCGACCTACAAACGTCACTACGGGAACAGGATCATTTATCTGCGAATTACTGACATCTCAATGAAGACATTCAAGAATCGCTAATTTTGAAATCAGTTACCGATAGCATTCTGCAGCTTTATGGGTTTATTGATGACATAGCAGACTCGTTGCTCTTTATGCAGTCTACATAATGTTTACTCGCAGAATGAGATGGGAAATATATCTAACAAAGGAATTTAATGTGCCCTACTTTGTCAGCCATAATTGTACTGAAGAAATTGGAGGTTTTTTTTCAGGAGTAAGCGACCTGCAAAACGTCACTACGGGAACAGGATCATTTATCTCCGCATTACTGACATCTGAATGAAGACATTCAAGAATCGCTAATTTTGAAATCAGTTACCGATAGCATTCTGCAGCTTTATGGGTTTATTGATGACATAGCAGACTCGTTGCTCTTTATGCAGTCTACATTATGTTTACTCGCAGAATGAGATAGGAAATATATCTAACAAAGGAATTTAATGTGCCCTACTTCGTCAGCCATTATTGTACTGAAGAAATTGGAGGTTTCTTTTTCAGGAGTAAGCGACCTACAAACGTCACTACGGGAACAGGATCATTTATCTGCGAATTACTGACATCTCAATGAAGACATTCAAGAATCGCTAATTTTGAAATCAGTTACCGATAGCATTCTGCAGCTTTATGGGTTTATTGATGACATAGCAGACTCGTTGCTCTTTATGCAGTCTACATAATGTTTACTCGCAGAATGAGATGGGAAATATATCTAACAAAGGAATTTAATGTGCCCTACTTTGTCAGCCATAATTGTACTGAAGAAATTGGAGGTTTTTTTTCAGGAGTAAGCGACCTGCAAACGTCACTACGGGAACAGGATCATTTATCTGCGCATTACTGACATCTCAATGAAGACATTCAAGAATCGCTAATTTTGAAATCAGTTACCGATAGCTGTCTGCAGCTTTATGGGTTTATTGATGACATAGCAGACTCGTTGCTCTTTATACAGTCTACATAATGTTTACTCGCAGAATGAGATAGGAAATATATCTAACAAAGGAATTTAATGTGCCCTACTTCGTCAGCCATTATTGTACTGAAGAAATTGGAGGTTTCTTTTTCAGGAGTAAGCGACCTACAAACGTCACTACGGGAACAGGATCATTTATCTGCGCATTACTGACATCTCAATGAAGACATTCAAGAATCGCTAATTTTGAAATCAGTTACCGATAGCTATCTGCAGCTTTATGGGTTTATTGATGACATAGCAGACTCGTTGCTCTTTATGCAGTCTACATAATGTTTACTCGCAGAATGAGATAGGAAATATATCTAACAAAGGAATTTAATGTGCCCTACTTTGTCAGCCATTATTGTACTGAAGAAATTGGAGGTTTTTTTTCAGGAGTAAGCGACCTACAAACGTCACTACGGGAACAGGATCATTTATCTGCGCATTACTGACATCTCAATGAAGACATTCAAGAATCGCTAATTTTGAAATCAGTTACCGATAGCTGTCTGCAGCTTTATGGGTTTATTGATGACATAGCAGACTCGTTGCTCTTTATGCAGTCTACATAATGTTTACGCGCAAAATGAGATAGGAAATATATTTTACAAAGGAATTTAATGTGCCCTACTTCGTTAGCCATTATTATACTGAAGAAATTGGAGGTTTCTTTTTCAGGAGTAAGCGACCTACAAACGTCACTACGGGAACAGGATCATTTATCTGCGCATTACTGACATCACAATGAAGACAGTCAAGAATCGCTAATTTTGAAATCAGTTACCGATAGCTATCTACAGCTTTATGGGTTTATTTATGACATAGCAGACTCGTTGCTCTTTATGCAGTCTACATAATGTTTACGCGCAGAATGAGATAGGAAATATATTTTACAAAGGAATTTAATGTGCCCTACTTCGTCAGCCATTATTGTACTGAAGAAATTGGAGGTTTCTTTTTCAGGAGTAAGCGACCTACAAACGTAACTACGGGAACAGGATCATTTATCTGCGCATTACTGACATCTCAATGAAGACATTCAAGAATCGCTAATTTTGAAATCAGTTACCGATAGCTATCTGCAGCTGTGTGAGTTTATTTATGACATAGCAGACTCGTTGCTCTTTATGCAGTCTACATAATGTTTACTCGCAGAATGAGATAGGAAATATATCTAACAAAGGAATTTAATGTGCCCTACTTCGTCAGCCATTATTATATTGAAGAAATTGGAGGGTTTTTTTTGATGAGTAAGCGACCTACAAACGTCACTACGGGAACAGGATCATTTGTCTGCGCATTACTGACATCACAATGAAGACAGTCAAGAATCGCTAATTTTGAAATCAATTACCGATAGCTATCTGCAGCTTTATGGGTTTATTGATGACATAGCAGACTCGTTGCTCTTTATGCAGTCTACATAATGTTTACGCGCAGAATGAGATAGGAAATATATTTTACAAAGAAATTTAATGTGCCCTACTTCGTCAGCCATTATTATACTGAAGAAATTGGAGGTTTCTTTTTGATGAGTAAGCGACCTACAAACGTCACTACGGGAACAGGATCATTTATCTGCGCATTACTGACATCACAATGAAGACAGTCAAGAATCGCTAATTTTGAAATCAGTTACCGATAGCTATCTGCAGCTTTATGGGTTTATTGATGACATAGCAGACTCGTTGCTCTTTATGCAGTCTACATAATGTTTACGCGCAGAATGAGATAGGAAATATATTTTACAAAGAAATTTAATGTGCCCTACTTCGTCAGCCATTATTATACTGAAGAAATTGGAGGTTTCTTTTTGATGAGTAAACGACCTACAAACGTCACTACGGGAACAGGATCATTTATCTGCGCATTACTGACATCACAATGAAGACATTCAAGAATCGCTAATTTTGAAATCAGATACCGATAGCTGTCTGCAGCGTTATGGGTTTATTGATGACATAGCAGACTCGTTGCTCTTTATGCAGTCTACATAATGTTTACTCGCAGAATGAGATAGGAAATATATCTAACAAAGGAATTTATTGTGCCCTACTTCGTCAGCCATTATTGTACTGAAGAAATTGGAGGTTTCTTTTTCAGGAGTAAGCGACCTACAAACGTCACTACGGGAACAGGATCATTTATCTGCGCATTACTGACATCTCAATGAAGACATTCAAGAATCGCTAATTTTGAAATCAGTTACCGATAGCATTCTGCAGCTTTATGGGTTTATTGATGACATAGCAGACTCGTTGCTCTTTATGCAGTCTACATAATGTTTACTCGAAGAATGAGATAGGAAATATATCTAACAAAGGAATTTAATGTGCCCTACTTCGTCAGCCATTATTGTACTGAAGAAATTGGAGGTTTTTTTTTCAGGAGTAAGCGACCTACAAACGTCACTACGGGAACAGGATCATTTATCTCCGCATTACTGACATCTGAATGAAGACATTCAAGAATCGCTAATTTTGAAATCAGTTACCGATAGCATTCTGCAGCTTTATGGGTTTATTGATGACATAGCAGACTCGTTGCTCTTTATGCAGTCTACATTATGTTTACTCGCAGAATGAGATAGGAAATATATCTAACAAAGGAATTTAATGTGCCCTACTTCGTCAGCCATTATTGTACTGAAGAAATTGGAGGTTTCTTTTTCAGGAGTAAGCGACCTACAAACGTCACTACGGGAACAGGATCATTTATCTGCGAATTACTGACATCTCAATGAAGACATTCAAGAATCGCTAATTTTGAAATCAGTTACCGATAGCATTCTGCAGCTTTATGGGTTTATTGATGACATAGCAGACTCGTTGCTCTTTATGCAGTCTACATAATGTTTACTCGCAGAATGAGATGGGAAATATATCTAACAAAGGAATTTAATGTGCCCTACTTTGTCAGCCATAATTGTACTGAAGAAATTGGAGGTTTTTTTTCAGGAGTAAGCGACCTGCAAACGTCACTACGGGAACAGGATCATTTATCTGCGCATTACTGACATCTCAATGAAGACATTCAAGAATCGCTAATTTTGAAATCAGTTACCGATAGCTGTCTGCAGCTTTATGGGTTTATTGATGACATAGCAGACTCGTTGCTCTTTATACAGTCTACATAATGTTTACTCGCAGAATGAGATAGGAAATATATCTAACAAAGGAATTTAATGTGCCCTACTTCGTCAGCCATTATTGTACTGAAGAAATTGGAGGTTTCTTTTTCAGGAGTAAGCGACCTACAAACGTCACTACGGGAACAGGATCATTTATCTGCGCATTACTGACATCTCAATGAAGACATTCAAGAATCGCTAATTTTGAAATCAGTTACCGATAGCTATCTGCAGCTTTATGGGTTTATTGATGACATAGCAGACTCGTTGCTCTTTATGCAGTCTACATAATGTTTGCGCGCAGAATGAGATAGGAAATATATTTTACAAAGAAATTTAATGTGCCCTACATCGTCAGCCATTATTATACTGAAGAAATTGGAGGTTTCTTTTTGATGAGTAAGCGACCTACAAACGTCACTACGGGAACAGGATCATTTATCTGCGCATTACTGACATCACAATGAAGACATTCAAGAATCGCTAATTTTGAAATCAGTTACCGATAGCTGGCTGCAGCTTTATGGGTTTATTGATGACATAGCAGACTCGTTGCTCTTTATGCAGTCTACATAATGTTTACTCGCAGAATGAGATAGGAAATATATCTAACAAAGGAATTTATTGTGCCCTACTTCGTCAGCCATTATTGTACTGAAGAAATTGGAGGTTTCTTTTTCAGGAGTAAGCGACCTACAAACGTCACTACGGGAACAGGATCATTTATCTGCGCATTACTGACATCTCAATGAAGACATTCAAGAATCGCTAATTTTGAAATCAGTTACCGATAGCATTCTGCAGCTTTATGGGTTTATTGATGACATAGCAGACTCGTTGCTCTTTATGCAGTCTACATAATGTTTACTCGAAGAATGAGATAGGAAATATATCTAACAAAGGAATTTAATGTGCCCTACTTCGTCAGCCATTATTGTACTGAAGAAATTGGAGGTTTTTTTTTCAGGAGTAAGCGACCTACAAACGTCACTACGGGAACAGGATCATTTATCTCCGCATTACTGACATCTGAATGAAGACATTCAAGAATCGCTAATTTTGAAATCAGTTACCGATAGCATTCTGCAGCTTTATGGGTTTATTGATGACATAGCAGACTCGTTGCTCTTTATGCAGTCTACATTATGTTTACTCGCAGAATGAGATAGGAAATATATCTAACAAAGGAATTTAATGTGCCCTACTTCGTCAGCCATTATTGTACTGAAGAAATTGGAGGTTTCTTTTTCAGGAGTAAGCGACCTACAAACGTCACTACGGGAACAGGATCATTTATCTGCGAATTACTGACATCTCAATGAAGACATTCAAGAATCGCTAATTTTGAAATCAGTTACCGATAGCATTCTGCAGCTTTATGGGTTTATTGATGACATAGCAGACTCGTTGCTCTTTATGCAGTCTACATAATGTTTACTCGCAGAATGAGATAGGAAATATATCTAACAAAGGAATTTAATGTGCCCTACTTTGTCAGCCATTATTGTACTGAAGAAATTGGAGGTTTTTTTTCAGGAGTAAGCGACCTACAAACGTCACTACGGGAACAGGATCATTTATCTGCGCATTACTGACATCTCAATGAAGACATTCAAGAATCGCTAATTTTGAAATCAGTTACCGATAGCTGTCTGCAGCTTTATGGGTTTATTGATGACATAGCAGACTCGTTGCTCTTTATGCAGTCTACATAATGTTTACGCGCAGAATGAGATAGGAAATATATTTTACAAAGGAATTTAATGTGCCCTACTTCGTCAGCCATTATTGTACTGAAGAAATTGGAGGTTTCTTTTTCAGGAGTAAGCGACCTACAAACGTAACTACGGGAACAGGATCATTTATCTGCGCATTACTGACATCTCAATGAAGACATTCAAGAATCGCTAATTTTGAAATCAGTTACCGATAGCTATCTGCAGCTGTGTGAGTTTATTTATGACATAGCAGACTCGTTGCTCTTTATGCAGTCTACATAATGTTTACTCGCAGAATGAGATAGGAAATATATCTAACAAAGGAATTTAATGTGCCCTACTTCGTCAGCCATTATTATATTGAAGAAATTGGAGGGTTTTTTTGATGAGTAAGCGACCTACAAACGTCACTACGGGAACAGGATCATTTGTCTGCGCATTACTGACATCACAATGAAGACAGTCAAGAATCGCTAATTTTGAAATCAGTTACCGATAGCTATCTGCAGCTTTATGGGTTTATTGATGACATAGCAGACTCGTTGCTCTTTATGCAGTCTACATAATGTTTACGCGCAGAATGAGATAGGAAATATATTTTACAAAGAAATTTAATGTGCCCTACTTCGTCAGCCATTATTATACTGAAGAAATTGGAGGTTTCTTTTTGATGAGTAAGCGACCTACAAACGTCACTACGGGAACAGGATCATTTATCTGCGCATTACTGACATCACAATGAAGACAGTCAAGAATCGCTAATTTTGAAATCAGTTACCGATAGCTATCTGCAGCTTTATGGGTTTATTGATGACATAGCAGACTCGTTGCTCTTTATGCAGTCTACATAATGTTTACGCGCAGAATGAGATAGGAAATATATTTTACAAAGAAATTTAATGTGCCCTACTTCGTCAGCCATTATTATACTGAAGAAATTGGAGGTTTCTTTTTGATGAGTAAGCGACCTACAAACGTCACTACGGGAACAGGATCATTTATCTGCGCATTACTGACATCACAATGAAGACATTCAAGAATCGCTAATTTTGAAATCAGTTACCGATAGCTGTCTGCAGCGTTATGGGTTTATTGATGACATAGCAGACTCGTTGCTCTTTATGCAGTCTACATAATGTTTACTCGCAGAATGAGATAGGAAATATATCTAACAAAGGAATTTATTGTGCCCTACTTCGTCAGCCATTATTGTACTGAAGAAATTGGAGGTTTCTTTTTCAGGAGTAAGCGACCTACAAACGTCACTACGGGAACAGGATCATTTATCTGCGAATTACTGACATCTCAATGAAGACATTCAAGAATCGCTAATTTTGAAATCAGTTACCGATAGCATTCTGCAGCTTTATGGGTTTATTGATGACATAGCAGACTCGTTGCTCTTTATGCAGTCTACATAATGTTTACTCGCAGAATGAGATGGGAAATATATCTAACAAAGGAATTTAATGTGCCCTACTTTGTCAGCCATAATTGTACTGAAGAAATTGGAGGTTTTTTTTCAGGAGTAAGCGACCTGCAAACGTCACTACGGGAACAGGATCATTTATCTGCGCATTACTGACATCTCAATGAAGACATTCAAGAATCGCTAATTTTGAAATCAGTTACCGATAGCTGTCTGCAGCTTTATGGGTTTATTGATGACATAGCAGACTCGTTGCTCTTTATACAGTCTACATAATGTTTACTCGCAGAATGAGATAGGAAATATATCTAACAAAGGAATTTAATGTGCCCTACTTCGTCAGCCATTATTGTACTGAAGAAATTGGAGGTTTCTTTTTCAGGAGTAAGCGACCTACAAACGTCACTACGGGAACAGGATCATTTATCTGCGCATTACTGACATCTCAATGAAGACATTCAAGAATCGCTAATTTTGAAATCAGTTACCGATAGCTATCTGCAGCTTTATGGGTTTATTGATGACATAGCAGACTCGTTGCTCTTTATGCAGTCTACATAATGTTTACTCGCAGAATGAGATAGGAAATATATCTAACAAAGGAATTTAATGTGCCCTACTTTGTCAGCCATTATTGTACTGAAGAAATTGGAGGTTTTTTTTCAGGAGTAAGCGACCTACAAACGTCACTACGGGAACAGGATCATTTATCTGCGCATTACTGACATCTCAATGAAGACATTCAAGAATCGCTAATTTTGAAATCAGTTACCGATAGCTGTCTGCAGCTTTATGGGTTTATTGATGACATAGCAGACTCGTTGCTCTTTATGCAGTCTACATAATGTTTACGCGCAAAATGAGATAGGAAATATATTTTACAAAGGAATTTAATGTGCCCTACTTCGTTAGCCATTATTATACTGAAGAAATTGGAGGTTTCTTTTTCAGGAGTAAGCGACCTACAAACGTCACTACGGGAACAGGATCATTTATCTGCGCATTACTGACATCACAATGAAGACAGTCAAGAATCGCTAATTTTGAAATCAGTTACCGATAGCTATCTACAGCTTTATGGGTTTATTTATGACATAGCAGACTCGTTGCTCTTTATGCAGTCTACATAATGTTTACGCGCAGAATGAGATAGGAAATATATTTTACAAAGGAATTTAATGTGCCCTACTTCGTCAGCCATTATTGTACTGAAGAAATTGGAGGTTTCTTTTTCAGGAGTAAGCGACCTACAAACGTAACTACGGGAACAGGATCATTTATCTGCGCATTACTGACATCTCAATGAAGACATTCAAGAATCGCTAATTTTGAAATCAGTTACCGATAGCTATCTGCAGCTGTGTGAGTTTATTTATGACATAGCAGACTCGTTGCTCTTTATGCAGTCTACATAATGTTTACTCGCAGAATGAGATAGGAAATATATCTAACAAAGGAATTTAATGTGCCCTACTTCGTCAGCCATTATTATATTGAAGAAATTGGAGGGTTTTTTTTGATGAGTAAGCGACCTACAAACGTCACTACGGGAACAGGATCATTTGTCTGCGCATTACTGACATCACAATGAAGACAGTCAAGAATCGCTAATTTTGAAATCAATTACCGATAGCTATCTGCAGCTTTATGGGTTTATTGATGACATAGCAGACTCGTTGCTCTTTATGCAGTCTACATAATGTTTACGCGCAGAATGAGATAGGAAATATATTTTACAAAGAAATTTAATGTGCCCTACTTCGTCAGCCATTATTATACTGAAGAAATTGGAGGTTTCTTTTTGATGAGTAAGCGACCTACAAACGTCACTACGGGAACAGGATCATTTATCTGCGCATTACTGACATCACAATGAAGACAGTCAAGAATCGCTAATTTTGAAATCAGTTACCGATAGCTATCTGCAGCTTTATGGGTTTATTGATGACATAGCAGACTCGTTGCTCTTTATGCAGTCTACATAATGTTTACGCGCAGAATGAGATAGGAAATATATTTTACAAAGAAATTTAATGTGCCCTACTTCGTCAGCCATTATTATACTGAAGAAATTGGAGGTTTCTTTTTGATGAGTAAACGACCTACAAACGTCACTACGGGAACAGGATCATTTATCTGCGCATTACTGACATCACAATGAAGACATTCAAGAATCGCTAATTTTGAAATCAGATACCGATAGCTGTCTGCAGCGTTATGGGTTTATTGATGACATAGCAGACTCGTTGCTCTTTATGCAGTCTACATAATGTTTACTCGCAGAATGAGATAGGAAATATATCTAACAAAGGAATTTATTGTGCCCTACTTCGTCAGCCATTATTGTACTGAAGAAATTGGAGGTTTCTTTTTCAGGAGTAAGCGACCTACAAACGTCACTACGGGAACAGGATCATTTATCTGCGCATTACTGACATCTCAATGAAGACATTCAAGAATCGCTAATTTTGAAATCAGTTACCGATAGCATTCTGCAGCTTTATGGGTTTATTGATGACATAGCAGACTCGTTGCTCTTTATGCCGTCTACATAATGTTTACTCGAAGAATGAGATAGGAAATATATCTAACAAAGGAATTTAATGTGCCCTACTTCGTCAGCCATTATTGTACTGAAGAAATTGGAGGTTTTTTTTTCAGGAGTAAGCGACCTACAAACGTCACTACGGGAACAGGATCATTTATCTCCGCATTACTGACATCTGAATGAAGACATTCAAGAATCGCTAATTTTGAAATCAGTTACCGATAGCATTCTGCAGCTTTATGGGTTTATTGATGACATAGCAGACTCGTTGCTCTTTATGCAGTCTACATTATGTTTACTCGCAGAATGAGATAGGAAATATATCTAACAAAGGAATTTAATGTGCCCTACTTCGTCAGCCATTATTGTACTGAAGAAATTGGAGGTTTCTTTTTCAGGAGTAAGCGACCTACAAACGTCACTACGGGAACAGGATCATTTATCTGCGAATTACTGACATCTCAATGAAGACATTCAAGAATCGCTAATTTTGAAATCAGTTACCGATAGCATTCTGCAGCTTTATGGGTTTATTGATGACATAGCAGACTCGTTGCTCTTTATGCAGTCTACATAATGTTTACTCGCAGAATGAGATGGGAAATATATCTAACAAAGGAATTTAATGTGCCCTACTTTGTCAGCCATAATTGTACTGAAGAAATTGGAGGTTTTTTTTCAGGAGTAAGCGACCTGCAAACGTCACTACGGGAACAGGATCATTTATCTGCGCATTACTGACATCTCAATGAAGACATTCAAGAATCGCTAATTTTGAAATCAGTTACCGATAGCTGTCTGCAGCTTTATGGGTTTATTGATGACATAGCAGACTCGTTGCTCTTTATACAGTCTACATAATGTTTACTCGCAGAATGAGATAGGAAATATATCTAACAAAGGAATTTAATGTGCCCTACTTCGTCAGCCATTATTGTACTGAAGAAATTGGAGGTTTCTTTTTCAGGAGTAAGCGACCTACAAACGTCACTACGGGAACAGGATCATTTATCTGCGCATTACTGACATCTCAATGAAGACATTCAAGAATCGCTAATTTTGAAATCAGTTACCGATAGCTATCTGCAGCTTTATGGGTTTATTGATGACATAGCAGACTCGTTGCTCTTTATGCAGTCTACATAATGTTTACGCGCAGAATGAGATAGGAAATATATTTTACAAAGAAATTTAATGTGCCCTACATCGTCAGCCATTATTATACTGAAGAAATTGGAGGTTTCTTTTTGATGAGTAAGCGACCTACAAACGTCACTACGGGAACAGGATCATTTATCTGCGCATTACTGACATCACAATGAAGACAGTCAAGAATCGCTAATTTTGAAATCAGTTACCGATAGCTATCTGCAGCTTTATGGGTTTATTGATGACATAGCAGACTCGTTGCTCTTTATGCAGTCTACATAATGTTTACGCGCAGAATGAGATAGGAAATATATTTTACAAAGAAATTTAATGTGCCCTACTTCGTCAGCCATTATTATACTGAAGAAATTGGAGGTTTCTTTTTGATGAGTAAGCGACCTACAAACGTCACTACGGGAACAGGATCATTTATCTGCGCATTACTGACATCACAATGAAGACATTCAAGAATCGCTAATTTTGAAATCAGTTACCGATAGCTGGCTGCAGCTTTATGGGTTTATTGATGACATAGCAGACTCGTTGCTCTTTATGCAGTCTACATAATGTTTACTCGCAGAATGAGATAGGAAATATATCTAACAAAGGAATTTATTGTGCCCTACTTCGTCAGCCATTATTGTACTGAAGAAATTGGAGGTTTCTTTTTCAGGAGTAAGCGACCTACAAACGTCACTACGGGAACAGGATCATTTATCTGCGCATTACTGACATCTCAATGAAGACATTCAAGAATCGCTAATTTTGAAATCAGTTACCGATAGCATTCTGCAGCTTTATGGGTTTATTGATGACATAGCAGACTCGTTGCTCTTTATGCAGTCTACATAATGTTTACTCGAAGAATGAGATAGGAAATATATCTAACAAAGGAATTTAATGTGCCCTACTTCGTCAGCCATTATTGTACTGAAGAAATTGGAGGTTTTTTTTTCAGGAGTAAGCGACCTACAAACGTCACTACGGGAACAGGATCATTTATCTCCGCATTACTGACATCTGAATGAAGACATTCAAGAATCGCTAATTTTGAAATCAGTTACCGATAGCATTCTGCAGCTTTATGGGTTTATTGATGACATAGCAGACTCGTTGCTCTTTATGCAGTCTACATTATGTTTACTCGCAGAATGAGATAGGAAATATATCTAACAAAGGAATTTAATGTGCCCTACTTCGTCAGCCATTATTGTACTGAAGAAATTGGAGGTTTCTTTTTCAGGAGTAAGCGACCTACAAACGTCACTACGGGAACAGGATCATTTATCTGCGAATTACTGACATCTCAATGAAGACATTCAAGAATCGCTAATTTTGAAATCAGTTACCGATAGCATTCTGCAGCTTTATGGGTTTATTGATGACATAGCAGACTCGTTGCTCTTTATGCAGTCTACATAATGTTTACTCGCAGAATGAGATAGGAAATATATCTAACAAAGGAATTTAATGTGCCCTACTTTGTCAGCCATTATTGTACTGAAGAAATTGGAGGTTTTTTTTCAGGAGTAAGCGACCTACAAACGTCACTACGGGAACAGGATCATTTATCTGCGCATTACTGACATCTCAATGAAGACATTCAAGAATCGCTAATTTTGAAATCAGTTACCGATAGCTGTCTGCAGCTTTATGGGTTTATTGATGACATAGCAGACTCGTTGCTCTTTATGCAGTCTACATAATGTTTACGCGCAGAATGAGATAGGAAATATATTTTACAAAGGAATTTAATGTGCCCTACTTCGTCAGCCATTATTGTACTGAAGAAATTGGAGGTTTCTTTTTCAGGAGTAAGCGACCTACAAACGTAACTACGGGAACAGGATCATTTATCTGCGCATTACTGACATCTCAATGAAGACATTCAAGAATCGCTAATTTTGAAATCAGTTACCGATAGCTATCTGCAGCTGTGTGAGTTTATTTATGACATAGCAGACTCGTTGCTCTTTATGCAGTCTACATAATGTTTACTCGCAGAATGAGATAGGAAATATATCTAACAAAGGAATTTAATGTGCCCTACTTCGTCAGCCATTATTATATTGAAGAAATTGGAGGGTTTTTTTGATGAGTAAGCGACCTACAAACGTCACTACGGGAACAGGATCATTTGTCTGCGCATTACTGACATCACAATGAAGACAGTCAAGAATCGCTAATTTTGAAATCAGTTACCGATAGCTATCTGCAGCTTTATGGGTTTATTGATGACATAGCAGACTCGTTGCTCTTTATGCAGTCTACATAATGTTTACGCGCAGAATGAGATAGGAAATATATTTTACAAAGAAATTTAATGTGCCCTACTTCGTCAGCCATTATTATACTGAAGAAATTGGAGGTTTCTTTTTGATGAGTAAGCGACCTACAAACGTCACTACGGGAACAGGATCATTTATCTGCGCATTACTGACATCACAATGAAGACAGTCAAGAATCGCTAATTTTGAAATCAGTTACCGATAGCTATCTGCAGCTTTATGGGTTTATTGATGACATAGCAGACTCGTTGCTCTTTATGCAGTCTACATAATGTTTACGCGCAGAATGAGATAGGAAATATATTTTACAAAGAAATTTAATGTGCCCTACTTCGTCAGCCATTATTATACTGAAGAAATTGGAGGTTTCTTTTTGATGAGTAAGCGACCTACAAACGTCACTACGGGAACAGGATCATTTATCTGCGCATTACTGACATCACAATGAAGACATTCAAGAATCGCTAATTTTGAAATCAGTTACCGATAGCTGTCTGCAGCGTTATGGGTTTATTGATGACATAGCAGACTCGTTGCTCTTTATGCAGTCTACATAATGTTTACTCGCAGAATGAGATAGGAAATATATCTAACAAAGGAATTTATTGTGCCCTACTTCGTCAGCCATTATTGTACTGAAGAAATTGGAGGTTTCTTTTTCAGGAGTAAGCGACCTACAAACGTCACTACGGGAACAGGATCATTTATCTGCGCATTACTGACATCTCAATGAAGACATTCAAGAATCGCTAATTTTGAAATCAGTTACCGATAGCATTCTGCAGCTTTATGGGTTTATTGATGACATAGCAGACTCGTTGCTCTTTATGCAGTCTACATAATGTTTACTCGAAGAATGAGATAGGAAATATATCTAACAAAGGAATTTAATGTGCCCTACTTCGTCAGCCATTATTGTACTGAAGAAATTGGAGTTTTTTTTTTCAGGAGTAAGCGACCTACAAACGTCACTACGGGAACAGGATCATTTATCTCCGCATTACTGACATCTGAATGAAGACATTCAAGAATCGCTAATTTTGAAATCAGTTACCGATAGCATTCTGCAGCTTTATGGGTTTATTGATGACATAGCAGACTCGTTGCTCTTTATGCAGTCTACATTATGTTTACTCGCAGAATGAGATAGGAAATATATCTAACAAAGGAATTTAATGTGCCCTACTTCGTCAGCCATTATTGTACTGAAGAAATTGGAGGTTTCTTTTTCAGGAGTAAGCGACCTACAAACGTCACTACGGGAACAGGATCATTTATCTGCGAATTACTGACATCTCAATGAAGACATTCAAGAATCGCTAATTTTGAAATCAGTTACCGATAGCATTCTGCAGCTTTATGGGTTTATTGATGACATAGCAGACTCGTTGCTCTTTATGCAGTCTACATAATGTTTACTCGCAGAATGAGATAGGAAATATATCTAACAAAGGAATTTAATGTGCCCTACTTTGTCAGCCATAATTGTACTGAAGAAATTGGAGGTTTTTTTTCAGGAGTATGCGACCTGCAAACGTCACTACGGGAGCAGGATCATTTATCTGCGCATTACTGACATCTCAATGAAGACATTCAAGAATCGCTAATTTTGAAATCAGTTACCGATAGCTGTCTGCAGCTTTATGGGTTTATTGATGACATAGCAGACTCGTTGCTCTTTATACAGTCTACATAATGTTTACTGGCAGAATGAGATAGGAAATATATCTAACAAAGGAATTTAATGTGCCCTACTTCGTCAGCCATTATTGTACTGAAGAAATTGGAGGTTTCTTTTTCAGGAGTAAGCGACCTACAAACGTCACTACGGGAACAGGATCATTTATCTGCGCATTACTGACATCTCAATGAAGACATTCAAGAATCGCTAATTTTGAAATCAGTTACCGATAGCTGTCTGCAGCTTTATGGGTTTATTGATGACATAGCAGACTCGTTGCTCTTTATGCAGTCTACATAATGTTTACTCGCAGAATGAGATAGGAAATATATCTAACAAAGGAATTTAATGTGCCCTACTTCGTCAGCCATTATTGTACTGAAGAAATTGGAGGTTTTTTTTTCAGAAGTAAGCGACCTACAAACGTAACTACGGGAACAGGATCATTTATCTGCGCATTACTGACATCTCAATGAAGATATTCAAGAATCGCTAATTTTGAAATCAGTTACCGATAGCTGTCTGCAGCTTTATGGGTTTATTGATGACATAGCAGACTCGTTGCTCTTTATGCAGTCTACATAATGTTTACTCGCAGAATGAGATAGGAAGTATATCTAACAAAGGAATTTAATGTGCCCTACTTCGTCAGCCATTATTGTACTGAAGAAATTGGAGGTTTCTTTTTCAGGAGTAAGCGACCTACAAACGTCACTACGGGAACAGGATCATTTATCTGCGCATTACTGACATCTCAATGAAGACATTCAAGAATCGCTAATTTTGAAATCCGTTACCGATAGCTGTCTGCAGCTTTATGGGTTTATTGACGACATAGCAGACTCGTTGCTCTTTATGCAGTCTACATAATGTTTACGCGCAGAATGAGATAGGAAATATATTTTACAAAGGAATTTAATGTGCCCTACTTCGTCAGCCATTATTGTACTGAAGAAATTGGAGGTTTCTTTTTCAGGAGTAAGCGACCTACAAACGTAACTACGGGAACAGCATCATTTATCTGCGCATTACTGACATCTCAATGAAGACATTCAAGAATCGCTAATTTTGAAATCAGTTACCGATAGCTATCTGCAGCTGTGTGAGTTTAATGATGACATAGCAGACTCGTTGCTCTTTATGCAGTCTACATAATGTTTACGCGCAAAATGAGATAGGAAATATATTTTACAAAAGAATTTAATGTGCCCTACTTCGTCAGCCATTATTATACTGAAGAAATTGGAGGTTTCTTTTTCAGGAGTAAGCGACCTACAAACGTCACTACGGGAACAGGATCATTTATCTGCGCATTACTGACATCACAATGAAGACAGTCAAGAATCGCTAATTTTGAAATCAGTTACCGATAGCTATCTGCAGCTTTATAGGTTTATTGATGACATAGCAGACTCGTTGCTCTTTATGCAGTCTACATAATGTTTACTCGCAGAATGAGATAGGAAATATATCTAACAAAGGAATTTAATGTGCCCTACTTCGTCAGCCATTATTGTACTGAAGAAATTGGAGGTTTCTTTTTCAGGAGTAAGCGACCTACAAACGTCACTACCGGAACAGGATCATTTATCTGCGCATTACTGACATCTCAGTGAAGACATTGAAGAATCGCTAATTTTGAAATCAGTTACCGATAGCTATCTGCAGCTGTGTGAGTTTATTGATGACATAGCAGACTCGTTACTCTTTTGCAGTCTACATAATGTTTACTCGCAGAATGAGATAGGAAATATATTTTACAAAGGAATTTATTGTGCCCTACTTCGTCAGCCATTATTATACTGAAGAAATTGGAGGTTTCTTTTTCAGGAGTAAGCGACCTACAAACGTCACTACGGGAACAGGATCATTTATCTGCGCATTACTGACATCTCAATGAAGACATTCAAGAATCGCTAATTTTGAAATCAGTTACCGATAGCTATCTGCAGCTGTGTGAGTTCAATGATGACATAGCAGACTCGTTGCTCTTTATGCAGTCTACATAATGTTTACGCGCAAAATGAGATAGGAAATATATTTTACAAAGGAATTTATTGTGCCCTACTTCGTCAGCCATTATTATACTGAAGAAATTGGAGGTTTCTTTTTCAGGAGTAAGCGACCTACAAACGTCAATACGGGAACAGGATCATTTATCTGCGCATTACTGACATCTCAATGAAGACAGTCAAGAATCGCTAATTTTGAAATCAGTTACCGATAGCTATCTACAGCTTTATGGGTTTATTTATGACATAGCAGACTCGTTGCTCTTTATGCAGTCTACATAATGTTTACGCGCAGAATGAGATAGGAAATGTATTTTACAAAGGAATTTAATGTGCCCTACTTCGTCAGCCATTATTGTACTGAAGAAATTGGAGGTTTCTTTTTCAGGAGTAAGCGACCTACAAACGTAACTACGGGAACAGGATCATTTATCTGCGCATTACTGACATCTCAATGAAGACATTCAAGAATCGCTAATTTTGAAATCAGTTACCGATAGCTATCTGCAGCTGTGTGAGTTTCATGATGACATAGCAGACTCGTTGCTCTTTATGCAGTCTACATAATGTTTACGCGCAAAATGAGATAGGAAATATATTTTACAAAGGAATTTAATGTGCCCTACTTCGTCAGCCATTATTATACTGAAGAAATTGGAGGTTTCTTTTTCAGGAGTAAGCGACCTACAAACGTCACTACGGGAACAGGATCATTTATCTGCGCATTACTGACATCTCAATGAAGACAGTCAAGAATCGCTAATTTTGAAATCAGTTACCGATAGCTATCTACAGCTTTATGGGTTTATTTATGACATAGCAGACTCGTTGCTCTTTATGCAGTCTACATAATGTTTACGCGCAGAATGAGATAGGAAATATATTTTACAAAGGAATTTAATGTGCCCTACTTCGTCAGCCATTATTGTACTGAAGAAATTGGAGGTTTCTTTTTCAGGAGTAAGCGACCTACAAACGTAACTACGGGAACAGGATCATTTATCTGCGCATTACTGACATCTCAATGAAGACATTCAAGAATCGCTAATTTTGAAATCAGTTACCGATAGCTATCTGCAGCTGTGTGAGTTTAATGATGACATAGCAGACTCGTTGCTCTTTATGCAGTCTACATAATGTTTACGCGCAAAATGAGATAGGAAATATATTTTACAAAGGAATTTAATGTGCCCTACTTCGTCAGCCATTATTATACTGAAGAAATTGGAGGTTTCTTTTTGATGAGTAAGCGACCTACATACGTCACTACGGGAACAGGACCATTTATCTGCGCATTACTGACATCACAATGAAGACAGTCAAGAATCGCTAATTTTGAAATCAGTTACCGATAGCTATCTGCAGCTTTATGGGTTTATTGATGACATAGCAGACTCATTGCTCTTTATGCAGTCTACATAATGTTTACTCGCAGAATGAGATAGGAAATATATCTAACAAAGGAATTTAATGTGCCCTACTTCGTCAGCCATTATTGTACTGAAGAAATTGGAGGTTTCTTTTTCAGGAGTAAGCGACCTACAAACGTCACTACGGGAACAGGATCATTTATCTGCGCATTACTGACATCTCAGTGAAGACATTGAAGAATCGCTAATTTTGAAATCAGTTACCGATAGCTATCTGCAGCTGTGTGAGTTTATTGATGACATAGCAGACTCGTTACTCTTTTGCAGTCTACATAATGTTTACTCGCAGAATGAGATAGGAAATATATCTAACAAAGGAATTTAATGTGCCCTACTTCGTCAGCCATTATTGTACTGAAGAAATTGGAGGTTTCTTTTTCAGGAGTAAGCGACCTACAAACGTCACTACGGGAACAGGATCATTTATCTGCGCATTACTGACATCTCAATGAAGACATTCAAGAATCGCTAATTTTGAAATCAGTTACCGATAGCTATCTGCAGCTGTGTGAGTTTAATGATGCCATAGCAGACTCGTTGCTCTTTATGCAGTCTACATAATGTTTACGCGCAAAATGAGATAGGAAATATATTTTACAAAGGAATTTAATGTGCCCTACTTCGTCAGCCATTATTATACTGAAGAAATTGGAGGTTTCTTTTTCAGGAGTAAGCGACCTACAAACGTCACTACGGGAACAGGATCATTTATCTGCGCATTACTGACATCTCAATGAAGGCAGTCAAGAATCGCTAATTTTGAAATCAGTTACCGATAGCTATCTACAGCTTTATGGGTTTATTTATGACATAGCAGACTCGTTGCTCTTTGTGCAGTCTACATAATGTTTACGCGCAGAATGAGATAGGAAATATATTTTACAAAGGAATTTAATGTGCCCTACTTCGTCAGCCATTATTGTACTGAAGAAATTGGAGGTTTCTCTCCCCAAGCTATTGAGATTTGGCATTAGCTCCCAACTCGCTTTATTCGCAGCTGCAAAGAATTTGTTCTGTAACCCTAGAGCAAGACATTTACAGAAAAGAGATCATCATGAAATACTCGTTCAAATTTTGTATATTTTAGAGAACATTCTGTTTGTTTTTGCATATGCTTCTGAGTTTGGAAAAGAGAGCAGACTTGCTTACAGTGCAGGAGGGGTGGGCTGCAAGACAAAAGGAAATTATTAGTGCAGCTGCTCATTCAGGGGTGCATTGCTTGTGCATTTATTGCTCTTATATATGTGTACCTTTGCCTGCATGCTTGCCAGGGCTTTCCCCATAATGAATGGCAGTGATCTTGCCTCCTACTTGGCAGGGGGACTGCCCTTTTCCAACTACCTGCCTACAACCAATTTGTCATACTCAAGGACGATTTTCTGTGTTTGATGTTACCAGTGACGCCATTTAAGATACGCAGTGTCCAGCATTGGCCCATTAGTTTCATTATGGGATGTTGTCACCCCTTATATTCCCTACTCATATTTCTTTTTCTACATCCCCTTACAACTGCCAAACAAAATAAGACGTATAAAACTGCCAAACTCCCACGGCCTCTGAATGCTAAACCAACAAGAAAAAAGCTTTTGCATGTCTTAATAAAAGTAGAAATGATCCCCCGATTTTTTTTTATTGTCATGTCAGTCAGACGGTTTAGTGAACTGCCACATGACCAAGAAAATTGCAACTGTAAGTGCATTGAGAAGTCATGCGTTAGAGCAAGCATTGGATCTTGTGTTGCTTAGCTGCTTAACTCCAAATATCCTCCTTTATCAGACAAGATATTTTTTTTAGAAAACTGGATGAGCCAGAAGAAAACTGTTACATGTGCGTTCCACCCCTGTATTCATGAACTCGGCAGAATTGGGTCGAGTACGTCTGTCGAGTGAAAAATCAGTTGTGGGGTTCATGTATACACAGTCGGGTCGAGTAAAATAGCCGGCGGAGCGGGTCGCGTTAACTCGCTTGCAGGGGGTAGGTTAATTCGCTTGACCCGCTTATCTAAAGGCATGTAGACGCTGTCCAGTCAGGGAGTCTAGTTATGGGGAACTCTGGGATATGAAAAAGCCTCTGGAGCGGCAACGAGCGTCACTCAAAATGAATGTTTTTTTAGCGCTCATAAACGATAAAAAATAATCGAAGCTCTCGATAGTAAAAGGCAATGGGATCATATACGAGTAAGAACTTGTACAATGACTTTGAATCTCGATGCTACGCTCTGCTACGATACTTACTCACTAGAAAGCGAGTTCATGTAGACACCAATCGGGTCGAGTAATGATGACCTTGCTTACTCAACGCTGATTCAACCCGGTGCTGTCGAGTCCATGTATACAGGCCTATTGTACTTGTAATTTTAGTTGAACTCTCAGTTGTGCATTGCACATAAATTTGAGCGATATTGGTGCTTTTTTGCATATGTGCTGTTTTGTTCCGCAAGCAAAAATATTTCTCCAGACACAATGTTATTATTAATTTGAGTACAAAATATTGTCCATTTTTCAAAAAAAAATAATTTGTGAGGCTGTTAAGAAATTTTGATTTTGAAATAAATTCACAAAATAGCAACATTTTATATATATTGAAATATAAAATGTGTGCGAAACAACTTTTCAGCTAAGGATTAAACTGTTTTTTCAAGGAACTTGTGATAGGGTGAAAGTGAAAAATCGCTGTCATGCTAGATGTATCGTTTTTTTTATGATCCCATAGTCACATCAAGCATTGTATTTTAAGGTGTGCTTAAGCAATGAAAATAATATTTGGCCTCAAATATTCAGGCAGATTACTATTCTCTATACCAATAACTACTATGAATTGGTTTGAAGAAATCAGATGCCCGAGCACCACATCTGGTACCTGGACATAAACTCACCCATGTATGCCTAACTGAATATAATCTTGCATGTGGGAGGTTGCCGATGGTATGGCCATATGATTAGCTGTGATGAGGGAAAATGCATGCCTGGTAGGCTGCTAGCTGATAAGGAAGTACGATATCATTGTACTCAGATCTAGCATAACATTTTCCTGCCTATGCAAAGTAAATTTCTAGTACTTGCTCAATTGCTCATTGGAGGCTGACTAATAATTTTAGATGAACAAGCGTGCACTGTATGATTAGGAGAACTTCTTGTTGGGCTTGTTCTTGTTTATTTATTATAAATTGAAGGCGCCAAAACAATGCACGCACACAAGAAAAGGACGGGACAGAGTTCCACTCACAGCTGATTTATTGTGCAGAACAAAGTACATATATATCTCACTGCCGGCACATGCGCAAGGAACACATTCAGCTACATCACATTCAGCATCATATGGTTTAAGATAAGCTAAGTTTAAGAAATGCTTTCTCAGAGAAAGAGGCTGTGGTATGAGGCATGGGCTTCTTGAACATATCTTATCACAAACTGCATGATGCTGAATGTGTTCCTTGCGCATATGCCGGCAGTGAGATATATATTGTGAGCCTTCCACGCATCTTCTTTCATTTGTACATACCATAATCTTCTTCTTCTTTTGTACATACCATCGTCATCGTCCCGCGGCGCCGGCTCCAGCACGCCCCTGGGTTCTCCATCAGATTAAAACGCTGACACGGCATACCTTGCCTTGCCGTCACGACTTTGGCGTCTCGACCTGGCCTTCTTTCACAAGTGGTGGAGGTGAAATTTAATCCCCTTACTGCCTTGTGCCATGCCTTTCGCTGGAGCTACGTTCCGGTCGCCGTTTGGCAACAACCACCATCGTTATGCCAACCGAGAGCAGTCCCGACCCGGTCGTACCCTCTACCTCGGCTACACCGCCGCCTCCCACTGTGCCCACTGTGCCTACACGACAACGCGACCCGCCGCTGTTCGCCGGTAGTCGCGACGAGGACGTGGATGACTGGCTTGACACTTATGAACACTGCAGTGCCTACAACGGGTGGGATAACGCTTTAAAATTCCTCAACGTTTCCTTCTACCTGATTGAGGTCGCCAGGAATTGGTTTATCAACCGCGAGCCCCACACCAAACTGGCCCACCTTCAAGCAGCAGTTCCGCCAATACTTCGCCGACCCGGCAGTTCGGAATCAGGTCGCGAGGAACAAGCTCGCTTCCCGTCGTCAAAGTCCTGATGAGTCGTATGCGTCTTATATAGAGGCCATACTTGCACTTTGCCGGCGTATTAGCCCCACCATGCCTGAACCTGAACGCGTGCACCTTGTCATGAAAGGAATCAATTCTGTGGCTTATAACACCCTACTTGCCCAGAATCCATCAAGTGTTGATTCCATTATTACGACCTGTCAACACCTCGAACAGCTGCAGTCCTTCCGATTGCAGCCAGACGTCTCTACTGGCCCCCCCTCTACTGACTTCGATCTACGAACCCTAATTCGAGCGATAATCCGCGAAGAGCTCCAAGCCTTGAGCCCTTTCTGCCGGCACGGGTGTGATCACTCTTCGTCTAATGACGCCAGCCTCCGCACCATCATTAAAGAAGAATTGGCAACTATCACCCACCCTGTTGCACCTGACCCTCCTGCACCTCGTACAGCGCCGACTTATGCTCACGTTGCTGCATCCCCTCCTCCTTTTGTTCCCCCCCCCCCACAACAAGCACCGCCCTACAACCACATCAACGCCATGACGACGGCTCAGCCTACGCTGCCCTATTACGCACCTTGGCGCCCCTCTCACCCAGTGTTCTACTACTGTGGAATCAGAGGACATATTTCCCGCTTCTGTCATCGACGCATTCAGAACGAGCGGCGTGGTTACGACGCCTTCAAAAGTGACGTACCCTCATATTATCAGCGACGATCTATTCCCAGCCCACCTCGTCGATCCTCTCCACCGCCGGTATCCTCGTCTGAACCAAGTGGCGCCCATGTATCCCGACGCCGGTCCCTTTCCCCATACCGCCGCTCTGTTTCTCCACTTCGACCAGCAACAACTGTTCCTGTCCGTCATTCGGAAAACTAAGCGATGCAGTTTCCGGAGGTGAAACTGCACTCTGCGAACTTACCAAAAGTCCTCCTCATCGCCCGTAAAATATGATTTCCGTTTTAGCTGAAGGATTACCGGTCGAAGCTTCGATTGACACAGGGGCTGCAATTTCTTTTATTCGCGCTGATTTGTGCCACCGTTTGCTGAAAGTAACTACACCATATGATGGACCTGAACTTCGTGGAGCAAATGACGTCCCTCTACATCCTTCAGCAAAGTGTACAGTTCGAATTGTTATAGACGGCGTCCACCACCATGTGCAGTTTGCTGTGCTTTCACCATGTGCGCATCAGATGATTTTTGGTTGGGATTTTTTGTCGACCGCGTCAGCGTTAATTTCTTGTGGCGACCGTGTCATTCATATGACAGACAGTGATTTTTCATCTGACATGTCTGAAGGACGTCATTCCCTCATTGCCGCAGTTGACACTGTATTGCCTCCACAGTGCGAAAAACTTGTTACCGTTGTTTCGGAACTCATCACTGACGGGGATGTACTTATCGCACCATCTCATCGTCATCTTGCACGCGGAATCGCCTTCCCATCAAGTCTTGTATGATTCCGCAGCGGCTCAGCTATAGTAGCTGCCACGAACACATCCCGTGAATCCATCGTGCTGACTGAAGGAACTTCCCTGCCATGCATAGTGGATGCTCACCCTAAGTCCATGATGGTTCTCACCGCCCCGCTACCTCAGCAACGTGATTCATCGCACGTCTCTCTTCCGATGCTGTCGAAGACAATCAGTCCGGACCTCACGCCGCACCAACGCAAAGGATTGCTGAAATTGCTTCAAGCCCATCAAGCCATTTTTGATGCCACTGCCCCTCCACTGGAACGGACTAGTGTTGCACACCACCGCATCGTTACTGAAGCTAACTCGATCGTACGCCGACGACCTTATCGGGTTTCTCTCTCGGAACGAAAAGTAATCGAAGAAAATGTGAATGACATGCTCCGTCGCGATATTATTCGTCCATCAACAGGCCCATGGTCTTCCCCAGTAGTATTGGTTAAAAAAAGGACGGTTCGGTACGATTTTGTGTTGATTATCGCGCACTAAACAAAATTACCCGTAAAGATGTCTACCCGATGCCGCGAATAGATGACGCCCTTGACTCTCTCCAAGGCGCCGAATATTTCTCGACCTTGGATCTCCGCTCATGTTATTGGCAAATACCAGTGCATGAGGGCGACAAAGAGAAAACCGCTTTCGCAACTCCCGATGGACTTTACGAGTTTAATGTTATGCCCTTCGGCCTGTGTAACGCACCAGGGACATTTGAAAGAATGATTCATACGGTACTTCGTGGCCTAAAATGGAGAACCTGTTTATGTTACTTGGACGACATTGTTATCTTTTCGGCAACTTTTAACGACCATCTCACGCGCCTGAATGAAGTCCTGACGTGTCTTTCTTCAGCGAGCCTTCACCTCAACACCAAGAAGTGCCACTTTGCATAGAAGGAAATTAAAATATTGGGACATCTGGTTAGACGTGACGGCATTCGTCCAGACCCAGATAAAATCAGCGCGGTCTTGAACTTTCCTCGTCCGCAACGGACTGCAGATTTGCGCAGTTTCCTCGGCCTGGCGTCATATTTCCGGCGTTTCATAAGGCATTTTGCAACTATTGCTGCGCCACTTCATGAACTACTTAAAGCGCGAAGCTCGTTCGTGTGGACTGAACAGTGCAACACTGCTTTTATCGACCTAAAGCACGCCCTCACATCAGATCCCGTTCTTGGCCACTTCAGCGACAGCGCTCCTACCATCCTGCACACTGATGCCAGTGGTCACGGTCTTGGCGCTGTCCTTCTGCAGCGCGATGCAACTTCGCGTGAGAAAGTCATTGCTTTCGCCAGTCGGACCTTGACTCCAGCTGAGAAAAACTACACCATTACCGAGCAGGAATGTCTTGCCGTCGTCTGGGCTGTTCAAAAGTTTCGCCCCTACCTATTGGTCGGCATTTCACAGTTGTGACCGATCACCATGCTCTTTGCTGGTTGTCTTCACTGAAACATTTGACAGGCCGACTTGGTCGCTGGATTCTACGCCTGCAAGAATACAATTTTGACGTCGTTTATAAATCGGGTCGCCAACACCAAGACGCCGACGCTCTTTCTAGCTGCCCGCTTACGGAATCAGCCTGCTGTTTTTCTTCGCAACGAATTTCCACCTTTGACCACAGCCGACCATCTCTTCCCCCGACGCATATCACAACAGTTTCTTTTGACGATTCTGAGCACAAACACGCACTTCGCTCGCAGCAATTAGCTGACGCCTACTGCCGGCCCATCATCGACCGCCTTAACGGCGCTTCGAACCCGCCCAATGCTAGGCTTCGCCGACAGCTTCGCAATTTCAAACTCGAAGATGGCATATTACGCCGCTACGTGTATTGCCCTGATGGAATTCGTTGGCTCCCAGTCGTGCCGCGTGCGCTTCGCCCACGTATACTGGCGGCTTTCCACGATGACGCTACTGCAGGCCACCTTGGTTTTGACAAAATATATGACAGCGTGAAAAGACGATTCTTTTGGCCTGGCCTATTTTCTACCGTAGCTAAATACGTCGCTTCCTGCCATCTGTGCCAACGCCGCAAGCGGCCGACTTCTTCGCCCGCTGGCCTCCTACAGCCTCTTCCATGTCCCGCCACGACATTCGACGTAGTCGGCATCGACTTATATGGTCCCCTACCTCTCTCCGATGGGGGTAACCATTGGATTATAGCAGCTGTTGACCACGTTACACGCTACGCTGAAACAGCCCCTGTACCGACTGGTTCTGCCGAAGAGGCAGCTAATTTTTTTTTGCGATCAATTGTCCTGCGTCATGGCGCTCCTCGGGTGCTTCTAAGTGACCGCGGGACGGCCTTCTTATCGACAGTCGTTGCCGAAGTTCTTCATGCGTCATCCACTCTTCATAAGATAACCTCAAGCTACCATCCCCAGACTAACGGTCTGACTGAGCGATTTTATCGCACTCTATCCGATATGATATCCATGTACAGCACACCGGATCACCGAAATTGGGACACTATTCTACCATTCGTCACATTCGCCTATAATGCAGCAGTACAGCGGACTACCGGTTACTCTCCGTTTTTCCTCGTTTTTGGCCGTCCTCCCACTACAACGCTCGACACTTCCTTCTTCTCTACGCCCAACTACTCATCAGTACCAGCCCAGTTCTTATCCCGTGTGGCCAGATGCCGTCATCTTGCCCGCCTCAACACAGAAGCGCGCCAGGAAGACCGCAAGAGTCGTTACGATTCTACGCATCGTGCGGTCTCTTTTTGTCCCGGTGACGAAGTCCTGCTTTATACACCACTGCGCGCCCCGGGCCTTAGTGATATATTTCAGCGTCGCTATCTTGGTCCCTACAAGATCATAAACCAAACTTCCCCCGTGAACTACCAAGTCACACCTGTTGATCCCCCAACCGATCGACGCCACCGTGGAACTGAAATTGTTCATGTCTCCCGCTTGAAGCCGTTTGTGCGCCGCGGTGCATCGGTTGGTTAGGAGCGGCCAGGCTGGCCGCTTCCGACCCCCCGGGAAGATTGTGTGAGCCTTCCACCAATCTTCTTTCATTTGTACTTACCATAATCTTCTTTCTTTTGTACATACCATCGTCATCGTCCCGCGGCGCCGGCTCCAGCACGCGCCTGGGTTCTCCATCAGATTAAAACGCTGACACGGCGTACCTTGCCTTGCCGTCACGACTTTGGCGTCTCCACCTGGCCTTCTTTCACAATATGTACTTTATTCTGCACAATAAATCAGTTGTGAATGGCGCTCTATCTCGTTCTTTTCTTGTTTGTGTGCATGCTGTTCCAGTGCCTTTATATTATAATTAGCACTGTATGAAACCTATCCCTTGGTACATTACAAGTAAGGCAATTGTTTATAGTAGAATGCAGCAAGCAATAAAGCTGTGAAAACTAAAAAGCTGGAACGTGAAATGGTACGGTTATTATAAACCGCACAGGTGGGTCTCATTCTTAACTGATCTTGAGGATATTGTATGCGTACACATCCTTGAGAATGTCTGCGATGTACACATCTCCCTCAGTTAGCTGATTGAAGATAGCTTGATTGATTCTGTCAGGGCAATGATTTCTTTATTCTGGCCGCAGTAATGTATGCGTGCCTGTAACTGGTGTACTGCAGAAAAATATTCTTTAATGTGTTCTTTTATATCATTCAGTTTTGCATGCTTAGTAATCCATATTGTCTATTGCAGGAAGTTTTAAGGATTTTTTAAAAATTGAAAGTTCTAGAGCCAACCGTCATATTTTCAGGAACTGTAATTCTATATGAACACTAAGCATCTACCTGAAGTCATCGGTTTGCCGGAAGCAGGTTTTTCCTTCCAAATATCTTTCTTTTGTATCTGGAATGAATATTATTATTTTATATTGTTATGAATATATTATTTTGCGTATATGTTTATCATCCCTACGTCATAAGATGCTGCATGCCCTTGCAGGCCCAGAAACCTGTCGTAAAGTGCTCTAAAAGAAGAATGTGTGGCAATAGGCCTTCAGTATATACAGTAGAACCCCTTTATAGTAAAGCCACTGGGGCCAGCGAAAATATTTACTATATTATGGTCTTTACTGTATCAGTGGTCTGTGATTACATCGTCCTGAAAGTGCTGTCTAGTAGTTAAATAGGCACTTACTGAACACGTCTTGTTGCTTAATGAAAAAAAAACCTAAATACCTTCCATCTCACTTTTATCATCTCTGTGTGATTTTTTCATTATAAAATTTCTCTACACCTTGTGGAAGCACCTCTGAAGCAAGAAGACGTGATTATGAATGCAACCAAGTTCGATTTCATGTAAAAACTAAAGCCTTGCATGAACATGGTGTCCCTTTTTGCTCTTTCTCTCTTTTAAAAGGCAATAAATGATAAATTCGCATGGCACTGAAGTGCTGTAAGACCGTACTCGCTGCAACTCCACTTTCTGCCACCACTGCCTCATTATTTGTACTGCACATTGCAGTGAATTTTGATCCATTTCTTTCCCTTCCCTATTTCTTGCTGCACTTCTACTCCTTTACTTTCTGAATGGAACATGCCGCCTCCTTGCTATGTTTGTAGACAGCTTTGCTTTTTTCTTCTTCGCACTGCGCGCTTTTCTTCACGGCTCCAAGGCTTGTGTAAAGTAGGCTTCTTCTGACTGCTGCTACAGCTAGTAGTAAAGCCACCTAAACGAACACTCGGGTTTATTGTTCTATTTTCAAATACAAAAAGTCTTGGCCTCGCGACTCTAGGTAGTGCGTGGGAGTCGTCGCCATGGCCAGAAGCACTTTAACCGATTTTTGCCGAAAACATCTTTACTATAAAGGGGGGAAATGTACAGTTGCCTATGGAAGATGAACTGGGACTTCACTTTCACTTTACTATATCAGAGGTTTTACTATATTGGAGTTTACTATAGCGGGGTTCTGTAATTTGTACTCAATCGTATAGAGCCCCCAGACTTCCAATATGTGTTTGGATAAGTGTTGAGAAGGTGAGTTTGGATCTTATGGTGATATACGCTTGTCTTCTGTGCAGATGTCATTTGTAACACCCACGGGCCAATCTACTCAACAAACTGTTCCTGAATGGTTGTTTCCTGCGGGGTGCCCAGCTTACTACCTGGGCCATGCGCTTCCCCCGCCCCCTCAACCTCATCACTTGATCCATTGACCCTTCACTGCCAACTATCATGCTCAACACAGTCCACTGCCATTTTCCATTCATGGTGGACACTGCCCTGGAGTGCACCCATGCTCAGCCTCCTATTCCTGCAACACCTCTCGCACTACAAGGCTATAGTGCATCAACCCTGCTCAACATGTCCAGCCCCTTCCATCATGACCAATGCACACTGCACACCATCACCTCTACCTGTACTACCGGGTCATATGCTGCTTAGTGCCCTGTTTCCAATTACACCTACTAGCCTCTCCCATATTAACCCTGTACCCAATGCCTCCTGCACTGCATTTTGGCCCTCTGATGTCCCTGTGAAATGTACATGTATATGAGCTGTGAACAAAATGTTTTCGGAAAATATTTTGCTTTCCTCATTTAATTGCATGGTTTTAATGGCTCCTTAGGGAGATGACATGCAAGGTGGTATTGGGAAATGACTGCATAAGAAAACCACAATCGTCAGAGTGACAGTTTTAAGCAAATGGCAGCAGTAAGGGCAAGAGTGAAATAACTGCATGGCTAAAGGTGGCTTAACAGCGGCAGTGCCAATGCCACGTGTGCCGATGAATACTTGTGGCATGCCAATAAATACCAATATGTGATACTAGCGGCACGGCCGGTTTATTGCCAATGTCACCTGTGCCAATGAATACTATGGGCATGCCAATACGTGACACTAGGGGCACGGCCAGCTGATTGCCGATGTTGGCAGTGCCAAGACTAGTGCAATGTTGGCATATAAGCCGGACCAATATATAAAAATGTAGTAATTTCTCAGAAAACCACTGTTACGCCAATGTTGGTACCAATCTTTGTCGACGTTGGGACGGGGTTGGTGAGATGTTGGTGTGCTGCCTGGGTCGAGAATTCCTGCTTACTACGGATGCATCAGAAATTGCGATAGGGCATACCTGTCCCAATCAGTTAATGGTGAGCAGAGGTCTATTGCATTCTTGAATAAGAAGCTGACAGCAGCTCAAACGAAATGGTCCGCAGTTGAAAGGAAAGCTTTTGCAATCGTGTGGGCCCTGGGAAAACTGGATACATGGCTATTCGGGGTGAAAGTAAGGGTTGTAACTGATCACAACCCACTTACTTATCTGACCCGCTCAGCGTCCACTAGTGCGCGCTTGATGCGCTGGCCACTCGGTTTGGAAAAATATGATTTGGAGATTGTGCACATCAAGGGTTCTCTAAACAAATGTGCCAATACCCTGTCTCGCCTAGATTGCGAGGAAGAGCTGTAAATAAAAAATGAATGATGTTATTGTTTTACTCTTCTAATGACTGCAGAAATGAGTAACACATAGTGGCTAGTGTATATAGGCGACAATACTAGACTCTGTGTAGGTGATACTTCGATCAACAACCCTGCGACAGCCATTTCAAGGGTGCAGGTGGTTGGGACCCAATTTGCCAGTTTTGGCATCTAGAACTGACATGGTGGATTGAGGAATGTGCAGATTGGTTTCTAACCTCGTGTGTGTGGATTGAACTGACAGCAATGTGTGCGCATGTGTGCGTGTTTGCGAACTGATTGAACAGCCGAGAAGACACATTCTTGCCGGTAGTTTTGTTATTTCCGAACATTACGGCTGAACTTTAATGTCACACTGACTGCAAGTGTCCATGTGCCATTCTTGGTTCGGAGGAGTGAAGTTCCGACGTTAGGATTGTTTGCGGCGCCTGTGCTCCTGGAAAAAATAAAAAGAACTATTCAGTGTTTTCTTGCCCTCCAAATAAGTAGCGGAGAAGAGGCGTAGGGTCACAGTCTCTACGGAGGAGCGTCCGTGCTGCTTGTGAGCTGCCGGGATACCGAGAATACGGGAGAGGTCAAGGCGTCGACCTCTGGTAGTGTAGAGGACGCGCGGAACTCCTTTCTTCCTTTTCTTCCCGGATAATCTGGTCCGTGAGAGCGGCGACGGAGCATTGTAACCCGTGTCGCGTCGGCATTTTCCAGTAACTGCAGCCTCGCTTCGGAAAGCGCTCTCAATGAGAGTGGCCGCAGTGGCAGTGGGCGTGAAGAATGACCCCTCATGTTCGTCCGTGTAGAGATGTACCCATCTGTTTGCAAGCGACGATGTCTCAGTAAATGAGCCTCGGACGTTGCCTTTCCGCGAAGCGGTGTTTACGGATTAACTCTGAGGCTGGGAAAAGATGCACCCGTGGGGAAGCGAGTGATTGCCAAGTTTCTGGGAGAACGGCAAAATCCTCTGATATTTCGATAGTGGAAAGTGTATACGCTTGTACAGTGTTATTCGAGATGTCTTGCCTTCTTCCCTGGTCCTTCATGGGCAATGTTCTACTTTCCCCAATTCGTTATTGGTAATGTTTCCCTTTATCTAAGGATTTATTGGGTGACTGTGAGTTTTCCCTATTGGTTGTTGTTCCTACTGAGGGCGGGGACATGGGGTTTAAAAGATATTTTGGTGGAACCAAGGGCTGGTTTCGTCAGGTTAAACTACGAGTCAGTCAATTGTAAATATGTTTCTCCTTGCTTGTATCTTTCTGTTCGATTTATTAATTGTTAATAAATAGTTAACCTTTCCGGAAGTGTCCTCGAGTAATGTGATTGAGCAACATCGAGCCTGCAAGACGTCAAGCATCCTAAAACACCCCATCTTCGTCAACATATTTCCCTCTATAAGATCCAGAGGGAAAATCGTTTTTCTCATGGGCTCTCATTCGCCTGGAGTCCGTACATTCGCTCGTCTGAAATGTTCGCTTGCACCGCGGACATGCTCGGCTGCGATTCCTGTTGCATTTTATTCAAGGTGATCTCTTTTGATTAATAAACTATGCATGTGAACCTGCGGAAAAGGTGAATTTGAGGTCATCAAAAACTATACATCTTGTTTTCTGAAAATATTAAATCCGAAATAAGAATAATCGACTGTAAAAAATTATTTCATTGCAAAAAAAGCAAACAAAACGTTTAGTTGAAAAAACTGTTATTATGGCAATGTATGATTTGCATTTTCTGCCTACTGGATTGGGTGCTGAAAAGTGAGGTTGTTATGAAAATAAATGTTAGACACCAAAAGGTTGAGCTTTCTTGCTGCTGCAGACAAGTATGTACCGAAGCTTATCAACCTCACCCTAGCAGGCAGTAAAGACAGCAAAACCGAAAACGATGCGAATTTGAAAAAGCATTGCTTGTTGATCCAGTTGATGCAAGGCACGGTAAAAGAAAAGCCTGGCGAAACGACGCGTTCATAACGAAAAGGAGTACACCGGACGACGCTGGAAACACTAATGAAAGTTTCTTTTTCTTGAAATTTTATTTTGTGTTTCCAGCGCCGCCCTTGTACTTCGCTTATGAACGCGTCGTTTCTACTGGACCTTTTTTAATGTACAATGCAAATTATTTTATAATATTTAGTGCAGTCGAACACGAAAAAAAAATGCAAACTATGATATAAATTACCGAGCCAGATGGACATATTTATCGTGTATGTGCAGTCGGCTGTAACCCTTATAGATAAGATATAAAGGCAACGCGTGAGAAGACATACAAACTACGAATTATGTGAAAACTTAAAGTAAAAATTTTGATGTGCGCCGTGGGAAGTAGCATTCGCAACAAAAAAGAAACAAAAGAGATGTCCACTGCGAAATAGCGAGCAAAAAAGACTTGTAAAGCTGATGTGTAGAGTGTGGCATAACAGTTAAAACAAAGCACTCTAAAGCTAGTGGACGTCAGCCACAGTCTAGCTGCCATAATTGTCGTCAGAATCATCAGGCTCGCGTAGCCAGCCTCTGCAGCAACAGCTGAGGAGGAGTTCCTGTCTTCCTCTCCAACAGGTGTACATTTGGCAGGCCGTCTCGCAGGGAGTTTCCTTGGCATCTGTTTAGCTGAATGAATAATAAAAAAAGTGTTATTGTTTCGAATCACTGGAAATTTGTCAGGAAATAATACACTCCAGTACAAGTATTACATCTAAAGTCAAAGAACACGGTCAAAGCTCTAAGCTTTAACACGCGGCTTCCATTCTGTCAATTTCTCTCGAGCTCGTCCTCATTACAGTGGTGTTCAGAAAAGATAAAACGACAAAACGTATTACTGAAGCTAATTTATAGTGATACAAAAAAGTACTCTGAAGAAAATTATCCAATGTGCTGAAAAGAAAGTTTTATTAAAAAGGTTGCTACACATTACCGAGCCTCGCATGCTTATAAACAATGCGCAGACAATACGACAAATACGGATCCAGAAAGCGCAGGAAACATTTGAGTAACATAATGCGTGTTGATGGCGTGCTTACATGTGACACATCATGCTTAGGCATTTAGCTCCGAAACATAAAAGGAAGCATGGTCGAGAATGAACGTCGCATTTACCAGGTTGCGAACATGTACCTGCAAACATAACATTGGCTATATCGTTTCCGATTACGACGGCGCAGTATGTACTAATCTAAAGAAATACGCTAGGAACCTTGACTAGAGATACGCGAGACATCGTTACCAGAAAGCATCTTCACTCAACTCTACAGCAGCTAGGACACTACGCGAGCAGAAAAAACAATGTTTTCAACAAAATAAAGGTTAAAACTGTCCTCGCCTCTATATAAGTTCTAAGCTGTTTTCCATCGATCCCACCTCTATCTTCCCTTTGAGCCCCAGGGGAAATGAAAACAACCAGCCCTTTGCGGGTTCACCCAGCGCACATCAGCACGCAAAAACACTCGTAATGCGCGCTCGGTGGGCCTGACAGACTCATAAGTCACGCGTTCTAACACTCTCAAACAAGTGCAACCACCACAGCCTGAAACAACGCAAGCTTAGCTGCTTGCACCACGCAACTGCGACCGCTCCGACGCGCCCGCCATGATTCAACATGGCGTCGCATGCGCGAAAGAGGCGGCGTGGGGCCGGTCAAAGGATGGCACTACCCTGAACGGCACGCGCTGACATCGAGGCACTCTAGGAAGATTCAGTCTTCCGGGCCTTTCTCGCGGCCGCTCTGGGAGACCGTCTTATTTTTCACCGAGCCAGCGATCAACTCATGATTTCGCCTCTTTTACGGCCTCCGCTACCGATCAACTCTGTGACTTTGATGCCTCAACTAACAAGAAAGCCGTGAGAATTCTTTTTGCTACAGACTGTCGGTTAATTGAACACTGTTTTCGCTTTTGTTTAAACCTTGATCTGGCTGAGTATTTTTGTCATTTGGTTTCTGTGTAACTCGTGCCCCTACTTACTATATATGGAATATGTGCTTTGTTATCTTTATAGTCTTCTTTTATCGCAATCTCTTTTTGTTCATTGTGTTTTTCCCTATTGTCATTTACCGAGTTGTCTTTTGTCACGATCGTGTCGTGGCGTTTCTTTTTGTTTTTTGTTCTATTATTATGCAGTGTGATTTGGATTACTAGCTATAACTATCCCATTTTTTGTAAACAAAAGTGACTTTCTTGTACTTATTCCTCTATCACACACTGACACACGCACTTCACGGGTTGACCGGCCTCACTTTTAGCTGCGTTCTCAAACCTCATAGACGGACGACGGGTAAATGTCAAAGTATCCCGCGCATCTGTTGACCGTAAAGGCGGGGGTTTGTGACAATGCTAGACTTTTTGAACCCCGTTCAAGTTTATTCTAGTCATTGATATGGCAATATATGAATGTCTGTATACTTCCACCGAAAAAAGACATAACCCAACCTCACCTCATCTGACCTAACCTAACTAACTGTTTGGAAACGTGTTTAATCGCAGTGACAGGTTTTGTCGTCCAGCAGTGTTATTACGATATAAATTTTGTTAAGCCGACTAACGAACCGACTACAAGCGAACATTAATATACCTTGAAAATAAATTAATCTATTTTACCACGTTTTCAGCCAGCCTAGAAATTAAGCTAAATGTGCTGCTCATGGAAGGTTACTGTTCCTGAAAAAAAGGGGAAAAAAGTTGTATCCCCTGCTGAATGGCGCCTACTCCCGGGATTACGTCAGAAAGCAACCCAACATGCTTCCATAGTAAGTGTTGCTCCGACTTGTTTCAAAGGCTATGCGGCTGTTTGGGAGAAACGCTAAACACGAAAAAAAAGCTATACCTTTTTGTTCCTCTTCTTTGGAAGGTGTTATTGGTGAGAAACATATGATGACTAATAGCAATGATGCCGAAAGCCTCAAACGAGCATACTGGGATTTTGCTGAATTACACTTTTTGTTGCACTGACTTGGGCCCCCAGACGAATTAAGCAACTCCGCGGCGGCGATAGTGCTCGTCGGTCGTCCGACTACGAACGCCCATGGCACTCCTTCCTGGAACATTTTCAAAGCCGACGCGAGTGGCTGCAATCATTCGAGGTGCATCGCGGTGCATCTTCCGATTTAAAGAAAATAAAGCTGCGCCGACTGTTTTTGAGCTTGCACAGCAACAAAAAAAAGAGAACAAAATTGTTGTTTCATTGCCTCGCTCATTCTGCGCGATACACGCTGTCGTGACGCTGGGACTAAGTCGACCCGACCTTCACTTGGTAGCGTGCAGAGACTCCGGGTTGAAGAAGGATTGAATCTTCAAAGTTGGTAAAAGATATAGAAGCAGGTTTTATGGCACTTTGAGAAAACTTATTTACATGAAAAAAAGGGTATATCAGCAAAATGGCAAGCGTTAAG
This sequence comes from Amblyomma maculatum, assembly GCF_055883805.1. Taxonomy (NCBI): domain Eukaryota; kingdom Metazoa; phylum Arthropoda; class Arachnida; order Ixodida; family Ixodidae; genus Amblyomma; species Amblyomma maculatum. Next base: position 61,825,355 of record NC_139350.1, read on the forward strand.
AGTTCATAGCAAGAATGAGCCATTGAGGTATATCAGCCCTGGGTATATGGATGAGCTATTTACCCAGGGCTCAGAGCGTCATTTCGTGCTCTGCAGCGTCCTTAAATCCCCCTATGTCCAGCCCCTCTCTGAAGATGCTGACCAATCAGTTCCAGGGCACACCCCTCAGATATTGGCAACCAATCGAACACATCACTGCACTGATGGTCTGATGCACTGACTGGTCCAGTATTGTAGTATTGTTTCGCCGGGCGTGGTCACTTGTTGTCGGGTAGAGCTTGGGAACGGCGAGGAGGTAAATTTCGATTCTTCTGCAAAGATCCGCTATGGTGGTTCCGGCAAGCGGATTTCCTTCTCAGAAACCCAAGTGTAAGTGCACGCCACGAATACTGCTCCCAGCATTGTCCCTTTCCGGCAATTGCAACTCTTTCCTGCATTCACGAGAAATCCTCTATGGCCGTAATTCTCCTGCTCCTTTCTCCTCCTGTACGTCAGCGGACGTGTCACTCCGATCGTCTCCTTTGGACAATAGGCATTCCTCACTTGACAATAGCGCCTCTCGAAGGGAAGGGTGAACAGTTGAACAAAAGCACTTCCGGCTATTTCTCACAGGGCGACGTTTCTTTGTATTTTTCTTGACGTTCCCTTGACAGGGCCAACTTGGCAGTTGTAGGGTCACGACAAAGCAAAGCATGCTCACACAAATAGATTCATATGAACAGGCTCACTCAGAGCCCTTGCACCAACAGCACTATCAATACCATGCCCACAGGCGCACAGTAGTGCGCGCAAGCGCGCACCATGCACGGGCACAACAACGCAGTGTTATAAGGATGTAGACCTGCGGCGTTTGGTAATAACACATAAAAATCACAAACGTTCACTGCAAATAATTAACTGTAAAGTTAATTCTTCAGAAACTTCATGTTTTTTAGCCGTCTTATTCTCGAAACTATTGAATCACCGCGTATTTTTCGGGATTGCTGCTGTTGATATAAAGAACGCCATAACCTTTCACGCGATAATTGTGCTGATCACGATCACTCGCTACTGTAACATTCTGCATTTTTATGCTTTAAAACAACTCCTTAATTTAGACTCATATATCTCTTGACATATAACCCCAAAACATACGGGATAAGCATCTCTACACTGCTTAAGAGAGTTATTCAAGGGGAAGCACCGCTTCCACATTGCTCGCCTGTAGATAGTGAGGGTAATTATGGCAGAATTGCGGCGTGCTTTCGTTGCTGGAAAGAAATGCAAATGATTCGGATTGAACAGTCAAAAGTGAGTGTGCCACTAAACGTTCTAAAAGCCTTTACGCCTCCGATGCTGAATGCATGTGCGCAAGTAGAACTACTCAAAACATCTCCACATAGCTCTATTATTGGCCTTTTGTATAAGAAATGTGAAGTAAAATAAGCATTAACTGACTTATTCGAATTCCGCTGAGCAAATTTGCGTTCATGACTGTGGGCTTCTTGTCTTTGACGCATTATGAAGAAGAAAAAGCCACCACACAGGGCCGGAGGCTCGAGGTGCGAGCACAGGCTCGAGCAGCTTTGTCAGAGCTCGGAACGAACGTTCCATTGCCTCTACCCCGCGAGGAGCCCCGCTGGTACCCGACGCCAAGGGTCCCTGGCAGCGGTTATCCTTATCTGCGCAACAATCTACGAGACGGAGAGCATTGCCGAGGTATGCTTTGTTCTGTGGCCTTGGAGCGAGGTGAGCGAGCTGGGCAGCAACTGGGAGACCAATGCCACCCGAGCGAGGAATCGATTGCCTTGCGGAGTCCGACGTCCTCAGGTAAGCAACTGTTAAGTGAACCGCTGTAGTGGGCATAGGGGGATGCGCGGTGATGTGGGGCCTTTGCGGGCGCATTAGGGATTGCCCGACTACTGAAGAGATGAACGGAGTTTTGAGCTCGCTGACCTAATGGTGAACCAGAAATGGTGATTACGCTGATATAATGCCAACTTCTGTCACTCGCGATAACCTTCTAGCTAGGCCTACGATGCGACAGTTAGCTTTATCTACAACGCTGTTACTATGGGTATCAGGTGGGGCTAAGCTTATTTTGCTCAGCATATGTTGCGCTTTGAAGCATCTTTCGCAGTATTGTTAAGACCAGAGCCGGTTGAAACTCGAATACCATTACAGGCATTTTTTTTTTCATACTGTTCTTTTGTTGTTGTTTTTTTCATACTGTTCACTTGCCCACTTTTTATATTTTGTCAATTTTTTGCCCTAGTGAATTGACTGCTAATTTCATTCTTGTGTTTAGAAGATATTGTGCGCTTATCTTTTTCATCTGTGCTGGAGAGTGAACGTATTTATCATCTTATGATTAACTCCTTGATAGCCAGGAAGCACTCTGAGTCCCGACCGTGTACCAGTCCGCAGAAAGGAATTCACCAACACCGAAATCATAAGGAACATAGCACAGCCAACCACAAAGATGATCTGCGATCACACTAAATGCGCACTAAACACGCGATAACTGGCAGTCCGGTTTGACACTCAGGTGTGAAAGGTAAAAGAAAAAAAAATACTTTGAGCGCTAATGCTGCTGCCATGCTTTTGAAGCTCTTTAAAAATCCCTCAGCGCACTTCACGAGAACAGACAGCGCACCGAAAGCTAGACACAGCGCCATCATCGCTTATTGCACGCCTGTGTATCTGCAATCAGCAGATTCTTCTGTGGTCTGCGGCTATACCCAATAACTTCACTTACTTTCTCGCACACCTACAAGTCCGCTTGAAAGAAGATGGACCCACAGGCGACGCAGCGTTGTTAGTGGAGAGCATTGGTAAGGATGGTGAGGAATAGTGGGGGCCGGATGCTGCGGTCTGCAGCATCAGAGGAGACTACATCGTTAACCTGATGGTTTTTCTGATAAGCTGGATTGCAAATACGTTATCAAATGTGTCACAGCAGTCCACTTTTATTGTACGTTTTGTACCTGAATGATTTCTTAATATTTATAGGGGTGTTCGCTTCAACGCATCTGCACCCATGTGCAATAAAAACTTTGGTTCTATTCGGGGGGCAAAATCCATCTGCCTTCGTTAACTTCCTTTCGATGTCCTTTAAAACCTGCTTTGTAGCCAGCTACATTCCCTTAATATAATATGAACTTTGATGCGTTCAACGGAACGGGATTGTTTAGAAATGACTAGAGATGCTCAATAATGAGTAGTAAAACTAAAATGACCAACTAATGACTCGATATGGCTAATAATGACTTGCAAAAACTACTAGTGACTTCTAATGACCAGTATTGAAACCGAAACCAAAGCAGGCCAGTAAAGGAATTCGATTATAAATTATTCAGCTGTCATAGGCGAATATGACGTGGTGATCCGGGTAGAGTGATGTCTTAGGCATCACTACAAAGAATGAAACACGAACCCAAAAATTATGTATCTGCACTCCTTAAAAATATTGCTAACGCGCCAAACGTTACACACTTTTCTTTAGGCACTTGTAATGGAAGCTTGCGAATTACTATCTGCTAGGAGGAATGGTTCAAATCGGCTTCTCCAAAATGCACTCGCGTTAGGCGCGGCGTAGCCTTTTTTTTTCTTAGCCGTTTACCATGAATTCTGCGGCCCAGTCGCGGTCGCGACAAATCGGGAACAACCCGTTGACAATCAGTCCAGTGCTTGTGTTTCTCCGGCATCAAACGGGCACTTAGTTGTTGAACTTGAGCTCGCTTGCTTGCTTTGCGATCATTTTTTTTAATTAATGCAACACTACTACTGCGAACACGAGGACAAGCAGCTTGATTGCGTTTGTCACCAAAGAGATCTAAATATCGCTTTATAAACCTTTCAGTCATCGTGTTAGGCTTCGGCGCCTGCGCTTCATACAGTCACTGTCGCCTACTAAGCCCGCCCTGTGTACACATAAGGCAGTTTGCGTACGCCCTTCTGAGTGGTGCATCAGGAGAGAGCATTAGTTATTGCGTCCACCCAGCAGTTATAAAAAAAATAGACAAAACAGTTGAAGCAGCGCTTTTATGATTGTGACCACGGCTGAATGGATCGCCTAAGGCTTCAGGCAAGCTGGCTTCTATAGGTTGCTGTTTTGCACCCTTGTGACTATCCTTACAGCACGAAAACTTCGTTGCTTTCGGATTTATTTTCGCCACTAGTGGCAGCTTCTGTTCAGTGGGATTTCGGTTACATGTCGCGCTGAATGTGACATTAATGGGAGCGTAATGCGCTAAATCCTAGCGTTGGGCTGAATTCTTGCATGTGCTCAGAGAATCTCGCAAAATATCAGATGCAACACAAACGTCTAAACGTTTTTTTCATGAAAAAGCACAGCTGTACGGACCAGTGATGCGGGAATACAGGGAACCCTATTGCAAAAACCAGCGTCTCCAGTGCGAAACCAGCAAGATTTTCGCGCTGGTTTTGCACTGGATCTGCTGGGCACGCTGGAGGTCTGCGATATTCACTGGAGCAGTAACGGGAAGACACTGGCTGCACTGGTGCGATGGGAGAAAAACGCTGGGATTATACTTTTGACGCTGGGTGTGTCGCTGGCATCCGCGATGCACTGGGAGAAGCGCTGTATGTGCGCTGGGGCCGCACTGGTCCCAGTGTCCCAGTATAGCCGGTGTGGCCTGCGGCGTCAGCCGGAGTAGCATCCCTCAGGGGCCAACAGGGCAACATCGTACTTTCAATCGACCATCGGGGGGCGTATGAAAAATATGGTTCAAGCAAGCGCTTTTTGCTGCGAAGTCGTTGCATTTGTAAGAAAAAAAAGGCAGTTTCTTTTTTCTAGAGTTTCCATGTTTCGATAGGTCGTTTAGAGCGTTTCGAGAGAGACAACGACCGCCGCGTCTCGATCTCATGACACACTGACGATTAACGCACAACTAAAGCTGGAATTGAATAATGTGGACTACCATGCATATCCGACTTCACAGCTGATCTTAAGGGCACTCAAACACAATTATTACTGCCAAAATGTTCAATGCGGGCTCAATCGCAGGCGAGCGTAGCCTGCACCACGGCCCAGTATGAGCAGCAGAAAGAAAAACTAAAACCAGTACGAGAGTAGTTTACCGAGCGATGGGCGCATGAGAGAAAAAGCAACAACATACAGCGCTTGTGATACATAATATTTGGCGTGTTTCTCAAGCTTTTGCGCTCCTTCTTACTCTGCGTATCAAGCAGCCGAGCCCTCGGTCAGCGCAACGCTTCCCGCAATGTTTACATACAAATAAGGTTTAGTTACACGCAATTAGGGTCAAATTCTGCGGCGCTTGCCGGTATTGAAACTTGGTCGCACTTTTTTCCTTGAAGGCTTCTACTAAAGCTCCGTGTTCAGCGAAAATTACGGCCACGGTAGCAGAGCACCACCCAAGAGCCGGCGTTGATAAATTTGCCAGCGATGTCAAACTCCACATGTCAAAATGATTCCCGTGCACAAAATAGCGCGCATAGGCACCCAGAACATTAGTTGCAAGTCGTGAGAGCAGACAGCAAGCTAAAATGATCAAGAAGTTGTAATTGTTAGAGCGGTAGCAATGGCCTGTAGACTGCGAAACATGAAATCCCAACGTTATAAATGCGGGTCATGACATGAAATGCGGAAATGTTTCAAGAAAGCCCAGTTCTCGGCGTGGCCGAGTCCTTGTGTGTGTGATATATCTATGTATATATATATATATATATATATATATATATATATATATATATATATATACAGGATAAGTAAATAGACGTACTTGGTTGCTAGAGGTTACATAAAAGTGAAAAATTGCTTCATACTGTTTCCAAGTTTATTTGTAGTCGACGTTTCGGCAGGATATATATATATATATATATATATATATATATATATATATATATATATATATATATATATATATATATATATATATATATATATATATATATATATATATATATATATATATATATATACACCACATGCACCAAGTAAAATAAGTCATTTCGGGCTTCGAAGCTAGGGGTCATATTTCTGGATTTATGTACGAGTACAACTTATTGCAGCTAGCTATGTAGCCACAACAGCTTCTGTAGGGATACTAAATTTGAATCATTATTGTCAATTTTATGCTGGTATGCAGGTACGAAGACCTAAGGAGCCTCAAGATGGAGAGAGCAAGAGGCTCACATTGCAATTTTTGGAATAAAGAAAAACATTAAGTACCTCCTTTTATGTACATTCATCATTTTAGCACCAAGGCAGCTTTCAGACTGCAATGTTGACATGCTTTTGTACTGATACCGTTACGCAGAGCAGCATAGTGCATGAACACTGGATGGCTGCAGAGGATACAAGCAACAAATTACGACAGGCTACACACTACTACAAACAACACACTGCGACACAGTACGCTACGACTAACAACATTCTGCGACAAAACACGCAACAACATTCTGCGACAAACAACGCAGTACAACAAACAACAAATTACAACAAACAACAAATTACAACAAACAACAGATTGCGACAAACGACAAGGTCCCAATTTACGACTGGTTCATTTCTTGTAGTATATTTTTGTTGTTTTTTTCGATAGGGATAAAATGAATCTAATTGAAAATGTACCACAGTGTGATGCCCGCCGGCGTATGCCAGTACACCCAGGGCTTGGCGCGACGGGTAAGGATCCACTGGGGAGTCTCCCTAAATCAGGTACCCTCTGGTGGCGAAGCGCCGCCACACAACCCAATCCCCCCCTCCCTTCCTCCGCCCAGCGAGGGGTCAAAAGGAGTCTCCCTAAATCAGGTACCCTCTGGTGGCGAAGCGCCGCCACACAACCCAATCCCCCCCTCCCTTCCTCCGCCCAGCGAGGGGTCAACGGGTCAGCACCAAGGGAGTTATACATAACTGCGCGCTCAGCACGCACACTGCTACGCGGAACGGAGAGTGAGAGGCGGCGCGTGCCTGAGATTGATGCGCATGGGGCTGCTCGTGCGGTTAGAAAACAGAAATGCATATGCCGCGCGCGCGCGCTGTCTATCCTAGTCATCGGGTGCAAGAGAGCTTCGGCACAGCGGGTTTTGGCTGTTTTTTCTCTTGCGCCCGCCGCCGCGTAGACAACTCGTTCATTGCGTAGGCATTTCTTCGCACTTTGTTGCGGATGTTATCCCGGGAACCCTAAATTTCGAGCTATCCTAGCGCAACGCGCGGGCCTCGCGAGTTCCGTCCAAAGGCTGCTGCTATAGCCAGTGTGCTGCCGTTCCGAATTATTCCATAAGGACCCGCCGTAAGGGCGCAGTGGTTAGGGCGCTCAACTGCAGTATCCAAGGGTGTAGGATCGAATCCCAGCCGCGGCGGCTGCTTTGGTGAAAGAGTAGACACTCTCAGTTGGGCGTACGCGGTGACAATGCGTACGCGACGATGCAGATAACGAATGCGCACGCGCGGATCCGTACGTAACGCGGCCTGTCTTGCGGGCGCACGCACGCATCAAATCCTGGCGTACGCCCGTTGCTGCGTGCGTCGCGGGATGCGCTGACCCCATCGGCGCGCTGGCCGCCCGCTTCGGAACGAATACACCTCGCTGCTGCTTTCTTCGACGCCATCATCATCATCAGCCTGACTATACCCACTGCAGGGCGAAGGCCTCTCCCATATTTCTCCACTTAACCCGGTTCTGTCCTAGCTGCATCCACTTGACCCTTGCGAACTTCTTAACCTCATCCGCCCACCCAACTTTCTGCCGCCCCCTGCTACGCTTTCCTTCCCATGGAATCCAGTTTGTTACCCTAAGCGACCATCAGTTATCCTCTCTTCGCACTACATGTCCTGCCCATGCCCAATGCACTATAAATGGCGCCGTTCTTTTCTATTGCACTCTCTCTTATAGTATATACTACTTCGTCTCACAAGAAGGGCCTCTCGCCCCTGCGCACAATAATAGAGAACTGTGCTTCTACTGTCACCCCCTTCAATTTGGGGGGCGAGAGGCGCGTAAAACCACAATTGCCTACTGTAGTGCGCGTGATCCTGAATGGACCGGGGTGCATCTGCCTTTCCGCTCTTCGCTCATTTCGCTCAATCGCTTGCATGGGAACCACCCTCAACCCTTTGTTGCATGCTGTACACTGAAGTGGACAAATTTAAATGAATTTTGGAGAAAGTTCATGGCATTGCAGGTACCCATGTACGTACTGGTAACAGCAGTGGATAAAAAAGCTGTGCCTCTACCGCTCGAGATGGCGCCGCGATACCGCCAATTTTTGAAAACGTTTCTAATAATAGGTGCATTCTGCTCGAACGGACAAGTGACGTCAATCTCCAATTATTTTCTTAAAACTCGCCTTTACTTACACTTTGAAGCACATAATTATATAAAAGCGATACAAGAGGCACTTAGAGACAAGTGCTATAAATACTGTGGCTGAGTAAAGCGGAGACAATTTTTCATAAGAACTTTTGTAAAATGTTGACTACAGTGGACACCATTCATGGCTGGATAAAGCGCCCGTACAGAACAGTTTGCGCCGTTATCGAAAGTGTCGTTATCTTAGTTACCTCGAGTCATCCGATTGATTGAAACGCCAAAACCGGATATTGCCACTACTGAATCGGAACTAGTGTCAACATTATATTCCTGTGTTTCAACCAGTCATATGACTCGAGGTCGGGAAGAAAGCGACACTTTCGATAACGACGCAAATCCGGAATACGCAGCCATGTAAACACCTTCTCTACTCTGTCACTTATAGCATCACACGCATGCATGGTTTCTGATGTATTTTTTGTGTGTGTGTTATGCACTACTAGTCCGTTCTAAACGAACCTGAGTGGGCTGCAAAATAAATCGTTATCTGATCCCGAAGTCGATGAAATGTGGCGTTGTTAGGTCTGGCGGTTATCAACGCATGGCTCCGTCTCACAGCAAAGTGCACAATCAAACTTCGTTATTTCAAGCTATAGATGAGGACAGATCTGATAAAATACGAATCAATTGCCACAGCTGATGAAGCTGATTTTTCTGTGGACTTACAAGCAGCTTCTGCCGCAGTGAAACTAAGGACACCTATGAAATCAAGCACTGTTTTTAACGATGTGCATGTTGTCTGTGTCATTTTTCGCTGTCAACAGGCATATATTCCTCAATGAT